>NC_064560.1:48873369-49183847 GCF_937001465.1 Orcinus orca | reverse complement strand
ACAGCCACTCTGGAGAAGTGTATGGTGTTTCCTGAAACATCCAAAAAACAAAGCAACAGAGCCTAGGGCACTTCCACTTATGGTCCTATAGCTTAGGGAAATTAAAATCAAAAAGACACAGCCAGGGCTTCCCTGGTGGCGCAGTGGTTGAGAGTCCGCCTGCCGATGCAGGGGACACGGGCTCGTGCCCCAGTCCAGGAAGATCCCGCATGCCGCGGAGCGGCTGGGCCCGTGAGCCATGGCCGCTGAGCCTGCGCGTCCGGAGCCTGTGCTCCGCAATGGGAGAGGCCACAATAGTGAGAGGCCTGCGTTCCGCAAAAAAAAAAAAAAAAAAAAAAAAGACACAGCCACCCCAAATTTTAGGACAGCTGTGTTTACAAGAACCTCGTTTATGGTACAAGTTCAATATCACAGAAAGCGAAAAATGGATAAAGAAGTTGTGGTACTTACGTACAATGCAATATCACTCAGCAATGAAATCTATGTCATCAGGCCCATAGCAGCATAATGAGTGGATTCAGGTATGATGATTCTAAGTGAAATAAGTCACACAGAAAAAGAAACATCATAAGATATCACTACTACACGGAATGTAAACTTGGCTACACAGGAACTGTATTACAAAACAGAATAGGGTCTCAAATATAAAAAACCAACTTATGCTTGCCTAAGGTGAAAGCTGAGTTGGGGTGCTGCATAAAACCAGAGATTGAAATTAGCACAGATATTGTTCCATAAGCCAAATATGTAATAGACAAGAGCTACTCCTTGCTCAACGAAGTGGACTCAACACCCCATATTAAACGCCTAAGAATATACCTGACTAGTAAGTATCTTAAAACCTATGGATTTCTATGTCTCCGAAAGAGAATCAAGCATGTGTACAGCGGCATAAACGCAGCAGTGATAGGATCGGTGAGGTTCGGTGAGCAAATGCAGACCCTGTGAAGTCATATTGCATGGTACCCATTCCATGGGTCTCAACTCTCCATGTTTAAGGGATTCTTCCTTCAGCTAAAACATGCATGTGGAACCCAGAGTATGATCCACCGTGTGATCGGGAAACGTGTTCAAATGTGTCTCAGGTTTTGTCCCCTGGTACTCGGGTGCAACATTCCAGATGCTTTACTAACACTGTCCCCACTTGGAGAGTCAGTGCCTTTAACCTCCTGTTTGGCCCAGTTTGCAATTTCTGCGTAAGATGAACAGGAATAGGGAGAACCAATGAGAGACTAGCCGGAGGTGTCTGGACGGGCAAATTTAACTCTCATTTCCCACCAGGAAGAGGAATTAACCAAAGGCTCAATGTGCCATTCCGGAACCACACTAGGGCCTGTAGCAATCCTGCAGTGTTGCGGCCAGCTCACAAGAAAGCGAGTTGAAGAAAGGAGTTCAGGGGCACTGTAATTCACAAAACTTCAGAGTTATAAATAACAGCTATCGTCCAAAAATATATTGAAGTCAGGCTGCCAAGAGGACTGGAAAGCGGGGCAGAATTGCAGGAAACCGATTTCAGGAGGTAGACTGGAATTGCATGTAAAGCATAGGAAAAGAGGCAGAACGTCCACAATGATGCACTTGGCCAAAAAGGGCGTATGCGTTTTTTCCTGAATATATTCAGGAAAAAACGCATACGCCCTTTTTGGCCAACCAAGCAAGCTTGCAAAGGAAATCTGCACTACAATGAAGTCTCACTGCCCCCCGGTCAAAAGGGCCATCTGAAAAAAGTGTAAGATCCAGAAAGGCAGGACAGGCCATGGAAAACTGGGAGCCTTTTTATGCTGATGGGCGGGATGTAAATTGCCAGCAGCCACTCTGGACAAGTGTATGGTGTTTCCTAAAACATCCAAAAAACAAAGCAACAGAGCCTAGGGCACTTCCACTTATGGTCCTATAGCTTAGGGAAATTAAAATCAAAAAGACACAGCCACCCCAAAATTTGGGACGGCTCTGTTTACAAGAAACTCGTTTACGGTACAAGTTCAATGTCGCAGAAAGCAAAAAATGGATAAAGAAGTTGTGGTACTTACGTACAATGCAATATCACTCAGCAATGAAATCTACGTCTTCAGGCCCGTAGCAGCATAATGAGTGGATTCAGGTACGATGATTCTAAGTGAAATAAGGCACACAGAAAAAGAAACATCATAAGATATCACTAATACACAGAATGTAAACTTGGCTACACAGGAACTGAATTACAAAACAGAACAGGGTCTCAAATGTAGAAAACCAACTTATGCTTGCTTAAGGGGGAAGGTGAGTTGGGGTGCTGCATAAAACCAGAGTGAAATTAGCACAGCTACCGTTCCATAAGCCAAATATGTAATAGACAAGAGCTACTCCTTGCTCAACGAAGTGGACTCAACACCCCATATTAAACGCCTAAGAGTATACCTGACTAGTAAGTATCTTAAAACCTATGGATTTATATGTCTCAGAAAGAGAATCAAGCGTGTGTACAGTGGCCTAAACGCAGCAGTGATAGGATTGGTGAGGTTCGGTGAGGAAATGCAGACCCTTTGAAGTCATATTGCATGGTACCCATTGCATGGGTCTCAACTCTCCAGGTTTAAGGGATTCTTCCTTCAGCTAAAACATGCATGTGGAACCCAGAGTATGATCCACCGTGTGATCGGGAAACGTGTTCAAATGTGTCTCAGTTTTCGTCCCCTGGTACTCGGGTGCAACATTCCAGACGCTTTACTAACACTCTCCCCACTTGGAGAGTCAGTGCCTTTAACCTCCTGTTTGGCCCAGTTTGCAATTTCTGTGGAAGATGAACAGGAATAGGGAGAACCCATGAGAGACTAGCTGGAGGTGTCTGGACGGGCAAATTTAAGTCTCATTTCCCACCAGGAAGAGGAATTAACCAAAGGCTCAGCATGGCATGCCGGAACCACACTAGGACCTGAAGCAATCCTGCGGTGTTGTGGCCAGCTCACAAGAAAGCGAGTTGAAGAAAGGAGCTCAGGGGCACTGTAATTCACAAACCTGCAGACTTATAAATAACAGCTATTCTCCAAAAATATATTCAAGTAAGGCTGCCAAGAGGACTTGAAAGCGGGGCAGAATTGCAGGAAACCAATTTCAGGAGGTAGACTGGAATTGCATGTAAAGCATAGGAAAAGAGGCAGAACGTCCACAATGATGCACTTGGCCAAAAAGGGCGTATGCGTTTTTTCCTGAATATATTCAGGAAAAAACGCATACGCCCTTTTTGGCCAACCAAGCAAGCTTGCAAAGAAATCTGCACTACAATGAAGTCTCACTGCCCCCCGGTCAAAAGGGCCATCTGAAAAAAGTGTAAGATCCAGAGAGGCAGGACAGGCCTTGGAGAACTGGGAGCCTTGTTATGCTGATGGGCGGGATGTAAATTGCCAACAGCCACTCTGGAGAAGTGTATGGTGTTTCCTGAAACATCTAAAAAACAAAGCAACAGAGCCTAGGCCACTTCCGCTTCTGGTCCTATAGCTTAGGGAAATTAAAATCAAAAGGACACAACCACCCCAAAGTTTGGGACGGCTCTGTTTACAAGAAGCTCATTTACAGTACAAGTTCAATATCACAGAAAGCGAAAAATGGATAAAGAAGTTGTGGTACTTACGTACAATGCAATATCACTCAGCAATGAAATCTATGTCATCAGGCCCATAGCATCATAATGAGTGGATTCAGGTATGATGATTCTAAGTGAAATAAGTCACACAGAAAATGAAACATCATAAGATATCACTCATACTCGGAATGTAAACTTGGCTACACAGGAACTGAATTACAAAACAGAACAGGGTCTCAAATGTAGAAAACCAACTTATGCTTGCTTAAGGGGAAAGGTCAGTTGGGGTGCTGCATAAAACCAGAGATTGAAATGAGCACAGATACCGTTCCATAAGCCAAATATGTAATAGACAAGAGCTACTCCTTGTTCAACGAAGTGGACACAACACCCCATATTAAACGCCTAAGAATATACCTGACTAGTAAGTATCTTAAAACCTATGGATTTCTATGTCTCCGAAAGAGAATCAAGCGTGTGTACAGCAGGATAAACGCAGCAGTGATAGGATTGGTGAGGTTCGGTGAGCAAATGCAGACACTCTGAAGTCATATTGCATGGTACCCATTCCATGGGTCTCAACTCTCCAAGTTTAAGGGATTCTTCCTTCAGCTAAAACATGCATGTGGAACCCAGAGTATGATCCACCGTGTGATCGGGAAACGTGTTCAAATGTGTCTCAGGTTTTGTCCCCTGGTACTCGGGTGCAACATTCCAGACGCTTTACTAACACTGTCCCCACTTGGAGAGTCAGTGCCTTTAACCTCCTGTTTGGCCCAGTTGGCAATTTCTGCGTAAGATGAACAGGAATAGGGAGAACCAATGAGAGACTAGCCGGAGGTGTCTGGACGGGCAAATTTAACTCTCATTTCCCACCAGGAAGATGAATTAACCAAAGGCTCAATGTGCCATTCCAGAACCACACTAGGGACTGTAGCAATCCTGCAGTGTTGCGGCCAGCTCACAAGAAAGCGAGTTGAAGAAAGGAGCTCAGGGGCACTGTAATTCACAAACCTGCAGAGTTATAAATGACAGCTATCGTCCAAAAATATATTGCAGTAAGGCTGCCAAGAGGACTTGAAAGCGGGGCAGAATTGCAGGAAACCGATTTCAGGAGGTAGACTGGAATTGCATGTAAAGCAAAGGAAAAGAGGCAGAACGTCCACAATGATGCACTTGGTCAAAAAGGGCGTATGCGTTTTTTCCTGAATATATTCAGGAAAAAACGCATACGCACTTTTTGGCCAACCAAGCAAGCTTGCAAAGGAAATCTGCACTACAATGAAGTCTCACTGCCCCCCGGTCAAAAGAGCCATCTGAAAAAAGTGTAAAATCCAGAAAGGCAGGACAGGCCATGGAGAACTGGGAGCCTTTTTATGCTGATGGGCGGGATGTAAATTGCCAGCAGCCACTCTGGACAAGTGTATGGTGTTTCCTAAAACATCCAAAAAACAAAGCAACAGAGCCTAGGGCACTTCCACTTATGGTCCTATAGCTTAGGGAAATTAAAATCAAAAAGACACAGCCACCCCAAAATTTGGGACGGCTCTGTTTACAAGAAACTCGTTTACGGTACAAGTTCAATATCGCAGAAAGCAAAAAATGGATAAAGAAGTTGTGGTACTTACGTACAATGCAATATCACTCAGCAATGAAATCTACGTCTTCAGGCCCATAGCAGCATAATGAGTGGATTCAGGTACGATGATTCTAAGTGAAATAAGGCACACAGAAAAAGAAACATCATAAGATATCACTAATACACGGAATGTAAACTTGGCTACACAGGAACTGAATTACAAAACAGAACAGGGTCTCAAATGTAGAAAACCAACTTATGCTTGCTTAAGGGGGAAGGTGAGTTGGGGTGCTGCATAAAACCAGAGTGAAATTAGCACAGCTACCATTCCATAAGCCAAATATGTAATAGACAAGAGCTACTCCTTGCTCAACGAAGTGGACTCAACACCCCATATTAAACGCCTAAGAATATACCTGACTAGTAAGTATCTTAAAACCTATGGATTTATATGTCTCAGAAAGAGAATCAAGCGTGTGTACAGCGGCTTAAACGCAGCAGTGATAGGATTGGTGAGGTTCGGTGAGCAAATGCAGACCCTTTGAAGTCATATTGCATGGTACCCATTCCATGGGTCTCAACTCTCCAGGTTTAAGGGATTCTTCCTTCAGCTAAAACATGCATGTGGAACCCAGAGTATGATCCACCGTGTGATCGGGAAACGTGTTCAAATATGTCTCAGTTTTCGTCCCCTGGTACTCAGGTGCAACATTCCAGACGCTTTACTAACACTCTCCCCACTTGGAGAGTCAGTGCCTTTAACCTCCTGTTTGGCCCAGTTTGCAATTTCTACGGAAAATGAACAGGAATAGGGAGAACCAATGAGAGACTAGCTGGAGGTGTCTGGACGGGCAAATTTAACTCTCATTTCCCACCAGGAAGAGGAATTAACCAAAGGCTCAGTGTGCCATGTCGGAAACACACTAGGGCCTGAAGCAATTCTGCGGTGTTGCGGACAACTCACAAGAAAGCGAGTTGAAGAAAGGAGCTCAGGGGCACTGTCATTCACAAACCTGCAGAGTTATAAATGACAGCTATCTTCCAGAAATATATTGAAGAAAGGCTGCCAAGAGGACTTGAAAGCGGGGCAGAATTGCAGGAAACCGATTTCAGGAGGTAGACTGGAATTGCATGTAAAGCATAGGAAAAGAGGCAGAACGTCCACAATGATGCACTTGGCCAAAAAGGGCGTATGTGTGTTTTCCTGAATATATTCAGGGAAAAACGCATACGCCCTTTTTGGCCAACCAAGCAAGCTTGCAAAGGAAATCTGCACTACAATGAAGTCTCACTGCCCCCCGGTCAAAAGGGCCATCTGAAAAAAGTGTAAAATCCAGAAAGGCAGGACAGGCCATGGAGAACTGGGAGTATTGTTATGCTGATGGGCGGGATGTAAATTGCCAACAGCCACTCTGGAGAAGTGTATGGTGTTTCCTGAAACATCCAAAAAACAAAGCAACAGAGCCTAGGGCACTTCCACTTATGGTCCTATAGCTTAGGGAAATTAAAATCAAAAAGACACAGCCAGGGCTTCCCTGGTGGCGCAGTGGTTGAGAGTCCGCCTGCCGATGCAGGGGACACGGGCTCGTGCCCCAGTCCAGGAAGATCCCGCATGCCGCGGAGCGGCTGGGCCCGTGAGCCATGGCCGCTGAGCCTGCGCGTCCGGAGCCTGTGCTCCGCAATGGGAGAGGCCACAATAGTGAGAGGCCTGCATTCCGCAAAAAAAAAAAAAAAAAAAAAAAGACACAGCCACCCCAAATTTTAGGACAGCTGTGTTTACAAGAACCTCGTTTATGGTACAAGTTCAATATCACAGAAAGCGAAAAATGGATAAAGAAGTTGTGGTACTTACGTACAATGCAATATCACTCAGCAATGAAATCTATGTCATCAGGCCCATAGCAGCATAATGAGTGGATTCAGGTATGATGATTCTAAGTGAAATAAGTCACACAGAAAAAGAAACATCATAAGATATCACTACTACACGGAATGTAAACTTGGCTACACAGGAACTGTATTACAAAACAGAAGAGGGTCTCAAATATAAAAAACCAACTTATGCTTGCCTAAGGTGAAAGCTGAGTTGGGGTGCTGCATAAAACCAGAGATTGAAATTAGCACAGATATTGTTCCATAAGCCAAATATGTAATAGACAAGAGCTACTCCTTGCTCAACGAAGTGGACTCAACACCCCATATTAAACGCCTAAGAATATACCTGACTAGTAAGTATCTTAAAACCTATGGATTTCTATGTCTCCGAAAGAGAATCAAGCATGTGTACAGCGGCATAAACGCAGCAGTGATAGGATCGGTGAGGTTCGGTGAGCAAATGCAGACCCTGTGAAGTCATATTGCATGGTACCCATTCCATGGGTCTCAACTCTCCATGTTTAAGGGATTCTTCCTTCAGCTAAAACATGCATGTGGAACCCAGAGTATGATCCACCGTGTGATCGGGAAACGTGTTCAAATGTGTCTCAGGTTTTGTCCCCTGGTACTCGGGTGCAACATTCCAGATGCTTTACTAACACTGTCCCCACTTGGAGAGTCAGTGCCTTTAACCTCCTGTTTGGCCCAGTTTGCAATTTCTACGGAAAATGAACAGGAATAGGGAGAACCAATGAGAGACTAGCTGGAGGTGTCTGGACGGGCAAATTTAACTCTCATTTCCCACCAGGAAGAGGAATTAACCAAAGGTTCAGCGTGCCATGCAGGAACCACACTAGGGCCTGAAGCAATCCTGCGGTGTTGCGGCCAGCTCACAAGAAAACGAGTTGAAGAAAAGAGCTCAGGGGCACTGTAATTCACAAACCTGCAGAGTTATAAATGACAGCTATCGTCCAAAAATATATTGAAGTAAGGCTGTCAAGAGGACTTGAATGCGGGGCAGAATTGCAGGAAACCAATTTCAGGAGGTAGACTGGAATTGCATGTAAAGCATAGGAAAAGAGGCAGAACGTCCACAATGATGCACTTGGCCAAAAAGTGCGTATGCGTTTTTTCCTGAATATATTCAGGAAAAAACGCATACGCCTTTTTTGGCCAACCAAGCAAGCTTGCAAAGGAAATCTGCACTACAATGAAGTCTCACTGCCCCCCCGGTCAAAAGAGCCATCTGAAAAAAGTGTAAAATCCAGAAAGGCAGGACAGGCCATGGAGAACTGGGAGCCTTGTTATGCTGATGGGCGGGATGTAAATTGCCAACAGCCACTCTGGACAAGTGTATGGTGTTTCCTAAAACATCCAAAAAGCAAAGCAACAGAGCCTAGGGCACTTCCACTTATGGTCCTATAGCATAGGGAAATTAAAATCAAAAAGACACAGCCACCCCAAAGTTTGGGACGGCTCTGTTTACAAGAACCTCGTTTACGGTACAAGTTCAATATCACAGAAAGCGAAAAATGGATAAAGAATTTGTGGTACTTACGTACAATGCAATATCACTCAGCAATGAAATCTATGTCATCAGGCCCATAGCAGCATAATGAGTGGATTCAGGTATGATGATTCTAAGTGAAATAAGTCACACAGAAAAAGAAACATCATAAGATATCACTACTACACGGAATGTAAACTTGGCTACACAGGAACTGTATTACAAAACAGAAGAGGGTCTCAAATATAGAAAACCAACTTATGCTTGCCTAAGGTGAAAGCTGAGTTGGGGTGCTGCATAAAACCAGAGATTGAAATTAGCACAGATATTGTTCCATAAGCCAAATATGTAATAGACAAGAGCTACTCCTTGCTCAACGAAGTGGACTCAACACCCCATATTAAACGCCTAAGAATATACCTGACTAGTAAGTATCTTAAAACCTATGGATTTCTATGTCTCCGAAAGAGAATCAAGCATGTGTACAGCGGCATAAACGCAGCAGTGATAGGATCGGTGAGGTTCGGTGAGCAAATGCAGACCCTGTGAAGTCATATTGCATGGTACCCATTCCATGGGTCTCAACTCTCCATGTTTAAGGGATTCTTCCTTCAGCTAAAACATGCATGTGGAACCCAGAGTATGATCCACCGTGTGATCAGGAAACGTGTTCAAATGTGTCTCAGGTTTTGTCCCCTGGTACTCGGGTGCAACATTCCAGATGCTTTACTAACACTGTCCCCACTTGGAGAGTCAGTGCCTTTAACCTCCTGTTTGGCCCAGTTTGCAATTTCTGCGTAAGATGAACAGGAATAGGGAGAACCAATGAGAGACTAGCCGGAGGTGTCTGGACGGGCAAATTTAACTCTCATTTCCCACCAGGAAGAGGAATTAACCAAAGGCTCAATGTGCCATTCCGGAACCACACTAGGGCCTGTAGCAATCCTGCAGTGTTGCGGCCAGCTCACAAGAAAGCGAGTTGAAGAAAGGAGTTCAGGGGCACTGTAATTCACAAAACTTCAGAGTTATAAATAACAGCTATCGTCCAAAAATATATTGAAGTCAGGCTGCCAAGAGGACTGGAAAGCGGGGCAGAATTGCAGGAAACCGATTTCAGGAGGTAGACTGGAATTGCATGTAAAGCATAGGAAAAGAGGCAGAACGTCCACAATGATGCACTTGGTCAAAAAGGGCGTATGCGTTTTTTCCTGAATATATTCAGGAAAAAACGCATACGCCCTTTTTGGCCAACCAAGCAAGCTTGCAAAGGAAATCTGCACTACAATGAAGTCTCACTGCCCCCCGGTCAAAAGAGCCATCTGAGAAAAGTGTAAAATCCAGAAAGGCAGGACAGGCCATGGAAAACTGGGAGCCTTTTTATGCTGATGGGCGGGATGTAAATTGCCAGCAGCCACTCTGGACAAGTGTATGGTGTTTCCTAAAACATCCAAAAAACAAAGCAACAGAGCCTAGGGCACTTCCACTTATGGTCCTATAGCTTAGGGAAATTAAAATCAAAAAGACACAGCCACCCCAAAATTTGGGACGGCTCTGTTTACAAGAAACTCGTTTACGGTACAAGTTCAATGTCGCAGAAAGCAAAAAATGGATAAAGAAGTTGTGGTACTTACGTACAATGCAATATCACTCAGCAATGAAATCTACGTCTTCAGGCCCGTAGCAGCATAATGAGTGGATTCAGGTACGATGATTCTAAGTGAAATAAGGCACACAGAAAAAGAAACATCATAAGATATCACTAATACACAGAATGTAAACTTGGCTACACAGGAACTGAATTACAAAACAGAACAGGGTCTCAAATGTAGAAAACCAACTTATGCTTGCTTAAGGGGGAAGGTGAGTTGGGGTGCTGCATAAAACCAGAGTGAAATTAGCACAGCTACCGTTCCATAAGCCAAAAATGTAATAGACAAGAGCTACTCCTTGCTCAACGAAGTGGACTCAACACCCCATATTAAACGCCTAAGAGTATACCTGACTAGTAAGTATCTTAAAACCTATGGATTTATATGTCTCAGAAAGAGAATCAAGCGTGTGTACAGCAGCCTAAACGCAGCAGTGATAGGATTGGTGAGGTTCGGTGAGGAAATGCAGACGCTTTGAGGTCATATTGCATGGTACCCATTCCATGGGTCTCAACTCTCCAGGTTTAAGGGATTCTTCCTTCAGCTAAAACATGCATGTGGAACCCAGAGTATGATCCACCGTGTGATCGGGAAACGTGTTCAAATGTGTCTCAGTTTTCGTCCCCTGGTACTTGGGTGCAACATTCCAGATGCTTTACTAACACTCTCCCCACTTGGAGAGTCAGTGCCTTTAACCTCCTGTTTGGCCCAGTTTGCAATTTCTGTGGAAGATGAACAGGAATAGGGAGAACCCATGAGAGACTAGCTGGAGGTGTCTGGACGGGCAAATTTAAGTCTCATTTCCCACCAGGAAGAGGAATTAACCAAAGGCTCAGCATGGCATGCCGGAACCACACTAGGACCTGAAGCAATCCTGCGGTGTTGTGGCCAGCTCACAAGAAAGCGAGTTGAAGAAAGGAGCTCAGGGGCACTGTAATTCACAAACCTGCAGACTTATAAATAACAGCTATTCTCCAAAAATATATTCAAGTAAGGCTGCCAAGAGGACTTGAAAGCGGGGCAGAATTGCAGGAAACCAATTTCAGGAGGTAGACTGGAATTGCATGTAAAGCATAGGAAAAGAGGCAGAACGTCCACAATGATGCACTTGGCCAAAAAGGGCGTATGCGTTTATTCCTGAATATATTCAGGAAAAAACGCATACGCCCTTTTTGGCCAACCAAGCAAGCTTGCAAAGGAAATCTGCACTACAATGAAGTCTCACTGCCCCCCGGTCAAAAGGGCCATCTGAAAAAAGTGTAAGATCCAGAGAGGCAGGACAGGCCTTGGAGAACTGGGAGCCTTGTTATGCTGATGGGCGGGATGTAAATTGCCAACAGCCACTCTGGAGAAGTGTATGGTGTTTCCTGAAACATCTAAAAAACAAAGCAACAGAGCCTAGGCCACTTCCGCTTATGGTCCTATAGCTTAGGGAAATTAAAATCAAAAGGACACAACCACCCCAAAGTTTGGGACGGCTCTGTTTACAAGAAGCTCATTTACAGTACAAGTTCAATATCACAGAAAGCGAAAAATGGATAAAGAAGTTGTGGTACTTACGTACAATGCAATATCACTCAGCAATGAAATCTATGTCATCAGGCCCATAGCATCATAATGAGTGGATTCAGGTATGATGATTCTAAGTGAAATAAGTCACACAGAAAATGAAACATCATAAGATATCACTAATACTCGGAATGTAAACTTGGCTACACAGGAACTGAATTACAAAACAGAACAGGGTCTCAAATGTAGAAAACCAACTTATGCTTGCTTAAGGGGAAAGGTCAGTTGGGGTGCTGCATAAAACCAGAGATTGAAATGAGCACAGATACCGTTCCATAAGCCAAATATGTAATAGACAAGAGCTACTCCTTGCTCAACGAAGTGGACACAACACCCCATATTAAACGCCTAAGAATATACCTGACTAGTAAGTATCTTAAAACCTATGGATTTCTATGTCTCCGAAAGAGAATCAAGCGTGTGTACAGCAGGATAAACGCAGCAGTGATAGGATTGGTGAGGTTCGGTGAGCAAATGCAGACACTCTGAAGTCATATTGCATGGTACCCATTCCATGGGTCTCAACTCTCCAAGTTTAAGGGATTCTTCCTTCAGCTAAAACATGCATGTGGAACCCAGAGTATGATCCACCGTGTGATCGGGAAACGTGTTCAAATGTGTCTCAGGTTTTGTCCCCTGGTACTCGGGTGCAACATTCCAGACGCTTTACTAACACTGTCCCCACTTGGAGAGTCAGTGCCTTTAACCTCCTGTTTGGCCCAGTTGGCAATTTCTGCGTAAGATGAACAGGAATAGGGAGAACCAATGAGAGACTAGCCGGAGGTGTCTGGACGGGCAAATTTAACTCTCATTTCCCACCAGGAAGATGAATTAACCAAAGGCTCAATGTGCCATTCCGGAACCACACTAGGGACTGTAGCAATCCTGCAGTGTTGCGGCCAGCTCACAAGAAAGCGAGTTGAAGAAAGGAGCTCAGGGGCACTGTAATTCACAAACCTGCAGAGTTATAAATGACAGCTATCGTCCAAAAATATATTGCAGTAAGGCTGCCAAGAGGACTTGAAAGCGGGGCAGAATTGCAGGAAACCGATTTCAGGAGGTAGACTGGAATTGCATGTAAAGCATAGGAAAAGAGGCAGAACGTCCACAATGATGCACTTGGTCAAAAAGGGCGTATGCGTTTTTTCCTGAATATATTCAGGAAAAAACGCATACGCACTTTTTGGCCAACCAAGCAAGCTTGCAAAGGAAATCTGCACTACAATGAAGTCTCACTGCCCCCCGGTCAAAAGAGCCATCTGAAAAAAGTGTAAAATCCAGAAAGGCAGGACAGGCCATGGAGAACTGGGAGCCTTTTTATGCTGATGGGCGGGATGTAAATTGCCAGCAGCCACTCTGGACAAGTGTATGGTGTTTCCTAAAACATCCAAAAAACAAAGCAACAGAGCCTAGGGCACTTCCACTTATGGTCCTATAGCTTAGGGAAATTAAAATCAAAAAGACACAGCCACCCCAAAATTTGGGACGGCTCTGTTTACAAGAAACTCGTTTACGGTACAAGTTCAATATCGCAGAAAGCAAAAAATGGATAAAGAAGTTGTGGTACTTACGTACAATGCAATATCACTCAGCAATGAAATCTACGTCTTCAGGCCCATAGCAGCATAATGAGTGGATTCAGGTACGATGATTCTAAGTGAAATAAGGCACACAGAAAAAGAAACATCATAAGATATCACTAATACACGGAATGTAAACTTGGCTACACAGGAACTGAATTACAAAACAGAACAGGGTCTCAAATGTAGAAAACCAACTTATGCTTGCTTAAGGGGGAAGGTGAGTTGGGGTGCTGCATAAAACCAGAGTGAAATTAGCACAGCTACCGTTCCATAAGCCAAATATGTAATAGACAAGAGCTACTCCTTGCTCAACGAAGTGGACTCAACACCCCATATTAAACGCCTAAGAATATACCTGACTAGTAAGTATCTTAAAACCTATGGATTTATATGTCTCAGAAAGAGAATCAAGCGTGTGTACAGCGGCTTAAACGCAGCAGTGATAGGATTGGTGAGGTTCGGTGAGCAAATGCAGACCCTTTGAAGTCATATTGCATGGTACCCATTCCATGGGTCTCAACTCTCCAGGTTTAAGGGATTCTTCCTTCAGCTAAAACATGCATGTGGAACCCAGAGTATGATCCACCGTGTGATCGGGAAACGTGTTCAAATGTGTCTCAGTTTTCGTCCCCTGGTACTCAGGTGCAACATTCCAGACGCTTTACTAACACTCTCCCCACTTGGAGAGTCAGTGCCTTTAACCTCCTGTTTGGCCCAGTTTGCAATTTCTACGGAAAATGAACAGGAATAGGGAGAACCAATGAGAGACTAGCTGGAGGTGTCTGGACGGGCAAATTTAACTCTCATTTCCCACCAGGAAGAGGAATTAACCAAAGGCTCAGTGTGCCATGTCGGAAACACACTAGGGCCTGAAGCAATTCTGCGGTGTTGCGGACAACTCAGAAGAAAGCGAGTTGAAGAAAGGAGCTCAGGGGCACTGTCATTCACAAACCTGCAGAGTTATAAATGACAGCTATCTTCCAGAAATATATTGAAGAAAGGCTGCCAAGAGGACTTGAAAGCGGGGCAGAATTGCAGGAAACCGATTTCAGGAGGTAGACTGGAATTGCATGTAAAGCATAGGAAAAGAGGCAGAACGTCCACAATGATGCACTTGGCCAAAAAGGGCGTATGCGTGTTTTCCTGAATATATTCAGGGAAAAACGCATACGCCCTTTTTGGCCAACCAAGCAAGCTTGCAAAGGAAATCTGCACTACAATGAAGTCTCACTGCCCCCCGGTCAAAAGGGCCATCTGAAAAAAGTGTAAAATCCAGAAAGGCAGGACAGGCCATGGAGAACTGGGAGTATTGTTATGCTGATGGGCGGGATGTAAATTGCCAACAGCCACTCTGGAGAAGTGTATGGTGTTTCCTGAAACATCCAAAAAACAAAGCAACAGAGCCTAGGGCACTTCCACTTATGGTCCTATAGCTTAGGGAAATTAAAATCAAAAAGACACAGCCAGGGCTTCCCTGGTGGCGCAGTGGTTGAGAGTCCGCCTGCCGATGCAGGGGACACGGGTTCGTGCCCCAGTCCAGGAAGATCCCGCATGCCGCGGAGCGGCTGGGCCCGTGAGCCATGGCCGCTGAGCCTGCGCGTCCGGAGCCTGTGCTCCGCAATGGGAGAGGCCACAATAGTGAGAGGCCTGCGTTCCGCAAAAAAAAAAAAAAAAAAAAAAAGACACAGCCACCCCAAATTTTAGGACAGCTGTGTTTACAAGAACCTCGTTTATGGTACAAGTTCAATATCACAGAAAGCGAAAAATGGATAAAGAAGTTGTGGTACTTACGTACAATGCAATATCACTCAGCAATGAAATCTATGTCATCAGGCCCGTAGCAGCATAATGAGTGGATTCAGGTACGATGATTCTAAGTGAAACAAGTCACACAGAAAAAGAAACATCATAAGATATCACTACTACACGGAATGTAAACTTGGCTACACAGGAACTGAATTACAAAACAGAACAGGGTCTCAAATGTAGAACACCAACTTATGCTTGCTTAAGGGTAAAGGTGAGTTGGGGTGCTGCATAAAACCAGAGATTGAAATTAGCACAGATACCGTTCCATAAGCCAAATATGTAATAGACAAGAGCTACTCCTTGCTCAACGAAGTGGACTCAACACCCCATATTAAACGCCTAAGTATATACCTGACTAGTAAGAATCTTAAAACCTATGGATTTATATGTCTCCGAAAGAGAATCAAGCGTGTCTACAGCGGCATAAATGCAGCAGTGATAGGATTGGTGAGGTTTGGTGAGCAAATGTAGACCCTTTGAAGTCATATTGCATGGTACCCATTCCATGGGTCTCAACGCTCCAGGTTTAAGGGATTCTTCCTTCAGCTAAAACATGCATGTGGAACCCAGAGTATGATCCACCGTGTGATCGGGAAACGTGTTCAAATGTGTCTCAGTTTTCGTCCCCAGGTACTCGGGTGCAACATTCCAGACGCTTTACTAACACTCTCCCTACTTGGAGAGTCAGTGCCTTTAACCTCCTGTTTGGCCCAGTTGGCAATTTCTGCGGAAAATGAACAGGAATAGGGAGAACCAATGAGAGACTAGCTGGAGGTGTCTGGACGGGCAAATTTAACTCTCATTTCCCACCAGGAAGAGGAATTAACCAAAGGTTCAGTGTGCCATGCCGGAACCACACTAGGGCCTGAAGCAATCCTGCGGTGTTGCGGCCAGCTCACAAGAAAACGAGTTGAAGAAAAGAGCTCAGGGGCACTGTAATTCACAAAACTGTAGAGTTATAAATGACAGCTATCGTCCAAAAATATATTGAAGTAAGGCTGCCAAGAGGACTTGAAAGCGGGGCAGAATTGCAGGAAACCGATTTCAGGAGGTAGACTGGAATTGCATGTAAAGCATAGGAAAAGAGGCAGAACGTCCACAATGATGCACTTGGCCAAAAAGTGCGTATGCGTTTTTTCCTGAATATATTCAGGAAAAAACGCATACGCCTTTTTTGGCCAACCAAGCAAGCTTGCAAAGGAAATCTGCACTACAATGAAGTCTCACTGCCCCCCGGTCAAAAGAGCCATCTGAAAAAAGTGTAAAATCCAGAAAGGCAGGACAGGCCATGGAGAACTGGGAGCCTTGTTATGCTGATGTGCGGGATGTAAATTGCCAACAGCCACTCTGGACAAGTGTATGGTGTTTCCTAAAACATCCAAAAAGCAAAGCAACAGAGCCTAGGGCACTTCCACTTATGGTCCTATAGCTTAGGGAAATTAAAATCAAAAAGACACAGCCACCCCAAAGTTTGGGACGGCTCTGTTTACAAGAACCTCGTTTACGGTACAAGTTCAATATCACAGAAAGCGAAAAATGGATAAAGAATTTGTGGTACTTACGTACAATTCAATATCACTCAGCAATGAAATCTATGTCATCAGGCCCATAGCAGCATAATGAGTGGATTCAGGTACGATGATTCTAAGTGAAATAAGTCACACAGAAAAAGAAACATCATAAGATATCACTACTACACGGAATGTAAACTTGGCTACACAGGAACTGTATTACAAAACAGAAGAGGGTCTCAAATATAGAAAACCAACTTATGCTTGCCTAAGGTGAAAGCTGAGTTGGGGTGCTGCATAAAACCAGAGATTGAAATTAGCACAGATATTGTTCCATAAGCCAAATATGTAATAGACAAGAGCTACTCCTTGCTCAACGAAGTGGACTCAACACCCCATATTAAACGCCTAAGAATATACCTGACTAGTAAGTATCTTAAAACCTATGGATTTCTATGTCTCCGAAAGAGAATCAAGCATGTGTACAGCGGCATAAACGCAGCAGTGATAGGATCGGTGAGGTTCGGTGAGCAAATGCAGACCCTGTGAAGTCATATTGCATGGTACCCATTCCATGGGTCTCAACTCTCCATGTTTAAGGGATTCTTCCTTCAGCTAAAACATGCATGTGGAACCCAGAGTATGATCCACCGTGTGATTGGGAAACGTGTTCAAATGTGTCTCAGGTTTTGTCCCCTGGTACTCGGGTGCAACATTCCAGATGCTTTACTAACACTGTCCCCACTTGGAGAGTCAGTGCCTTTAACCTCCTGTTTGGCCCAGTTTGCAATTTCTGCGTAAGATGAACAGGAATAGGGAGAACCAATGAGAGACTAGCCGGAGGTGTCTGGACGGGCAAATTTAACTCTCATTTCCCACCAGGAAGAGGAATTAACCAAAGGCTCAATGTGCCATTCCGGAACCACACTAGGGCCTGTAGCAATCCTGCAGTGTTGCGGCCAGCTCACAAGAAAGCGAGTTGAAGAAAGGAGTTCAGGGGCACTATAATTCACAAAACTTCAGAGTTATAAATAACAGCTATCGTCCAAAAATATATTGAAGTAAGGCTACCAATAGGACTGGAAAGTGGGGCAGAATTGCAGGAAACCGATTTCAGGAGGTAGACTGGAATTGCATGTAAGCATAGGAAAAGAGGCAGAACGTCCACAATGATGCACTTGGTCAAAAAGGGCGTATGCGTTTTTTCCTGAATATATTCAGGAAAAAACGCATACGCCCTTTTTGGCCAACCAAGCAAGCTTGCAAAGGAAATCTGCACTACAATGAAGTCTCACTGCCCCCCGGTCAAAAGAGCCATCTGAAAAAAGTGTAAAATCCAGAAAGGCAGGACAGGCCATGGAAAACTGGGAGCCTTTTTATGCTGATGGGCGGGATGTAAATTGCCAGCAGCCACTCTGGACAAGTGTATGGTGTTTCCTAAAACATCCAAAAAACAAAGCAACAGAGCCTAGGGCACTTCCACTTATGGTCCTATAGCTTAGGGAAATTAAAATCAAAAAGACACAGCCACCCCAAAATTTGGGACGGCTCTGTTTACAAGAAACTCGTTTACGGTACAAGTTCAATATCGCAGAAAGCAAAAAATGGATAAAGAAGTTGTGGTACTTACGTACAATGCAATATCACTCAGCAATGAAATCTACGTCTTCAGGCCCGTAGCAGCATAATGAGTGGATTCAGGTACGATGATTCTAAGTGAAATAAGGCACACAGAAAAAGAAACATCATAAGATATCACTAATACACGGAATGTAAACTTGGCTACACAGGAACTGAATTACAAAACAGAACAGGGTCTCAAATGTAGAAAACCAACTTATGCTTGCTTAAGGGGGAAGGTGAGTTGGGGTGCTGCATAAAACCAGAGTGAAATTAGCACAGCTACCGTTCCATAAGCCAAATATGTAATAGACAAGAGCTACTCCTTGCTCAACGAAGTGGACTCAACACCCCATATTAAACGCCTAAGAGTATACCTGACTAGTAAGTATCTTAAAACCTATGGATTTATATGTCTCAGAAAGAGAATCAAGCGTGTGTACAGCGGCCTAAACGCAGCAGTGATAGGATTGGTGAGGTTCGGTGAGCAAATGCAGACCCTTTGAAGTCATATTGCATGGTACCCATTCCATGGGTCTCAACTCTCCAGGTTTAAGGGATTCTTCCTTCAGCTAAAACATGCATGTGGAACCCAGAGTATGATCCACCGTGTGATCGGGAAACGTGTTCAAATGTGTCTCAGTTTTCGTCCCCTGGTACTCGGGTGCAACATTCCAGACGCTTTACTAACACTCTCCCCACTTGGAGAGTCAGTGCCTTTAACCTCCTGTTTGGCCCAGTTTGCAATTTCTGTGGAAGATGAACAGGAATAGGGAGAACCCATGAGAGACTAGCTGGAGGTGTCTGGATGGGCAAATTTAAGTCTCATTTCCCACCAGGAAGAGGAATTAACCAAAGGCTCAGCATGGCATGCCGGAACCACACTAGGACCTGAAGCAATCCTGCGGTGTTGTGGCCAGCTCACAAGAAAGCGAGTTGAAGAAAGGAGCTCAGGGGCACTGTAATTCACAAACCTGCAGACTTATAAATAACAGCTATTCTCCAAAAATATATTCAAGTAAGGCTGCCAAGAGGACTTGAAAGTGGGGCAGAATTGCAGGAAACCAATTTCAGGAGGTAGACTGGAATTGCATGTAAAGCATAGGAAAAGAGGCAGAACGTCCACAATGATGCACTTGGCCAAAAAGGGCGTATGCGTTTTTTCCTGAATATATTCAGGAAAAAACGCATACGCCCTTTTTGGCCAACCAAGCAAGCTTGCAAAGGAAATCTGCACTACAATGAAGTCTCACTGCCCCCCGGTCAAAAGGGCCATCTGAAAAAAGTGTAAGATCCAGAGAGGCAGGACAGGCCTTGGAGAACTGGGAGCCTTGTTATGCTGATGGGCGGGATGTAAATTGCCAACAGCCACTCTGGAGAAGTGTATGGTGTTTCCTGAAACATCTAAAAAACAAAGCAACAGAGCCTAGGCCACTTCCGCTTATGGTCCTATAGCTTAGGGAAATTAAAATCAAAAGGACACAACCACCCCAAAGTTTGGGACGGCTCTGTTTACAAGAAGCTCATTTACAGTACAAGTTCAATATCACAGAAAGCGAAAAATGGATAAAGAAGTTGTGGTACTTACGTACAATGCAATATCACTCAGCAATGAAATCTATGTCATCAGGCCCATAGCATCATAATGAGTGGATTCAGGTATGATGATTCTAAGTGAAATAAGTCACACAGAAAATGAAACATCATAAGATATCACTAATACACGGAATGTAAACTTGGCTACACAGGAACTGAATTATAAAACAGAACAGGGTCTCAAATGTAGAAAACCAACTTATGCTTGCTTAAGGGGAAAGGTCAGTTGGGGTGCTGCATAAAACCAGAGATTGAAATTAGCACAGATACCGTTCCATAAGCCAAATATGTAATAGACAAGAGCTACTCCTTGCTCAACGAAGTGGACTCAACACCCCATATTAAACGCCTAAGAATATACCTGACTAGTAGGAATCTTAAAACCTATGGATTTATATGTCTCCGAAAGAGAATCAAGCGTGTGTACAGCGGCATAAACGCAGCAGCGATAGGATTGGTGAGGTTCGGTGAGCAAATGCAGACCCTTTGAAGTCATATTGCATGGTACCCATTCCATGGGTCTCAACACTCCAGGTTTAAGGGATTCTTCTTTCAGCTAAAACATGCATGTGGATCCCAGAGTATGAAGTCATATTGCATGGTACCCATTCCATGGATCTCAACTCTCCAGGTTTAAGGGATTCTTCCTTCAGCTAAAACATGCATGTGCAACCCAGAGTATGATCCACCGTGTGATCGGGAAATCTGTTCAAATGTGTCTCAGTTTTTGTCTCATGGTACTCGGGTGCAACATTCCAGACGCTTTACTAACACTCTCCCCACTTGGAGAGTCAGTGCCTTTAACTTCCTGTTTGGCCCAGTTTGCAATTTCTGCAGAAGATGAACAGGAATAGGGAGAACAAATGAGAGACTAGTTGGAGTTGTCTGGACGGGCAAATTTAACTCTCACTTCCCACCAGGAAGAGGAATTAACCAAAGGCTCAGCATGCCGTGCCGGAACCAGATTAGAGCCTGAAGCAATCCTGAGGTGTTGCGGCCAGCTCACAAGAAAGCGAGTTGAAGAAAGGAGCTCAGGGGCACTGTAATTCACAAACCTGCAGAGTTATAAATGACAGCTATCATCCAAAATTATACTGAAGTAAGGCTGCGAAGAAGACTTGAATGCGGGGCAGAATTGCTGGAAACCGATTTCAGAAGGTACACTGGAGTCATTCTTAAAGCATAGGAAAAGAGATAGAACTTGGAAAATAATGCACTTGGCAAAAAAGGGCATATGTGTTTTATCCAGAGCTCTCATAACCGAGGGGAGGAGGCTCCCAGCAGGCTCCAAGTGCCACCAGAGGGCTCATGTCCACAAGGTGAGGTGAGCAAGCCAGGCAGGAGTTACCTAACAGCAGAGGTCCCACCTCACAGAAGGGTGAGAAACCCAGCCAACATCAGACTCTCCCCAGAGGGCCCACATCACCAAGGGGATGGGAACCAGGCAGGAGTGTCTTCACACCAGTGGGGCCACATCATCAAAAGGTGAGGTACTCAGCACATGTGTCCTCAAACCAGAGGACCCACATCACCAAGGGACTCGGAGTGAGGCAGGCTGGAGTAGCCTCACAACACTGGGCCCATAGAATAAAAAAGTGAGGAATCCAGCATTTGGAACCTCCCAGCAGGCGGCCCAGAGCACCGAGGCTATGGGATCCAGGCTGCAGTGAACTCACAGAAGAGGGCCCATGTCATGAAACTGAGCAAACCAGCCATTGGGACCTCAGAGCAGGAGGCCCACATCCCCATGGGGATATAAATCTGATAGGAGTGTCCTCGCACCACTGAGAACGTATCAGAAAATTTTGGGAGACCAGCAGTTAGGGCCTGACGCCAGGGGGCCCTCATAACTGAGGGGAGGAGACTCCCAGCAGGTTCCAACTGCCAACAGAGGGCCCACGTCTACAAGGTGGCATGCGCCAGCCAGGCAGTAGTGACCTCACAGCAGAGGGCCTATCTCACAGAAGGGTGAGGAACCGAGGCAGGATGAGACTCTCGCCAGAGGGCCCACAACACCAAGGGGATGGGAACCAGTCAGGACTGTCCTCCCACCAGTGGGGCCACATCATCGAAACGTGAGGAACCCAGCACATGTGGCCTCATATCAGAGGACATACATCACAAAGGGGATGGGAGTGAGGCAGGTAGGAGTAGCCTAAAAACAGAGGGCCCAAAGAATAAAAAAGGTGAGGAATCCAGCATTTGGAACCTCCCAGCAGGCGGCCGAGAGCACAGAAGCTATGGGATGCAGGCAGGAGTGAACTAACACCAGAGAGCCCACATCATGAAACTGTGAGCAACCCAGGCGTTGGGACCTCAGAGCAGAAAGCCCACATCCCCATGGGGATGGGAACCTGACAGGAGTGTCCTGGCATCACTGGGCTCACATCAGAAAACGTGGGGAGCCCAGCAGTTAGGGCCTGATGCTAGAGGGCCGTCATCACCGAGGGCAGGAGGCTCCCAGCAGGTTCCATGTGCCAACAGAGGGCCCACGTCGCCAAGGTGATGTGTGCAAGTCAGGCAGGACTGACCTCACAGCAGAGGGCCTACCTCACAAAAGAGTGAGGAACCCAGCCAGGATAAGACTGTCACCAGAAGGCCCACATCACCAAGGGGATGGGAACCAGGCAGGAGTGTCCTCACACCAGTGGGGCCACATCATTGAAAGTTGCGGAACCCAGCACATGTGGCCTCAAACCTGAGGACCCACATCACGAAGGGGTTGCGAGTGAGGCAGGCAGGAGGAGCATCACAACACAGGACCCATAGAATACAAAAGTTGAGGAATCGAGCAGCTGGAACCTCCCAGCAGGCGGCCCAGAGCACAGAGGATATGGCATCCATGCCAGAGTGAACTAACAGCAGAGAGCCCACATCATGAAACTGTGAACAACCCAGCCGTTGGGACCTCAGAGCAGAAGACCCATATCCCAATGGGGATGTGAACCTGGATGGAGTGTCCTCGCACCACTGGGTGCACATCACAAAATGTGGGGAGCCCAGCCGTTAGGGCCTGACGCCAGAGGGCCCTCATCACCGAGGGGAGGAGGCTCCCAGCAGGCTCCAAGTGCCACCAGAGGGCTCATGTCCACAAGGTGAGGTGAGCAAGCCAGGCAAGAGTTACCTGATAATAGAGGGCTCACCACACAGATGGTGAGGAACCCAGCCAGGATCAGACTCTCACCAGAGGGCCCACATAACAAAGGGGATGGGAACCAGTCAGGATTATCCTCACACCAGTGGGGCCTCATCATCTTAAGGTGAGGAACCCAGCACATGTGTCCTCAAACCAGAGGACCCACATCACCAAGGGCCTTGGAGTGAGGCAGGCAGGAGTAGCCTCACAACACCGGGCACATAATATAAAAAACGTGAGGATTCCAGCATTTAGACCTTCCAGCAGGCGGCCCAGAACACCGAGGCTATGGGATCCAGGCCACAGTGAACTCACAGCAGAGGGCCCACATCATAAAACTGTGAGCAACCCAGGCGTTGGGACCTCAGCGCAGAAGGCCCACATCCACATGGGAATGGGAACCTGGCTGGAGTGTCCTCGCACCACTGAGCGCACATCAGAAAATGTGGGGAGCCCACCATTTAGGGCCTGACGCCAGAGGGCCGTCATCACCGAGAGGAGGAGGCACCCTGCACGCTCCAACTGCCACCAGAGGGCTCACGTCTCCAAGGTGACGTGTGCCAGCCAGGCAGGAGTGACCTCACAGCAGAGGGCCTACCTCACAGAACGTTGAGGAACCCAGCCAGGATTAGACTCTCGCCAGAGGGCCCACCTCACCAAGGGGATGGGAACCAGGCAGGAGTGTCCTCACACGAGTGGGGCCACATCATCGAAAGGTGAAGAACGCAGCACATGTGGCCTCAAGCCATAGGACAGTCATCACCAAGGGGCTGGCAGTGAGGCAGGCAGGAGGAGCCTCACAACAGAGGGCACATAGAATAAAATGTTGAGGAATCCAGCAGTTGGAACCTCCCAGCAGGCAGCTCAGAGCACCGATGATAAGGGATCCTTGCCGGAGTGAACTCACAGCAGAGGGCCCACATCATGGTACTGTGAGCAAGCCAGCCGTTTTGACCTCAGAGCAGAAGGCCCATATCCCCTTGGGGATGGGAACCTGGCAAGAGTGTCCTCACTCACTTGGCGCACATCAGAAAATGTGAGGAGTCCAGCAGTTATGGCCTAAGGCAAGAGGGCCCTCATCACCGAGGGGAGGAGGATCCCAGCACACTCCAACTGCCACCAGAGGGCACACGTCGCCAAGGTGACGTGTGCCAGACAGGCATGATTGACCTCAAAGCAGAGGGCCCACCTCACAGAAGGGTGAGGAACCCAGCCAGGATCAGACTCTCACCTGAGGGCCCACATCAGCAAGGGGATGGGAACCAGTCAGGACTATCTTCCCTCCAGTGGGGCCACATCATCGAAAGGTGCGGAACCCAGCACATGTGGCCTCAAATCAGAGGACACATATCACTAAGGGAATGGGAGTGAGGCAGGCAGGAGTAGCCTAAAAACAGAGGGCCCAAAGAATAAGAAAGGTGAGGAATCCAGCAGTTGGAACCTCCCAGCAGGCGGCCGAGAGCACAGAAGCTATGGGATGCAGGCAGGAGTGAACTAACAGCAGAGAGCCCACATCATGAAACTGTGAGCAACCCAGGCGTTGGGACCTCACAGCAGAAGGCCCACATCCCATTGGGGATGTGAACCTGGCTGGAATGTCCTCGCACCACTGGGTGCACATCACAAAATGTGGGGAGCCCAGCAGTTAGGGCCTGATGCCAGAGGGCCCTCATCACAGAGGGGAGGAGGCTCCCAGCAGGCTCCAAGTGCCACCAGAGGGCTCATGTCCACAAGGCGAGGTGAGCAAGCCAGGCAGGAGTGACCTCACCGCAGACGGCCCACCTCACAGATGGGTGAGGAACCCAGCCAGGATCAGACTCTCAACAGAGGGCCCACATCACCAAGGGGATGTGAACCAGGCAGGAGTCTCCTAAGACCATTGGTCCCACATCATCGAAAGGTGAGGAACCCAGCACATGTGGTCTCAAACCAGACGACACACATCACGAAGGGGCTGGGAGTGAGGCAGGCAGGAGGGTCCTCACAACAGAGGGCCCAAAAAATTAAAAAAGTGAGGAATCCAGCAGTTGGAACCTCCCAGCAGGTGGCCAAGAGCACAGAGGCTATGGGATCCAGGCCTCTGTGAACTAACACCAGAGAGCCCACATCATGAAAATCTGAACAACCCAGCCATTGGGACCTCAGAGCAGAAGGCCCACATCCCCATGGAGATGGGATCCTAAGAGGAGTGCCAAAGCATCACTGGGCTCACTAAGAAAAGTTGGTGAGCCCAGCAGTTAGGGCCTGACGCAAGAGGGCCCTCATCACCGGGGGGAGGAGATTCCCAGCACGCTCCAACTGCCACCACACGGCTGACTTCACCAAGGCAATGTGTGCCAGCCATGCAGGAGTGACCTATCAGCAGAGGGTCTCCCTCACAGAAGGGTGAGGACCACAGCCAGGAACAGACTCTCACCAGGGGGTCCACATAACCACGTGGATGAGAACCAGGCAGGAGTGTCCTCACACTAGTGGGGCCACATCATCGAAAGGTGAGGAACCCAGCAAAGGTGGCCACAAACCAGAGGACCCACAACACCAAGGGGTTGAGAGTGAGGGAGGTGTCTGGAGGGGCATATTTAACACTCATTTACCACCAGGAAGAGGAATTAACCAAAGGCTCAGCGTGCCCTGCCAGAAGCAGATTAGGGCCTGAAGCAGTCTTGCGGGTTTGCGGCCAGCTCACAAGAAAGCGAGTTGAAGAAAGGAGCTCAGGGACCCTGTAATTCACAAACCTGCAGAGTTATAAATGACAGATAACGTCCAAAAATATATTGAAGTAAGGCTGCGAAGAGGACTTGAAAGTGGGGCAGAATTGCAGGAAACGGATTTCAGGAGGTAGACTGGAATTGCATGTAAAGCATAGGAAAAGAGGCAGAACGTCCACAATGATGCACTTGGCCAAAAAGGGCGTATGCGTTTTTCCCTGAATATATTCAGGATGAAACGCATACGCCCTTTTTGGCCAACTAAGCAAGGTTGCAAAGGAAATCTGCACGACAATGAAGTCTGACTTCCCCCCAGTCAAAAGGGCCATCTGAAAAAAGTGTAAAATCCAGAAAGGCAGGACAGGCCATGGAGAACTGGGAGCCTTGTTATGCTGATGGACGGGATGTAAATTGCCAACAGCCATTCTGGAGAAGGGTATGGTGATTCCTGAAACATCCAAAAAACAAAGCAACAGAGCCTAGGGCATTTGGACTTATGGTCCTATAGCTTAGGGAAATTAAAATCAAAAAGACAGAGCCACCCCAAAGTTTGGGACGGCTCTGTTTACAAGAACCTCGTTTCCGGTACAAGTTCAATATCACAGAAAGCAAAAAATGGATAAAGAAGTTGTGGTACTTACGTACAATGCAATATCACTCAGCAATGAAATCTATGTCATCAGGCCGGTAGCAGCATAATGAGTGGATTCAGGTATGATGATTCTAAGTGAAATAAGTCACAAAGAAAAAGAAACATCGTAAGATATCACTACTACACGGAATATAAACTTGGCTACACAGGAACTGAATTACAAAACAGAACAGGGTCTCAAATGTAGAGAACCAACTTATGCTTGCTTAAGGGGAAAGGTGAGTTCGGGTGCTGCATAAAACCAGAGATTGAAATTAGAACAGATACTGTTCCATAAGCCAAATATGTAATAGACAAGTGCTACTCCTTGCTCAACGAAGTGGACTCAACACCCCATATTAAATGCCTAAGAATATACCTGACTAGTAAGAATCTTAAATCCTATGGATTTATATGTCTCTGAAAGAGAATCAAGCGTGTGTACAGCGGCATAAACGCAGCAGTGATAGGATTGGTGAGGTTCGGTGAGCAAATGCAGACCCTTTGAAGTCATATTGCATGGTACCCATTCCTTGGGTCTCAACTCTCCAGGTTTAAGGGATTCTTCCTTCAGCAAAAACTTGCATGTGGAACCCAGAGTATGATCCACCGTGTGATCGGGAAACGTGTTCAAATGTGTCTCAGTTTTCGTCCCCTGGTACCTGGGTGCAACATTTCAGACGCTTTACTAACACTCTCCCCACTTGGAGAGTCAGTGCCTTTAACCTCCTGTTTGGCCCAGTTTGCAATTTCTGCGGAAAATGAACAGGAATAGGGAGAACCAATGAGAGACTAGCTGCAGGTGTCTGGACGGGCAAATTTAACTCTCATTTCCTACCAGGAAGAGGAATTAACCAAAGGTTCAGCGTGCCATGCCGGAACCACACTAGGGCCTGAAGCAATCCTGCGGTGTTGCGGCCAGATCACAAGAAAGCGAGTTGAAGAAAGGAGCTCAGGGGCACTGTCATTCACAAACCTGCAGAATTATAAATGACAGCTATCGTCCAAAAATATATTGAAGTAAGGCTGCCAAGAGGATTTGTAGGCGGGGCAGAATTGCAGGAAACCGATTTCAGGAGGTAAACTGGAATTGCATGTAAAGCATAGGAAAAGAGGCAGAACGTCCACAATGATGCACTTAGCCAAAAAGGGCGTATGCATTTTTTTCTGAATATATTCAGGAAAAAACGCATAAGCCCTTTTTGGCCAACCAAGCAAGCTTGCAAATGAAATCTGCACTACAATGAAGTCTCACTGCCCCCCGGTCAAAAGGGCCATCTGAAAAAAGTGTAAAATCCAGAAAGGCAGGACAGGCCATGGAGAACTGGGAGCCTTGTTATGCTGATGTGCGGGATGTAAATTGCCAACAGCCACTCTGGAGAAGTGTATGGTGTTTCCTGAAATATCTAAAAAACAAAGCAACAGAGCCTAGGGCACATGCACTTATGGTCCTATAGCTTAGGGAAATTAAAATCAAAAAGACACAGCCACCCCAAAGTTTGGGACGGCTCTGTTTACAAGAACTTCGTTTACGGTACAAGTTCAATATCACAGAAAGTGAAAAATGGATAAACACGTTGTGGTACTTACGTACAATGCAATATCACTCAGCAATGAAATCTATGTCATCAGGCCCGTAGCAGCATAATGAGTGGATTCAGGTACGATGATTCTAAGTGAAATAAGTCACACAGAAAAAGAAACATCATAAGATATCACTACTACACGGAATGTAAACTTGGCTACACAGGAACTGAATTACAAAACAGAACAGGGTCTCAAATGTAGAAAACCAACATATGCTTGCTTAAGGGGAAAGGTGAGTTGGGGTGCTGCATAAAACCAGAGATTGAAATTAGCACAGATACCGTTCCATAAGCCAAGTATGTAATAGACAAGAGATACTCCTTGCTCAAAGAAGTGGACTCAACACCCCATATTAAACGCCTAAGAATATACCTGACTAGTAAGAATCTTAAATCCTATGGATTTATATGTCTCTGAAAGAGAATCAAGCGTGTGTACAGCGGCATAAACGCAGCAGTGATAGGATTGGTGAGGTTCGGTGAGCAAATGCAGACCCTTTGAAGTCATATTGCATGGTACCCATTCCATGGGTCTCAACTCTCCAGGTTTAAGGGATTCTTCCTTCAGCTAAAACATGCATGTGGAACCCAGAGTATGATCCACCGTGTGATCGGGAAACGTGTTCAAATGTGTCTCAGTTTTTGTACCCTGGTACTCGGGGCCAACATTCCAGACGCTTTACTAACACTCTCCCCACTTGGAGAGTCAGTGCCTTTAACCTCCTGTTTCGCCCAGTTTGCAATTTCTGCGTAAAATGAACAGGAATAGGGAGAACCAATGAGAGACTAGCTGCAGGTTTCTGGACGGGCAAATTTAACTCTCATTTCCTACCAGGAAGAGGAATTAACTAAAGGTTCATCGTGCCATGTCGGAACCACACTAGGGCCTGAAGCAATCCTGCGGTGTTGCGGCCATATCACAAGAAAGCGAGTTGAAGAAAGGAGCTCAGGGGCACTGTCATTCACATACATTCAGATTATAAATGACAGCTATCGTCCAAAAATATATTGAAGTAAGGCTGCCAAGAGGACTGGAAAGCGGGGCAGAATTGCAGGAAACCGATTTCAGGAGGTAGACTGGAATTGCATGTAAAGCATAGGAAAAGAGGCAGAACGTCCACAATGATGCACTTGGCCAAAAAGCACATATGAGTTTTTTCCTGAATATATTCAGGAAAAAACGCATACGCCCTTTTTGGCCAACCAAGCAAGCTTGCAAAGGAAATCTGCACTACAATGAAGTCTCACTGCCCCCCGGTCAAAGGGCCATCTGAAAAAAGTGTAAAATCCAGAGGCAGGACAGGCCATGGAGAACTGGGAGCCTTGTTATGCTGATGGGTGGGATGAAAATTGCCAACAGCCACTCTGGAGAAGTGTATGGTGTTTCCTGAAACATCCAAAAAACAAAGCAACAGAGCCTAGGGCACTTCCACTTATGGTCCTATAGCTTAGGGAAATTAAAATCAAAAAGATACAGCCACCACAAAGTTTGGGACCGCTCTGTTTCCAAGAACCTCGTTTACGGTCCAAGTTCAATATCACAGAAAGCGAAAAATGGATAAAGAAGTTGTGGTACTTACGTACAATGCAATATCACTCAGCAATGAAATCTATGTCATCAGGCCCATAGCATCATAATGAATGGATTCAGGTACGATGATTCTAAGTGAAATAAGTCACACAGAAAAAGAAACTTCATAAGATATCACTAATACACGGAATGTAAACTTGGCTACACAGGAACTGAATTACAAAACAGAACAGTTTCTCAAATGTAGAACACCAACTTATGCTTGCTTAAGGGGAAAGGTGAGTTGGGGTGTTGCATAAAACCAGAGATTGAAATTAGCACAGATACCGTTCCATAAGCCAAATATGTAATAGACAAGAGCTACTCCTTGCTCAACGAAGTGGACACAAGACCCCATATTAAACGCCTAAGAATATACCTGACTAGTAACAATCTTAAAACCTATGGATTTATATGTCTCCGAAAGAGAATCAAGCGTGTGTACAGCGGCATAAACGCAGCAGTGATAGGATTGGTGAGGTTCGGTGAGCAAATGCAGACCCTTTGAAGTCATATTGTATGGTACCCATTCCATGGGTCTCAACTCTCCAGGTTTAAGGGATTCTGCCTTCAGCTAAAACATGCATGTGGAACCCAGAGTATGATCCACCATGTGATCGGGAAACGTGTTCAAATGTGTCTCAGTTTTCATCCCCTGGTACTCGGGTGCAACATTCCAGACGCTTTACTAACACTCTCCCGACTTGGAGAGTCAGTGCCTTTACACTCCTGTTTGGCCCAGTATGCAATTTCTGTGGAAAATGAACAGGAATAGGGAGAACCAATGAGAGACTAGCTGGAGGTGTCTGGACGGGTAAATTTAACTCTCATTTCCCACCAGGAAGAGGAATTAACCAAAGGCTCGGCATGCCATGCTGGAACCACACTAGTGCCTGAAGCAATCCTGCGGTGTTGCGGCCAGCTCACAATAAAGCGAGTTGAAGAAAGGAGCTCCGGGACACTGTCATTCACAAACCTGCAGAGTTATAAATGACAGCTATCGTCCAAAAATATGTTGAAGTTAGGCTGCCAAGAGGACTTGAAAGCGGGGCAGAATTGCAGGAAACCGATTTCAGGAGGTAGACTGGAATTGCATGTAAAGCATACGAAAAGAGGCAGAACGTCCACAATGATGCACTTGGCCAAAAAGGGCGTATGCGTCTTTTTCTGAATATATTCAGGAAAAAACGCATACGCCCTTTTTGGCCAACCAAGCAAGCTTGCAAAGGAAATCTGCACTACAATGAAGTCTCACTGCCCCCCGGTCAAAAGGGTCATCTGAAAAAAGTGTAAAATCCAGAAATGCAGGACAGGCCATGGAGAACGGGAAGCCTTGTTATGCTGATGGGCGGGATGTAAATTGCCACCAGCCACTCTGGAGAAGTGTATGGTGTTTCCTGAAACATCCAAAAAACAAAGCAACAGAGCCTAGGGCACTTCCACTTATGGTCCTATAGCTTAGGGAAATTAAAATAAAAAAGACACAGCCACCCCAAAGTTTGGGATTGCTCTGTTTACAAGAACCTCGTTTACGGTACAAGTTCAATATCACAGAAAGCGAAAAATGGATAAAGAAGTCGTGGTACTTACGTTCAAAGCAATATCACTCAGCAATGAAATCTATGTCATCAGGTCCATCGCAGCATAATGAGTGGATTCAGGTACGATGATTCTAAGTGAAATAAGTCACACAGAAAAAGAAACATCATAATATATCACAACTACACAGAATGTAAACTTGGCTACACAGGAACTGAATTACAAAACAGAACAGGGTCTCAAATGTAGAACACCAAGTTATGCTTGCTTAAGGGGAAAGGTGAGTTGGGGTGCTGCATAAAACCAGAGATTGAAATTAGCACAGATACCGATCCATAAGCCAAATATGTAATAGACAAGAGCTACTCCTTGCTCAACGAAGTGGACTCAACAACCCATATTAAACGCCTAAGAATATACCTGACTAGTAAGAATCTTAAAACCTATGGATTTATAAGTCTCCGAAAGAGAATCAAGCGTGTGTACAGCGGCATAAACGCAGCATTGATAGGATTGGTGAGGTTTGGTGAGCAAATGCAGACCCTTTGAAGTCATATTGCATGGTACCCATTCCATGGGTCTCAACTCTCCAGGTTTAAGGGATTCTTCCTTCTGCTAAAACATGCATGTGGAACCCAGAGTATGATCCACAGTGTGATCGGGAAACGTATTGAAATGTGTCTCAGTTTTCGTCCCCTGGTACTCGGGTGCAACATTACAGACGCTTTACTAACACTCTCCCCACTTGGAGAGTCAGTGCCTGTAACCTCCTGTTTGGCCCAGTATGCAATTTCTGCGGAAAATGAACAGGAATAGGGAGAACCAATGAGAGACTAGCTGGAGGTGTCTGGACGGACAAATTTAACTCTCATTTCCCACCAGGAAGAGGAAATAATGAAAGGCTTATCGTGCCGTGCCGGAACCACACTAGGGCCTGAAGCAATCCTGCGGTGTTGCGGCCAGCTCACAAGAAAGCGAGTTGAAGAAAGGAGCTCAGGGGCACTGTCATTCACAAACCTGCAGAGTTATAAATGACAGCTATCGTCCAAAAATATATTGAAGTAAGGCTGCCAATAGGACTTGAAATTGGGGCAGAATTGCAGGAAACCGATTTCAGGAGGTAGACTGGAATTGCATGTAAAGCATAGGAAAAGAGGCAGAACGTCCACAATGATGCACTTGGCCAAAAAGGGCGTATGCGTTTTTTCCTGAATATATTCAGGAAAAAACGCATACGCCCTTTTTGGCCAACCAAGCAAGCTTGCAAAGGAAATCTGCACTACAATGAAGTCTCACTGCCCCCCGGTCAAAAGGGCCATCTGAAAAAAGTGCAAAATCCAGAAAGGCAGGACAGGCCATGGAGAACAGGGAGCCTTGTTATGCTGATGGGCGGGATGTAAATTGCCAACAGCCACTCTGGAGAAGTGTATGGTGTTTCCTGAAACATCCATAAAACAAAGCAACAGAGCCTAGGGCACTTCCACTTATGGTGATATAGCTTAGGGACATTAAAATCAAAAAGACACAGCCACCCGAAATTTTGGGACGGCTCTGTTTACAAGAAACTCGTTTGCCGTACAAGTTCAATATCACAGAAAGCGAAAAATGGATAAAGAAGTTGTGGTACTTACGTACAATGCAATATCACTCAGCAATGAAATCTATGTCATCAGTCCCGTAGCAGCATAATGAGTGGATTCAGGTACGATGATTCTAAGTGAAATAAGTCACACAGAAAAAGAAACATCATAAGATATCACTAATACACGGAATGTAAACTTGGCTGCACAGGAACTGAATTACAAAACAGAACAGGGTCTCAAATGTAGAACACCAACTTATGCTTGCTTAAGGGGAAAGGTGAGTTGGGGTGCTGCATAAAACCAGAGATTGAAATTAGCACAGATACCGTTCCATAAGCCAAATATGTAATAGACAAGAGCTACTCCTTGCTCAACGAAGTGGACTCAACACCCCATATTAAACGCCTAAGAATATACCTGACTAGTAAGAATTTTAAAACCTATGTATTTCTATGTCGCCGAAAGAGAATCAAGCGTGTGTACAGCGGCATAAACGCAGCAGTGATAGGATTGTTGAGGTTTGGTGAGCAAATGCAGACCCTTTGAAGTCATATTGCATGGTACCCATTCCATGGGTCTCAACTCTCCAGGTTTAAGGGATTCCTCTTTCAGCTAAAACATGCATGTGGAACCCAGAGTATGATCCACATTGTGATCGGGAAACGTGTTCAAATGTGTCTCAGTTTTCGTCCCCTGGTACTCGGGTGCAACATTCCAGATGCTTTACTAACACTCTCCCCACTTGGAGAGTCAGTGCCTTTAACCTCCTGTTTGGCCCAGTTTGCAATTTCTGCGGAAAATGAACAGGAACAGGCAGAACCAATGAGACACTAGCTGGAGGTGTCTGGACGGGCAAATTTAACTCTCATTTCCCACCAGGAAGAGGAATGAACCAAAGGCTCAGTGTGCCATGCCGGAACCACACTAGGGCCTGAAGCAATCCTGCGGTGTTGCGGGCAACTCACAAGAAAGCGAGTTAAAGAAAGGAGCTCAGGGGCACTGTAATTCACAAACCTGCAGAGTTATAAATGACAGCTATCGTCCAAAAATATATTGAAGTAAGGCTGCCAAGAGGACTTGAAATTGGGGCAGAATTGCAGGAAACCGATTTCAGGAGGTAGACTGGAATTGCATGTAAAGCATAGGAAAAGAGGCAGAACGTCCACAATGATGCACTTGGCCACAAAGGGCGTATGCGTTTTTTCCTGAATATATTCAGGAAAAAACGCATACGCCCTTTTTGGCCAACCAAGAAAGCTTGCAAAGGAAATCTGCACTACAATGAAGTCTCACTGCCACCCGGTCAAAGGGCCATCTGAAAAAAGTGTAAAATCCAGAAAGGCAGGACAGGCCATGGAGAACTGGGAGCCTTGTTATGCTGATGGGCGGGATGTAAATTGCCAACAGCCACTCTGGAGAAGTGTATGGTGTTTCCTGAAACATCCAAAAAACAAAGCAACAGAGCGTAGGGCACTTCCACTTATGGTGCTATAGCTTAGGGACATTAAAATCAAAAAGACACAGCCACCCGAAATTTTGGGACGGCTCTGTTTACAAGAAACTCGTTTACCGTACAAGTTCAATATCACAGAAAGCGAAAAATGGATAAAGAAGTTGTGGTACTTACGTACAATGCAATATCACTCAGCAATGAAATCTATGTCATCAGTCCCGTAGCAGCATAATGAGTGGATTCAGGTACGATGATTCTAAGTGAAATAAGTCACACAGAAAAAGAAACATAATAAGATATCACTAATACACGGAATGTAAACTTGGCTGCACAGGAACTGAATTACAAAACAGAACAGGGTCTCAAATGTAGAACACCAACTTATGCTTGCTTAAGGGGAAAGGTGAGTTGGGGTGCTGCATAAAACCAGAGATTGAAATTAGCACAGATACCGTTCCATAAGCCAAATATGTAATAGACAAGAGCTACTCCTTGCTCAACGAAGTGGACTCAACACCCCATATTAAACGCCTAAGAATATACCTGACTAGTAAGAATTTTAAAACCTATGTATTTCTATGTCGCCGAAAGAGAATCAAGCGTGTGTACAGCGGCATAAACGCAGCAGTGATAGGATTGTTGAGGTTTGGTGAGCAAATGCAGACCCTTTGAAGTCATATTGCATGGTACCCATTCCATGGGTCTCCACTCTCCAGGTTTAAGGGATTCCTCTTTCAGCTAAAACATGCATGTGGAACCCAGAGTATGATCCACATTGTGATCGGGAAACGTGTTCAAATGTGTCTCAGTTTTCGTCCCCTGGTACTCGGGTGCAACATTCCAGATGCTTTACTAACACTCTCCCCACTTGGAGAGTCAGTGCCTTTAACCTCCTGTTTGGCCCAGTTTGCAATTTCTGCGGAAAATGAACAGGAACAGGCAGAACCAATGAGAGACTAGCTGGAGGTGTCTGGACGGGCAAATTTAACTCTCATTTCCCACCAGGAAGAGGAATGAACCAAAGGCTCAGTGCGCCATGCCGGAACCACACTAGGGCCTGAAGCAATCCTGCGGTGTTGCGGGCAACTCACAAGAAAGCGAGTTAAAGAAAGGAGCTCAGGGGCACTGTCATTCACAAACCTGCAGAGTTATAAATGACAGCTATCGTCCAAAAATATATTGAAGTAAGGCTGCCAAGAGGACTTGAAAGCGGGGCAGAATTGCAGGAATCCGATTTCAGGAGGTAGACTGGAATTCCATGTAAAGCATAGGAAAAGAGGCAGAACGTCCACAATGATGCGCTTGGCCAAAAAGGGCGTATGCGTTTTTTCCTGAATATATTCATGAAAAAACGCATACGAGCTTTTTGGCCAACCAAGCAAGCTTGCAAAGGAAATCTGCACTACAATGAAGTCTCACTTCCACACGGTCAAAAGGGCCATCTGAAAAAAGTGTAAAATCCAGAAAGGCAGGACAAGCCATGGAGAACTGGGAGCCTTGTTATGCTGATGTGCGGGATGTAAATTGCCAACAGCCACTCTGGTGAAGTGTATGGTGTTTCCTAAAACATCTAAAAAACAAAGCAACAGAGCCTAGGGCACTTCCACTTATGGTCCTATAGCTTAGGGAAATTAAAATCAAAAAGACACAGCCACCCCAAAGTTGGGACGGCTCTGTTTACAAGAACCTCGTTTACGGTACAAGTTCAATATCGCAGAAAGCGAAAAATGGATAAAGAAGATGTGGTACTTACGTACAATGCAATATCATTCAGCAATGAAATCTATGTCATCAGGCCCGTAGCAGCATAATTATTGGATTCAGGTACGATGATTCTAAGTGAAATAAGTCACACAGAAAAAGAAACATCATAAGATATCACTAATACACGGAATGTAAACTTGGCTACACAGGAACTGAATTACAAAACAGAACAGGGTCTCTAATGTAGAAAACTGACTTATGCTTTCTTAAGGGGAAAGGTGAGTTGGGGTGCTGCATAAAACCAGAGATTGAAATTAGCACAGATACTGTTCCATAAGCCAAATACTTAAGAGACAAGAGCTACTCCTTGCTCAACGAAATGGACTCAACACCTCATATTAAACGCCTAAGAATATACCTGACTAGTAAGTATCTTAAAACCTATGGATTTATATGTCTCCGAAAGAGAATCAAGCATGTGTACAGCAGCATAAAGGCAGCAGTGATAGGATTGGTGAGGTTCGGTGAGCAAATGCAGACCCTTTGAAGTCATATTGCATGGTACCCATTCCATGGGTCTCAACTCTCCAGGTTTAAGGGATTCTTCTTTCAGCTAAGACATGCATGTGGAACCCAGAGTATGATCCACCATGTGATCGGGAAACGTGTTCAAATGTGTCTCAGTTTTCGTCCCCTGGTACTCGGGTGCAACATTCCAGACGCTTTATTAACACTCTCCCCACTTGGAGAGTCAGGGCCTTTAACCTCCTGTTTGGCCCAGTTTGCAATTTCTGCGGAAGATGAACAGAAACAGGCAGAACCAATGAGAGACTAGCTGGAGGTGTCTGGACGGACAAATTTAACTCTCATTTCCCACCAGGAAGAGGAATTAACCAAAGGCTCAGCGTGCCATGCCGGAACCACACTACGGCCTGAAGGAATCCGGCGGTGTTGCGGCCAGCTCACAAGAAAGCGAGTTGAAGAAAGGAGCTCAGGGGCACTGTCATTCACAAACCTGCAGAGTTATAAATGACAGCTATCATCCAAAAATATATTGAAGTAAGTCTGCCAAGAGGACTTGAAAGCGGGGCAGAATTGCAGGAAACCGATCTCAGGAGGTAGACTGGAATTGCATGTAAAGCATAGGAAAAGAGGCAGAACGTCCACAATGATGCACTTGGCCAAAAAGAGCGTATGCGTTCTTTCCTGAATATATTCAGGAAAAATCTCATATGCCCTTTTTGGCCAAACAAGCAAGCTTGCAAAGGAAATCTGCACTACAATGAAGTCTCACTGCCCCACTGTCAAAAGGGCCATCTAAAAAAAGTGTAAAATCCAGAAAGGCAGGACAGGCCATGGAGAACTGCGAGCCTTGTTATGCAGATGGGCAGGATGTAAATTGCCAACAGCCACTCTGGAAAAGTGTATGGTGTTTCCTGATACATCTGAAAAACAAAGCAACAGAGTCTAGGGCATTTCCACTTATGGTCCTATAGCTTAGGGAAATTAAAATCAAAAAGACACAGCCACCACAAAATTTGGGACAGCTCTGTTTACAGGAACGTCTTCTACGGTACAAGTTAAATATCCCAGAGAACAAATAATTGATAAAGAATTTGCTGTACTTACGTACAACAGAATACCACTCAGCAATGAAATCTGTGTCACCAGGCCTGTACCAGCATAATGAGTGGATTGAGGCACGATGATTCTAAGTGAAATAAGTCACACAGAAAAAGAAACATCATAAGGTATCACTAATGCACGGAATGTAAACTTGGCTACACATGAACTGAATTACAAAACAGAACAGTGTCTCAAATGTAGAAAACCAACTTATGCTTGCTTAAGGCGAAAGGTGAGTTGGGGTGCTGCATAAAACCAGAGTTTGAAATTAGCACAGATACCGTTCCATAAGCCAAATATGTAATAGACAAGACCTACCCCTTGCTCAATGAAATGGACTCAACAATGAGGTATCACCTCACACCTGTTAGAATGGGTATCATCTGAAAATCTACAAACAACAAATGCTGGAATGGGTGTGGAGAAAAGGAAGCCTCTTCCACTATTTTTGGGAATATAAATTGATACAGTCACTATGGAGAACAATATGGAGTTTCTTAAGAAACTAATAATAGAATTACCATATGATACAGCAATCCCAGTACTGGACATATACCCAGACAAAACCATAAATCAAAAAGAGACATTCACCGCAATGTTCATTGCATCACTATTTGCAATATCAAGGTAATGGAAGCAACCTAAATGCCCACAGACAGACGAATGCATAAAGATGTGGTACATATATAAAATGGAATATTACTAAGCCATGAAAGGAATGAAATTGGGTCATTTGTAGAGACGTCGATGGATCTAGAGACTGTCATACAGAGTGAAGTAAGTCAGAAAGAGAAAAACAAATCTTGTATATTCATGCATATATGTGGAACCTAGAAAAACTGTACAGATTAACCATTTTGCAAGGCATAAATAGAGCAACAGATGTAGACAACAATCGTGTGGACAACAAGGGGGGAAAGCTCTTGGGGGGGTGGTGGTGGGAGGAGTTGAGAGATTGGGATTGACATGTAAACATTTATATGTATAAAATAGATAACAAATAAAAACCTGCTGTATAAAAATATAAAATAAAATTCAAAATTAAAAAGAAATAAAATTTAAAAAATAAAACAGAAAAAACAATTATTCCCTTCACATACATGTATTTATATGAATAAATTATTTCCATGCTTATATCTGTAAATACAAAAAAGAGGAATAAAATCTACCTTGAACCAAAAACGAAAAAGAGAAAAAAAAAAACAGAACCCACCAGTTACTCAGAGGAAAACCGTATCAGGGCACTTGCTCCAGTTGTCAACAATTCTGAAGTTGGTCAGTGGTGGGGAATCGTCTCCCATTCAGCCAGCAGCCCCTACACAGCAAGCGTCCTCATTGCAAAGCTGGGGCACCGTGCCGAGGCATCTGTGAGTAAACGTGAGCTGAGCCCCAGGCCAGTTGCTGCTGAACTGTTCCCACCCTTCCCAGGTAAAACACCTGAATATATACAAGGACTTGAAAGCCTAGGGGAAGGGCCATGGAGCCACACGAGTGACAGCATGCCAGCTGACTTGGTGCCTGCAGGCCAGCCAGGATGGTCCTGGCCCTGGGTGCTCTTCTGGAAGATTTCCATTTCCCTGCCTGAGATACCCATCCTGTCCCTGCCCCCACTGCTTTTTTCCTTCCTCACCTCTGCCCAGGGAGAAATTCCAGCAGCAGGTATGGGTGACACATCCTCTTCTTTAACAGGTGGCAGCCTGGCAACTGCTGCAGAAATTCCAGCAGAGCCCCACTCACACTGGGCCACCCACAAAGCCGTGGCCTCTCACTCCCTCCCACCAGCCCAGCCCCGAGACTGCTGACAGGGCAGAGAAAATGGCGTCAGGCACAGCTGCAGGGGCTCTTGCTGCCTGGAGTGGTATTTATATTGATCTCAACCCAGGCACACCTGGGGAGGGCTGGCCGGCACGGTAAGGCTGCCCAGGTCAGCCAATCATCACCCCTCAGGGGCTCACAGTTGCAGAAAATGGAACTTGCTGAACCGGCCAGGTCCAAGGAACACGTGTGGGCTCCTGAGAGTCAGGATAGACAAGGGGCTGCAGCTTTGGCTTGTTTTCTAATCATTTTATCTGGCCCATGAGTGGGAGACAACTTCAAGAAAACCCTCTCCTAATGAGAGGAACCCAGGAGTCAGGAAGAGGAGGGGGTGGGTGGTGGTTGGAGACAGAGGCCTGGTGCCCTGGGTGCAGTGGAAATCTCTGGAAGACCAGGTGGAGGGAGGCCACACAGAGTGATGCCCAGGGTCACAGACCTGTCGGAGCTGCTGTTTGTTAGTTCAAGTCCTGCTCTGAGGTGCTCTGTGTCAGCTCTGAGCGACAGGTGAGATGGGGGTGCTCTTCAATGAGGGCTATGTGCACAGTTCCTGTGTGCCCAGCCCTGCCACGGTACCTGCAAGGGTAGCTCTGTATCCTGGGAGGGGCCTGACCATGAGAGCCCCGTGGGCTGGGTTGGGGGTGGGGTACCTGCCCAGGAGAGCTCCATATCCTGGGATTGGCCTGACCACGAGAGCCCCATGGGCTGCTGGGGACCTGGTAAAGGATGTCAGGACAGTCAGTGAAGCCACCGAGGATATACCTCCAGTTGCTCCTGATTCCTACACCCTGCTGGTCATTCTACCAACCACCAGGACATGGTATTCTGTATTAGTCTTCAATGATGCCTTCTTTTGTATTCCATTAGTCCCAGAGTCACAAGAAATTTTGGCTTGTGAGTGGCAGGACTCAACATACAACTAAAACAATACTTCCGGGCCGTCTTGCCCCAAGGGTTCAAAAATTTCCCCACCATCTTTGGGGAAAGCTTAGCTAAAGACCGAAAAGTTCTACCTCTGGAAAAGGAAACGCTCCTTCAATATGCAGATGACATTCTGATCGCCAGCCCTACTAAGGAGGCCTCTGAACTACCAAGCCAATAAAGGATAGAAGTTGTCCAAGAAAAAGCTCAAATATCACAGACTGCGGTGACCTGCCTGGGCTTCATTCTCACACAAGGTCGGAGAAGCCCATCCCAGGAAAGGGAAGAAACCATTTGCAGCCTTACCCCTTTCTAAAACTAGAAGACAGCTTAGGGGTTCCTGGGGAGGCCAGGGTTTGCTGCTTCTGGATCCCTAACTACAGTCTACTAGCTGGGCCTCTATATGAAACACTGAAAGGAAAAGATGATGATCCTTTTGAACAGAATCCAGAAGTGGCCTTTCAAGAATGGAAAGAGCAGTCAATTCAGACCCTTGCCCTGGAACTCCCTAATTGAGCTAAACCCTTTGACCTTTACATTCCCAGTGAAAGGTGAATCACCATTGGAGAATTAGTGCAAAAACTGGGACCACTTGAAACGGAACAACGCAAGAATGCCATCCAGGTAGGATAAACTACAGTCACCAAGGGGCTTGGCCCACTGCCACATCTGGCCAAGATACTGGCGGTATCTAAAAACCTGGAAATCAGCAGCCCAAAAGGCCACCTCCCTCCTAAGGGAAAAGGACCCCACGTGGTGATCCTAATCACCAACCATGCCCTGAAGTTGCAGGGTTCGCTCCATGGGCAAACCGACCTCGAGTGAGGAGGCCCTCCAACTCCAACATCCAGAGAGATAACCGGGGGCAACAGGGCACCATGACGACTCGTGTGAACATCACTTGACCTGGAGTTTCTCTCATAAAACAACAATAGTGTGTCCCGAAGGAGTAGACTACTGCTTGCAGGACTTACTGCACCCGGAGGGGAGCTAATAATCTTGGCGGGGGAACCGTATATCACACTGTCACCATAGAAAAGCTTACAGACACCGTGATGATGGTGGCCAATAAGACCGGCTGGTCTCCTGTTTACTTCAAAAGGCTGTTGACTCAGTGGCCATCATGGTCCTTGATCACCACTGACCCTGGACTGTCTGGGAGTTGAGCGGGCAGGGCTCTGACACCTGGTGCTGTTTTTACGTTAATTCAGGGGCCTAATTGAAGAAAGAGCAGACTACTGGTCAGAGCATCTAGGCTGGCAGAAACGGTCAGCCTAAGGTGGCCGAACAAATGTGGGGCGGGGTGAAATCGGCCCCCACAGCGTCTCTGCACATCTCTTTCCTGGACCCTTAAAGGTCATTAGAATCTATAACACTTCCAATGCTGGTGCTCAGGCGGACGAGCAGGGAGGCAGGGGTCCTGGGGCCAATCAACGTCACCTGGAGGCTGCTGGGGAGAAGTTCTGACCCTCGTCCCCTGGTATGAGGGCTCCCAACTCAGCACTCAGCAGTTACAGAAGAAGGGTCTGCACCCTCAGCACTCCAAGAATGAGGAACAGGACAAAAGGCAGAGGAGGGGTTTGTCCCCAGCAAAGCCCATTAAAAATCCCTGGGAGATAAAAATAGAATCTGGGCAATAAAGTCAAGTCTGACCTTTTTTATCCTTTGTGCTTTGTCTAATTTCACGTGCTCCTAGGGTCCCGCATGCAGAGGTTCCACACCCGGCACTTCAGACCAGATTTCCTAGTGCAGAATGGCTGGGTCAACACCTCAGCTCCTGGGGCCCAGTGCAGACTCCGAGATATAGAGCCTGAGCTGCAGCCAACCCGGCCCTCGAGAGCTCCGCCCCCTCCCTCCCACTGACTCTCACAGGATCTCTACACAGCAGCCCAGCCCACAGCCCACGGGGTAGTGCATGCTCTCACCTCTCCATTCTCTGATCAAAATGTAAAGTTTCCTTTGCTTGTGAACCAAACTCAGTCTCGATCTGTTGGCCCCAATGACACTGGGCAGGGGGACACTTGTTGGGGTCCACTCTGGAGGATCAGTAACAGAAAGTGAGACTATTGTAACTTCAATGAACAGATGTGTGAGCCAAACTGTAGTTAACATAGAACAGTTTATAAGGCTCGGGTAAAATAAGATGTTTCTAACACTTCCATTTGATATTTCCATCACTTTATTATAAGCAAGTTCAGTGAAAAGGTTTGTCTTATTTGTCAGGTCAATATTAGAGAAATGAAGTGATTTCTTTCCAAGGATGTACATCTAATAATCTTGGTTAAAGCTTCAATCTTGTTTTAAATGCTTTTCCATTGAAAATGATACCTCTCTTTCAGCTCCCCCATTTCTGAGAAGTATAAAATCTTATAATTTATTATTACCAAAGGGGAAAGGTGGGAGGAGGGATAAATTAACAGTTTGGAATTAACACATACACACTGCTATGTATAAAATAGATCATCAACAAGGAACTACTGTATAGCACAGGGAACTACACTCAATATTTTGCAATAACCTATAAGGGGAAATAATTGGAAAAAGAATAGATATTTTTATTGACATCATCTATCAATGACAGTTAAAGTGTAACGTAAGGGAAGCCGGTGGTGAGTGCTTCTGACCCTGAAGACTTCAATCATCTAAAGTTTGGACTCTGCCTACTTCCCAAGGCCCTTAATGAACATATGTGTAGCCGTAGCTTAAAAAACTCCCCAGTTTGGGTTTCGGGGAGACACTGATTTTGAAAAAGCCCTGGTGTTCTCCTTACATGAATGGGACTCTTCCTACTGCTAAAACATGTCTGTCACACCCAGAGGATGGTATACCGTCTGATCGGGAAGAGTTTGGAAAAGGCATCTCATCTCCTCATCTCCTGGTGCTCGGGTTCACCCGTCCAGCGTCTTTACTAACAGTCTCCCCACTTGGAGATGTCAGCACTGTCAACATCCTGTTGCGTACAGTTTGGAATTTGTCCAGAGGATGAAGCGGAAGGATGAGGAACAATGAGAGACAAGTCCTAGGTGTTCAGACAGGCACATGTCACTCTAATTTCCAATCAGGAAGATGAATTGACCAAAGGCTAGGGTTGCCCATGGAAACAGTATAGGGCTTGAGGAAATCCCACTGCTTTGTGGCCAGTTCCCATAAACACAAGTTGAACAAAGGAACTCAGGGGCAGTAAAATTCATGAAACTGCAGAGTTGAAAATATCTATCACTGAAAAATGTCTTGAGGAAAGTCAGAGAAAAGGATTGGTAAGCAAGGGAGAATGGCAGGAAAGGGATTTGAGGAGGTAGAAAGGACTCGCCATTAAGCACAAGAAAAGGGTTGAACATTGCCAACATTGCAGTTGGCCAAAAAGGCTGTATGCGTTTTATTCTGTATATATTCAAGAAAAGGGCATACACTTTTTTAGCCAACCAAACAGGTGGGCACTGGAAATCAATACTACAAAAGATATCACTTCGCATCAGTCAGAAGAGCCATCCTCATAAAGTGTAAACACCAGAAATGCAGGACAGGGCAAGGAGAAGAGGGAGCCCTGTGAGGCTTATAGTGGAAATGTATATTGCCAACGGCCATTCTGGAGAAGCGTATTGTGTTTACTAAAGCATCTAAAAAATGAGCTACAGAGCATAGGGCACTTGCACTCATGGGCGTATATCTTGGGAAAAACAAAAATCGAGAGGACACAGGCACCCCAATGTTTACTGCCTCTCTGTTTAAAAGATCCTCGACTAGGATATAACTTCAATGTCTCTGGAGGGAAAAAATGGATAGAGATGTGGTACTTATGTAGAGTGGAATATTACTCAGCCTGGAAATCAATGAAATATGGCCAGTTGTAACAACTCCGGAGGATTATGTATGATCATTCTAAGTGACATAATTCAAAAAGAAAAAGACACATATCATAAGATATCACTTAAAGGTGGAATCCAAAATGGCTACACATGAAATAAATTACAAAACAAAAACATAGTCAAATATGTAGAAAACACGCGTAAGGCTGCTAAACGGGAAAGGTGGGGAGGGGTGAGGCATCATCCAGGAGGTTGAAATTAGCAAAGATACCATTCCAAATACCAAACTGATAATCAACAAGGCCTACACGGTAGCTAAAAGAACTGCACTCAGCACACTCAAGTCACCGGAAAAGAATATCTATGACTGGTAAGAATCTGAAAAAGAATTTATTGATGTCTCTCTGTACGTGAATCAAGTGGATGTACAGCAGCAAGAAACAGAGCTTTGAAAATCAGCTGTAACCAATATAGTAATAAATTGAAAAAAATAAACGACAGAGAGACAGAGAAAACGTCTTACAACTTTTCCTCAGGGACGGTGATGCAACATGGATTGAACACATCTAGACCCACAGCAGGATGAGACATAAGGCTGGAAACTGTTCGCGCTAAGAGAAATGTGAGGTTGGGTGAGGAAATGCACACCCTTTAAAGTAATACTACCTGGTACCCATTCAATGGGTCCCAAATCTGCAGGTTCAAGGAATCTTCCTACAGCTAAAACATGCATGGAAAACCCAGAGGACTGTACACCATGTGATCGGGAGATGTGTCTAAAATGCACCTCATTTATCCTCTCCTGGTGCTCCTGTTCATCATTCCAGCCACGTTACTTAGAATCTCCCCACTTAGACAATCAGCACATTTAAACTTCTGTTTCACACATTTTGCAAATTGTGAGGAGGATGAACGGGAAGAGGGGGAACCAATGAGAGAATAGTTGTAGGGGTTTGGATGGGCACATGTCACTCTAACTTCCCATTAAGAATAAGAATTAAAAAAAGGCTCAGCCCGCCTCGCCGGAGCCAAAATAGGGCCTGAAGCAATCCTGCGGCTTTGAGGCCAGCTCACAAAAGAGCAACTTAAAAAATGGAGCTCAGGGTCACTGCAATTCACAAACCTGCAGAGTTATAAATGAAAACTAACGTCCAAAAATATGTTGAGGTAAGGCAAAGAAGAGGATCTGAATGCAAGACAGAATTGCAAGAAACAGATTTCAAGAGATAGATTGGACTCGTCTTTAAAGCACATGAGAAGCGGCAGAATTTCGACGATGATGCAGTTGGCCCAAAAGGGAGTATGCGTTTTTTCCTGAATATATCCAGGAAAAAACGCATACACACTTTATGGGCAACCAAGCAAGCAAGCAATGCAAATGTGCACAACAAAGAAGTCTCATTTCCCACCAGTCAAAAGGGCCATCCGAAAAAATTATAAAAACCAGAAATGCAGGACAGGCCATGGAGAACAGGGAGCCTTTATACGCTGATGGACAGTGTGTGAACTGCCGAGAGCCACTCTGGAGAAGTGTATGGTGGTTCCTAAATCATCTAAAAAACAGAGCTACAGAGCATAGGGCACTTCCAATCATGGAAGTATATCTAGGGAAGTCTAAAAATCAACAAGACACAAGCACACCACAGTTTAGGGCTACTCTGTTTACAAGAACCTCAACTTCAGTACACCTTAAATATCCCAGGAAAGAGAACAATGGATAAAGAAAATGTGGTACTTATGTAGAATGGAATATCTCTTCACCATGAAATCAATGTAATAAGGCTAGTGGAAGGATAAAGAGTGGATTTAGGTCCGATAATACTACTTGAAATAAGTCAAACAGAAAAAGAAACATATCATATCACTTATAGAGGGAGGATAAATATGGCTGCACACAAAATGAATTACAAAACAGAACAGTGTCTCACATTTAGAAAACACACTTATGTCAGCTTAAGGGGAAAGGAGAGGTGGGGTGATGCATAAAACCAGAGTTTGAAATTAGCACAGATACCGTTCAATAAACCAAATAGGTATTAGACAAGATCTACACCTTGCTCAATGAACTGGCCTCAACACACCCTATACACCGCAGAGAAATATATCTGAGTAATAAGAATCTTAAAACCCATGTATTGGTATATCTCCATAAGGGAATCAAGTGTGTGCAGAGCGGCACAAACACAGCAGTGAAAATGAGCTAAACCCCATTATAGAAATAAATTTTAAAACCAAACGCAGAAACAATGAAAGAGAGAAAAATTCTTACAAAATTCGCTCAGGGGCTGTGATGCAACCTGGAATGACCACATATAAACCCACAGCTGGATAAGACATAAGGCTGGACACTTGGGGCTGAGAGGATTGGTGAGCTTTGGTGAGCAACTGCCGAAAGTTTAATGCAATACTTCATGCTACTCATTCCAAGGGTCCCAACACTCCAGGTTGAAGGGAATCTTCCTACAGCTAAACCATGCATGGGAAATCCAGCGGATGGTATACCATATGATCGGGAAAGGTTTCTAAAATGCACTTCATTTCCCTCTCCTGGGGCTCCGGATCAACATTCCAGCCACTTTACTTACAACATCCCCACATGGAGAGTCAATGCCTTTAAGTTCCGGTATCGCACAGTCTGCAGTTAGTGCAGAGGATGAATGGGAATAGGGGGAACCAGTGAGAAAATAGCTGTAGCGGCTTCAATGGGCACATGTCACTCTAATTTCACACCAGGAAGAAGAATTAACCAACGGCAGAGCAAGGCGCCCCAGAAGAAGAATAGGGTCTGAAGAAATCCTGTGGATAAGAGGAAAGACCACAAAAATAAGAGCTGAAAAATGGAGCTAAGGGCCACTGCAATTCAAAAAACAGCACAGTTATAAAGGCCAACTACTTTCCAAAAGTATATTGAGGTAAGGCTATGAAGAGGCACTGACAGCAAGGCAGAATTGCAGGAAACCGATTTCAGGAGATAGACTGGAATTGCATTTAAAGCATAGGAAAAGAGGCAGAACGTCCACAATCATGCACTTGGCCAAAAAGTGCGTATGCGTTTTTTCCTGAATATATTCAGAAAAAACTCATACGCCCTTTTTGGCCAACCAAGCAAGCTTGCAAAGGAAATCTGCACTACAATGAAGTCTCACTTCCCCCCAGTCAAAAGGGCCATCTGAAAAAAGTGTAAAATCCAGAAAGGCAGGACAGGCCATGGAGAACTGGGAGCCTTGTTATGCTGATGGGCGGATGTAAACTGCCAACAAACACTCTAGGGAAGTGTATAGTGTTTCCTGAAACATCTAAAAAACAAAGCAACAGAGCCTAGGGCACTTCCACTTATGGTCCTATAGCTTAGGGAAATTAAAATCAAAAAGGAACAGCCACCCCAAAGTTTGGGACGGCTCAGTTTACAAGAACCTCGTTTACGGTACAAGTTCAATATCGCAGAAAGCGAAAAATGGATAAAGAAGTTGTGGTACTTACGTACAATGCAATATCATGCAGCAATGAAATCTATGTCATCAGGCCCGTAGCAGCATAATGAGTGGATTCAGCTACGATGATTCTAAGTGAAATAAGTCACACACAAAAAGAAATATCATAAGATATCACTACTACACGGAATGTAAACTTGGCTACACAGGAACTGAATTACAAAACAGAACAGGGTCTCAAATGTAGAAAACCAACTTATGCTTGCTTAAGGGGAAAGGTGAGTTGGGGTGCTGCATAAAACCAGAGATTGAAATTGGCACAGATACCGCTCCATAAGCCAAATATGTAATAGACAAGAGCTACTCCTTGCTCAACGAAGTGGACACAACACCCCATATTAAACGCCTAAAAATATACCTGACTAGTAAGAATCTTAAAACGTATGGATTTATATGTCTCCGAAAGAGAATCAAGCGTGTGTACAGCGGCATAAACACAGCAGTGGTAGGATTGGTGAGGTTCGGTGAGCAAATGCAGACCCTTTGAAGTTATATTGCATGGTACCCATTCCATGGGTCTCCACTCTCCAGGTTTAAGGGATTCTTCCTTCAGCTAAAACATGCATGTGGAACCCAGAGTATGATCCACCGTGTGATCGGGATACGTGTTCAAATGTGTCTCAGTTTTCGTCCCCTGGTACTCGGGTGCAACATTCCAGACACTTTACTAACACTCTCCCCACTTGGAGAGTCAGTGCCTTTAACCTCCTGTTTGGCCCAGTTTGCAATTTCTGTGGAAGAAGAACAGGAATAGGGAGAACAAATGTGAGACTAGCTGGAGGTGTGTGGACGGGCAAAATTAACTCTCATTTCCCACCAGGAAGAGGAATTAACCAAAAGCTCAGCATGTCGTGCCAGAACCAGATTAGAGCCTGAAGCAATTCTGCAGTGTTGCAGCCAGCTGACAAGAAAACGAGTTGAAGAACGGAGCTCAGGGGCACTGTAATTCACAAACCTGCAGAGTTATAAATGACAGCTATCCTCCAACAATATATTCAAGTAAGGCTGCCAAGAGGACTTGAAAGCGGGGCAGAATTGCAGGAAACCGATTTCAGGAGGTAGACTGGAATTGCATGTAAAGCATAGGAAGAGAGGCAGAACGTCCACAATGATGCACTTGGCCAAGAAGGGCATATGCGTTTTTTCCTGAATATATTCAGGAAAAAACGCATACGCCCTTTTTGGCCAACCAAGCAAGCTTGCAAAGGAAATCTGCACTACATGGAACTCTCACTTCCCCCCGGTCAAAAGGGCCATCTGAAAAAAGTGTAAAATCCAGAAAGGCAGGACAGGCCATGGAGAGCCTTGTTATGCTGATGGGTGGGATGTAAATTGCCAACAGCCACTCTGGAGAAGTGTATGCTGTTTCCTGAAACATCTAAAATATAAAGCAACAGAGCCTAGGGCACTTCCACTTATGGTCCTATAGCTTAGGGAAATTAAAATCAAAAAGACACAGCCACCCCAAAGTTTGGGACGGCTCTGTTTACAAGAACCTCGTTTACGGGACAAGTTCAATATCGCAGAAAGCGAAAAATGGATAAAGAAATTGTGGTACTTACGTACAATGCAATATCACTCAGCAATGAAATCTATGTCATCAGGCCCGTAGCAGCATAATGAGTGGATTCAGGTACGATGATTCTAAGTGAAATAAGTCACACAGAAAAAGAAACATCATAAGATATCACTACTACACGGAATGTAAACTTGGCTACACAGGAACTGAATTACAAAACAGAACCGGGTCTCAAATGTAGAAAACCAACTTATGGTTGCTTAAGGGGAAACGTGAGTTGGGGTGCTGCATAAAACCAGAGATTGAAATTAGCACAGATACCATTCCATAAGCCAAATATGTAATAGACAAGAGCTACTCCTTGCTCAATGAAGTGGACTCAACACCCCATATTAAACGCCTAAGAATATACCTGACTAGTAAGAATCTTAAAACCTATGGATTTATGTATCTCCGAAAGAGAATCAAGTGTGTGTACAGCGGCATAAACGCAGCAGTGATAGGATCGGTGAGGTTCGGTGAGAAATGCAGACACTTTGAAGTCATATTGCATGGTACATATTCCATGGGTCTCAACTCTCCAGGTTTAAGGGATTCTTCCTTCAGCTAAAACATGCATGTGGAACCCAGAGTATGATCCACCGTGTGACCGGGATACGTGTTCAAATGTGTCTCAGTTTTCGTCCCCTGGTACTCGGGTGCAACATTCCAGATGCTTTACTAACACTCTCCCCACTTGGAGAGTCAGTGTCTTTAACCTCCTGTTTGGCCCAGTTTGCAATTTCTGCGTAAGATGAACAGCAATAGGGAGAATCAATGAGAGACTAGCTGGAGGTGTCTGGACGGGCAAATTTAACTCTCATTTCCCACCAGGAAGAGGAATTAACCAAAGGCTCAGCGTGCCGTGCCGGAACCACACTAGGGCCTGAAGCAATCCTGCGGTGTTGCGGCCAGCTCACAAGAAAGCGCGTTGAAGAAAGGAGCTCAGGGGCACTGTCATTCACAAACCTGCAGAGTTATAAATGACAGCTATCGTCCAAAAATATATTGAAGTAAGGCTGCCAAGAGGACTTGAATTCGGGGCAGAATTGCAGGAAACCGATTTCAGGAGATAGACTGGAATTGCATTTAAAGCATAGGAAAAGAGGCAGAACGTCCACAATGATGCACTTGGCCAAAAAGTGCGTATGCGTTTTTTCCTGAATATATTCAGAAAAAACTCATACGCCCTTTTTGGCCAACCAAGCAAGCTTGCAAAGGAAATCTGCACTACAATGAAGTCTCACTTCCCCCCAGTCTAAAGGGCCATCTGAAAAAAGTGTAAAATCCAGAAAGGCAGGACAGGCCATGGAGAACTGGGAGCCTTGTTATGCTGATGGACGGGATGTAAACTGCCAACAGCCACTCTGGGGAAGTGTATGGTTTTTCCTGAAACATCTAAAAAACAAAGCAACAGAGCCTAGGGCACTTCCACTTATGGTCCTATAGCTTAGGGAAATTAAAATCAAAAAGACACAGCCACCCCAAACTTTGGGACGGCTCTGTTTACAAGAACCTCGTTTACGGTACAAGTTCAATATCGCAGAAAGCAAAAAATGGATAAAGAAGTTGTGGTACTTACGTACAATGCAATATCACGCAGCAATGAAATCTACGTCATCAGGCCCGTAGCAGCATAATGAGTGGATTCAGCTACGATGATTCTAAGTGAAATAAGTCACACACAAAAAGAAACATCCTAAGATATCACTAATACACAGAATGTAAACTTGGCTACACAGGAACTGAATTACAAAACAGAACAGGGTCTCAAATGTAGAAAACCAACTTATGCTTCCTTAAGGGGAAAGGTGAGTTGGGGTGCTGCATAAAAACAGAGATTGAAATTAGCACAGATACCGCTCCATAAGCCAAATATGTAATAGACAAGAGCTACTCCTTGCTCAACGAAGTGGACACAACACCCCATATTAAACGCCTAAAAATATACCTGACTAGTAAGAATCTTAAAACCTATGGATGTATATGTCTCTGAAAGAGAATCAAACATGTGAACAGCGGCATAAACGCAGCAATGATAGGATTGGTGAGGTTCAGTGAGCAAACGCAGACCCTTTGAAGTCATATTGCATGGTACCCATTCCATGGGTCTCAACTCTCCAGGTTTAAGGGATTCTTCCTTCAGCTAAAACATGCATGTGGAACCCAGAGTATGATCCACCATGTGATCGGGAAATGTGTTCAAATATGTCTCAGTTTTCGTCCCCTGCTACTCGGGTGCAACATTCCAGACGCTTTACTAACACTCTCCCCACTTGGAGAGTCAGTGCCTTTAACCTTCTGTTTGGCCCAGTTTGCAATTTCTGCGCAAAATGAACAGGAATAGGGAGAACCAATGAGAGACTAGCTGGAGGTGTCTGGACGGGCAAATTTAACTCTCATTTCCCACAAGGAAGAGGAATTAAACAAAGGCTCAGCGTGCCGTGCCGGAACCACACTAGGGCCTGAAGCAATCCTGCGGTGTTGCGGCCAGCTCACAAGAAAGCACGTTGAAGAAAGGAGCTCAGGGGCACTGTAATTCACAAACCTGCAGAGTTATAAATGACAGCTATCCTACAAAAATATATTGAAGTAAGGCTGCCAAGAGGACTTGAAAGCGGGGCAGAACTGCATTAACCCGATTTCAGGAGGTAGACTGGAATTGCATGTAAAGCATAGGAAAAGAGGCAGAACGTCCACAATGATGCACTTGGCCAAAAAGGGCGTATGCTTTTTTTCCTGAATATATTCAGGAAAAAACGCATACGCACTTTTTGGCCAACCAAGCAAGCTTGCAAAGGAAGTCTGCACTACAATGAAGTCTCACTGCCCCCCGGTCAAAAGGGCCATCTGAAAAAAGTGTAAAATCCAGAAAGGCAGGACAGGCCATGGAGAACTGGGAGCCTTGTTATGCTGATGGGCGGGATGTAAATTGCCAACAGCCACTCTGGAGAAGTGTATGGTGTTTCCTGAAACATCTAAAAAACACTGCAACAGAGCCTAGGGCACTTCCGCTTATAGTCCTATAGCTTAGGGAAATTAAAATAAAAAAGACACAGCCACCCCAAAGTTTGGGATGGCTGTGTTTACAAGAACCTCGTTTACGGTACAAGTTCAGTATCACAGAAAGGGAAAAATGGATAAACAAGATGTGGTACTTACGTACAATGCAATATCACTCAGCAAAGAAATTTATGTCATCAGGCCCGTACCAGCATAATGAGTGGACTCAGGTACGATGATTCTAAGTGAAATAAGTCACACAGAAAATGAAACATCATAAGATATCACTAATACACGGAATGTAAACTAGGCTACACAGGAACTGAATTACAAAACAGAACAGGGTCTCAAATGTAGAACACCAACTTATGCTTGCTTAAGGGGAAAGGTGAGTTGGGGTGCTGCATAAAACCAGAGATTGAAATGAGCACAGATACCATTCCATAAGCCAAATATGTAATAGACAAGAGCTACTCCTTGCTCAACGAAGTGGACTCAACACCCCATATTAAACGCCTAAGGTTATACCTGACTAGTAAGAATCTTAAAAGCTATGGATTTATATGTCTCCGAAAGAGAATGAAGCGTGTGTACAGCGCCATAAACGAAGCAGTGATAGGATTGGTGAGGTTCGGTGAGCAAATGCAGACCCTTTGAAGTCATATTGCATTGTACCATTCCATGGGTCTCAACTCTACAGGTTTAAGGGATTCTTCCTTCAGCTAAAACATGCATGTGGAACACAGAGTATGATCCACCGTGTGATCGGGAAATGTGTTCAAATATGTCTCAGTTTTCGTCCCCTGGTACTCGGGTGCAACATTCCAGACGCTTTACTAACACTCTCCCCACTTGGAGACTCAGTGCCTTTAACCTCCTGTTTGGCCCAGTTTGCAATTTCTGCGGAAAATGAACAGGAATAGGGAGAACCAGTGAGAGACTAGCTGGAGGTGTCTGGACGGGCAAATTTAACTCTCATTTCTCACCAGAAAGAGGAATTAACCAAAGGCTCAGCATGCCATGCCGGAAACACACTAGGGCCTGAAGCAATCCTGCGGTGTTGCGGCCAGGTCACAAGAAATCGAGTTGAAGAAAGGAGCTCAGGGGCACTGTAATTCACAAACCTGCAGAGTTATAAATGACAGGTATCCTACAAAAATATATTCAAGTAAGGCTGCTAAGAGGACTTGAAAGCGGGGCAGAATTGCAGGAAACCGATTTCAGGAGGTAGACTGGAATTGCATGTAAAGCATAGGAATAGAGGCAGAACGTCCACAATGATGCACTTGGCCAAAAAGGGCATATACGTTTTTTCCTGAATATATTCAGGAAAAAACGCATACGCACTTTTTGGCCAACCAAGCAAGCTTGCAAAGGAAATCTGCACTACAATGAAGTCTCACTGCCCTCCAGGTCAAAAGGGCCCTCTGAATAAAGTGTAAAATCCAGAAAGGCAGGACAGGCCATGGAGAACTGGAAGCCTTGTTATGCTGATGGGTGGGATGTAAATTGCCAACAGCCACTCTGGAGAAGTGTATGGTGTTTCCTGAAACATCTAAAAAACAAAGCAACAGAGCCTAGGGCACTTCCACTTATGGTCCTATAGCTTAGGGAAATTAAAATCAAAAAGACACAGCCACCCCACAGTTTGGGATGGCTCTGTTTACAAGAACCTCGTTTACGGTACAAGTTCAATATCACAGAAAGCGAAAAATGGATAAAGAAGTTGTGGTACTTATGTACAATGCAATATCACTCAGCAATGAAATCTACGTTATCAGGCCCGTAGCAGCATAATGAGTGGATCCAGGTACGATGATTCTAAGTGAAATAAGTCACACAGAAAAAGAAACATCATAAGATATTACTAATACACTGAATGTAAACTTGGCTGCACAGGAACTGAATTACAAAACAGAACAGGGTCTCAAATGTAGAAAACCAACTTATGCTTGCTTAAGGGGAAAGGTTAGTTGGGGTGCTGCATAAAACCAGAGATTGAAAGGAGCACAGATACCGTTCCATAAGCCAAATATGTAATAGACAAGAGCTACTGCTTGCTCAACGAAGTGGACTCAACACCCCATATTAAACGCCTAAGAATATACCTGACTAGTAAGAATATTAAAACCTATGGATTTATAAGTCTCCGAAAGAGCATCAAGCGTGTGTACAGCGGCATAAACGCAGCAGTGATAGTATGGGTGAGGTTCGGTGAGCAAATGCAGACCCTTTGAAGTCATATTGCATGGTACCCATTCCATGGGTCTCAACTCTCCATGTTTAAGGGATTCTTCCTTCAGCTAAAACATGCATGTGGAACCTAGAGTATGATCCACCGTGTGATCGGAAAACGTGTTCAAATGTGTCTCAGTTTTCGTCCCCTGGTACTCGGGTGCAACATTCCAGACGCTTTACTAACACTCTCCACACTTGGAGAGTCAGAGCCTTTAACCTCCTGTTTGGCCCAGTTTGCAATTTCTACGGAAAATGAACAGGAATAGGGAGAACCTATGAGAGACTAGCTGGAGGTGTCTGGACGGGCAAATTTAACTCTCATTTCCCACCTGGAAGAGGAATTAACCAAAGGCTCAGCGTGCCATGTCGGATCCACACTAGGGCCTGAAGCAATTCTGCGGTGCTGCGGCCAACTCACAAGAAAGTGAGTTGAAGAAAGGAGCTCAGGGGCACTGTCATTCACAAACCTGCAGAGTTATAAATGACAGCTAACTTCCAGAAATATATTGAAGTAAGGCTGCCAAGAGGACTTGAAAGTGGGGCAGAATTGCAGAAAACCGATTTCAGGAGGTAGACTGGAATTGCATGTAAAGCATAGGAAAAGAGGCAGAACGTCCACAATGATGCACTTGGCCAAAAAGGGCGTATGCGTTTTATCCTGAATATATTCAGGAGAAAACGCATACGCCCTTTTTGGCCAACCAAGCAAGCTTGCAAAGGAAATCTGCACTACAATGAAGTCTCACTGCCCCCCGATCAAAAGGGCCATCTGAAAAAAGTGTAAAATCCAGAAAGGCAGGACAGGCCATGGAGAACTCTGAGCCTTGTTATGCTGATGGGAGGGATGTAAATTGCCAACAGCCACACTGGAGAAGTGTATGGTGTTTCCTGAAACATCCAAAAAACATAGCAACAGAGCCTAGGGCACTTCCACTTATGGTCCTATAGCTTAGGGAAATTAATATCAAAAAGACACAGCCACCCCAAAGTTTGGGACGGCTCTCTTTACAAGAACCTCATTTACGGTACAAGTTCAATATCACAGAAAGCAAAAAATGGATAAAGAAGTTGTGGTACTTACGTATAATGCAATATCACTCAGCAATGAAATCTATGTCATCAGGCCCATAGCAGCATAATGAGTGGATTCAGGTACAATGATTCTAAGTGAAATAAGTCACACAGAAAAAGAAACATCATAAGATATCACTAATACACGGAATGTAAAGTTGGCTACATAGGAACTGAATTACAAAAGACAACAGGGTCTCAAATGTAGAAAACCAACTTATGCTTGCTTAAGGGGAAAGGTGAGTTGGGGTGCTGCATAAAACCAGAGATTGAAATGAGCACAGATACTGTTCCATAAGCCAAATATGTAATAGACAAGAGCTAGTCCTTGCTCAACGAAGTGGACTCAACACCCCATATTAAACACCTAAGATTATACCTGACTAGTAAGAATCTTAAAAGGTATGGATTTATATGTCTCCGAAAGAGAAACAAGCGTGTGTACAGCGGCATAAACGCAGCAGTGATAGGATTGGTGAGGTTCGGTGAGCAAATGCAGACCCTTTGAAGTCATATTGCATGGTACCCATTCCATGGGTCTCAACTCTCCAGGTTTAAGGGATTCTTCCTTCAGCTAAAACATGCATGTGGATCCCAGAGTATGAAGTCATATTGCATGGTACCCATTCCATGGATCTCAACTCTCCAGGTTTAAGGGATTCTTCTTTCAGCTAAAACATGCATGTGGAACCCAGAGTATGATCCACTGTGTGATCGGGAAACGTGTTCAAATGTGTCTCAGTTTTTGACCCCTTGTACTCGGGTGCAACATTCCCGACGCTTTACTAACACTCTCCCCACTTGGACAGTCAGTGCCTTTAACCTCCTGTTTGGCCCAGTTTGCAATTTCTGCGGAAAATGAATAGGAATAGGGAGAACCAATGAGAGACTAGCTGGAGGTGTCTGGACGGGCAAATTTAACTCTCATTTCCCACGAGGAAGAGGAATTAACCAAAGGCTCAGTGTGCCGTGCTGGAACCACACTAGGGCATGTAGCTATCCTGCAGTGTTGCGGCCAGCTCACAAGAAAGCAAGTTGAAGAAAGGAGCTCAGGGGCACTGTAATTCACAAACCTGCAGAGTTATAAAGGACAGCTATCGTCCAAAAATATATTGAAGTAAGGCTGCCAAGAGGACTTGAAAGCGGGGCAGAATTGCAGGAAACCGATTTCAGGAGGTAGACTGGAATTGCATGTAAAGCATAGGAAAAGAGGCAGAACGTCCACAATGATGCACTTGGCCAAAAAGGACGTATGCATTTTTTCCTGAATATATTCAGGAAAAAACGCATACGCCCTTTCTGGCCAACCAAGCAAGCTTGCAAATGAAATCTGCACTTCAATGAAGTCTCACTGCCCCCCGGTCAAAAGGGCCATCTGAAAAAAGTGTAAAATCCAGAAAGTCAGGACAGGACATAAAGAACTGGGAGCCTTGTTATGCTGATGGGCCGGATGTAAATTGCCAACAGCCACTCTGGAGAAGTGTATGGTGTTTCCTGAAACATCTAAAAAACAAAGCAACAGAGCCTAGGGCACTTCCACTTATCGTCCTATAGCTTAGGGAAATTAAAATCAAATGGACACAGCCACCCCAAAATTTGGGACGGCTCTGTTTACAAGAACCTCGTTTACGGTACAAGTTCAATATCACACAAAGCGAAAAATGGATAAAGAAGTTGTGGTACTTACGTACAATACAATATCACTAGGCAATGAAATCTATGTCATCAGGCCCGTAGCAGCATAATGAGTGGACTCAGGTACGATGATTCTAAGTGAAATAAGTCACACAGAAAAAGAAACATCATAAGATATCACTACTACACGGAATGTAAACTTGGCTACACAGGAACTGAATTACAAAACAGAACAGGGTCTCAAATGTAGAAAACCAACTTATACTTGCTTAAGGCGAAAGGTGAGTTGGGGTGCTGCATAAAACCAGAGATTGAAATTAGCACAGATACCATTCCATAAGCCAAATATGTAATAGACAAGAGCTACTCATTGCTCAACGAAGTGGACACAACACCCCATATTAAACGCCTAAGAATATACCTGACTAGTAAGAATCTTAAAACCTATGGATTTCAATGTCTCCGAAAGAGAATCAAGCGTGTGTACAGCGGCATAAACGCAGCAGTGATAGTATGGGTGAGGTTCGGTGAGCAAATGCAGACACTTTGGAGTCATATAGCATTGTACCCATTCCATGGGTCTCAACTCTCCAGGTTTAAGGGATTCTTCCTTCAGCTAAAACATGCATGTGGTACCCAGAGTATGATCCACCGTGTGATCGGAAAACGTGTTCAAATGTGTCTCAGTTTTCGTCCCCTGGTACTCGGGTGCAATATTCCAGACGCTTTACTAACACCCTCCCCACTTGGAGAGTCAGTGCCTTTAACCTCCTGTTTGGCCCAGTTTGCAATTTCTACGGAAAATGAACAGGAATAGGGAGAACCAATGAGAGACTAGTTGGAGGTGTCTGGACGGGCAAATTTAACTCTCATTTCCCACCAGGAAGAGGAATTAACCGAAGGCTCAGCGTGCCATGTCGGAACCACACCAGGGCCTGAAGCAATTCTGCGGTGTTGCGGCCAACTCACAAGAAAGCGAGTTGAAGAAAGGAGCTAAGGGGCACTGTCATTCACAAACCTGCAGAGTTGTAAATGACAGCTATCTTCCCGAAATATATTGAAGTAAGGCTGCCAAGAGGACTTGAAAGCGGGGCAGAATTGCAGGAAACCGATTTCAGGAGGTACACTGGAATTGCATGTAAAGCATAGGAAAAGAGGCAGAACGTCCACAATGATGCACTTGGCCAAAAAGGGCGTATGCGTTTTATCCTGAATATATTCAGGAGAAAACGCATACGCCCTTTTTGGCCAACCAAGCAAGCTTGCAAAGGAAATCTACACTACAATGAAGTCTCACTGCCCCCCGGTCAAAAGGGCCATCTGAAAAAAGTGTAAAATCCAGAAAGGCAGGACAGGCCATGGAGAACTGGGAGCCTTGTTATGCTGATGGGCGGGATGTAAATTGCCACCGCCACTCTGGAGAAGTGTATGGTGTTTCCTGAAACATCCAAAAAACAAAGCAACAGAGCCTAGGGCACTTCCACTTATGGTCCTATAGCTTAGGGAAATTAAAATCAAAAAGACACAGCCACCCCAAAGTTTGGGACGGCTCTGTTTACAAGAACCTCGTTTACGGTACAAGTTCAATATCACAGAAAGCGAAAAATGGATAAAGAAGTTGTGGTACTTATGTACAATGCAATATCACTCAGCAATGAAATCTATGTCATCAGGCCCGTAGCAACATAATGAGTGGATTCAGGTACGATGATTCTAAGTGAAATAAGTCACACAGAAAAAGAAACATCATAAGTTATCACTAATACATGGAATGTAAACTTGGCTACACAGGAACTGAATTACAAAACAGAATAGGGTCTCAAATGTAGAAAACCAACTTATGCTTGCTTAAGGGGAAAGGTGAGTTGGGGTGCTGCATAAAACCAGAGACTGAAAGGAGCACAGATACTGTTCCATAAGCCAAATATGTAATAGACAAGAGCTACTCCTTGCTCAACGAAGTGGACTCAACACCCCATATTAAACGCCTAAGAATATACCTGACTAGTAAGAATCTTAAAACCTATGGATTTATAAGTCTCCAAAAGAGCATCAAGAGTGTGTACAGCGGCATAAATGCAGCAGTGATAGTATGGGTGAGGTTCGGTGAGCAAATGCAGACCCTTTGAAGTCATATTGCATGGTACCCATTCCATGGGTCTCAACTCTCCAGGTTTAAGGGATTCTTCTTTCAGCTAAAACATGCATGTGGAACCCAGAGTATGATCCACTGTGTGATCGGGAAACGTGTTCAAATGTGTCTCAGTTTTTGTCCCCTTGTACTCGGGTGCAACATTCCCGACCCTTTACTAACACCTTCCCCACTTGGAGAGTCAGTGCCTTTAACCTCCTGTTTGGCCCAGTTTGCAATTTCTGCGGAAAATGAATAGGAATAGGGAGAACCAATGAGACTCTAGCTGGAGGTGTCTGGACGGGCAAATTTAACTCTCATTTCCCACGAGGAAGAGGAAGTAACCAAAGGCTCAGTGTGCCGTGCTGGAACCACACTAGGGCCTGTAGCTATCCTGCAGTGTTGCGGCCAGCTCACAAGATAGCAAGTTGAAGAAAGGAGCTCAGGGGCACTGTAATTCACAAACCTGCAGAGTTATAAATGACAGCTATCGTCCAAAAATATATTGAAGTAAGGCTGCCAAGAGGACTTGAAAGCGGGGCAGAATTGCAGGAAACCGATTTCAGGAGGTAGACTGGAATTGCATGTAAAGCATAGGAAAAGAGGCAGAACGTCCACAATGATGCACTTGGCCAAAAAGGACGTATGCGTTTTTTCCTGAATATATTCAGAAAAAAACGCATATGCCCTTTTTGGCCAACCAAGCAAGCTTGCGAAGGAAATCTGCACTACAATGAAGTCTCACTGCCCCCCGGTCAAAAGGGCCATCTGAACAAAGTGTAAAATCCAGAGAGGCAGGACAGACCATGGAGAACTGGGAGCCTTGTTATGCTGATGGGCGGGATGTAAATTGCCAACAGCCACTCTGGAGAAGTGTATGGTGTTTCCTGAAACACCAAAAAACAAAGCAACAGAGCCTAGGGCACTTCCACTTCTGGTCCTATAGCTTAGGAAAATTAAAATCAAAAAGACACAGCCACCCCAAAGTTTGGGACGGCTCTGTTTACAAGAACCTCGTTTACGGTACAAGTTCAATATCACAGAAAGCGAAAAATGGATAAAGAAGTTGTGGTACTTACGTACAATGCAATATCACTCAGCATTGAAATCTATGTCATCAGGCACGTAGCAGCATAATGAGTGGACTCAGGTACGATGATTCTAAGTGAAATAAGTCACACAGAAAAAGAAACATCATAAGATATCACTAATACACGGAATGTAAACTTGGCTACCCAGGAACTGAATTACAAAACAGAACAGGGTCTCAAATGTAGAAAACCAACTTATGCTTGCTTAAGGGGAAAGGTGAGTTGGGGTGCTGCATAAAATCAGAGATTGAAATGAGCACAGATACCGTTCCATAAGCCAAATATGTAATAGACAAGAGCTACTCCTTGCTCAACGAAGTGGACTCAACACCCTATATTACACACCTAAGAATATACCTGACTAGTAAGTATCTTAAAACCTATGGATTTCTATGTCTCCAAAAGAGAATCAAGTGTGTGTACAGCAGCATAAACGCAGCAGTGATAGGATTGGTGAGGTTCGGTGAGCAAATGCAGACCCTTTGAAGTCATATTGCATGGTACCCATTCCATGGGTCTCAACTCTCCAGGTTTAAGGGATTCTTCCTTCAGCTAAAACATGCATGTGGAACCCAGAGTATGATCCATCGTGTGATCGGGAAACGTGTTCAAATGTGTCTCAGTTTTTGTCCCCTGGTACTCGGGTACAACATTCCAGACGCTTTACTAACACTCTCCCCACTTGGAGAGTCAGTGCCTTTAACCTCCTGTTTGGCTCAGTTTGCAATTTCTGCGTAAGATGAACAGGAATAGGGAGAACAAATGAGAGACTAGCTGGAGGTGTCTGGACGGGCAAATTTAACTCTCATTTCCCACCAGGAAGAGGAATTAACCAAAGGCTCAATGTGCCATTCCGGAACCACACTAGGTCCTGTAGCAGTCCTGCAGTGTTGCGGCAAGCTCACAAGAAAGCGAGTTAAAAAAAGGAGCTCAGGGGCACTGTAATTCACAAAACTTCAGAGTTATAAATGACAGCTATCGTCCAAAAATATATTGAAGTAAGGCTGCCAAGAGGACTTGAAAGCGGGGCAGAATTGCAGGAAACCAATTTCAGGAGGTAGACTGGAATTGGATGTAAAGCATAGGAAAAGAGGCAGAATGCCCACAATAATGCACTTGGCCAAAGGGGCGTATGCGTTTTTTCCTGAATATATTCAGGAAAAAACGCATACGCCCTTTTTGGCCAACCAAGCAAGCTTGCAAAGGAAATCTGCACTACAATGAAGTCTCACTTCCCCCCGGTCAAAAGGGCCATCTGAAAAAAGTGTAAAATCCAGAAAGGCAGGACAGGCCATGGAGAACTGGGAGCCTTTTGATGCTGATGGGTGGGATGTAAACTGCCAACAGCCACTCTGGGGAAGTGTATGGTGTTTCCTGAAACATCTAAAAAACAAAGCAACAGAGCCTAGGCCACTTCCACTTATCGTCCTATAGCTTAGGGAAATTAAAATCAAAAAGACACAGCCACCCCAAAGTTTGGGACGGCTCTGTTTACAAGAACCTCGTTTACGGTACAAGTTCAATATCACAGAAAGCGAAAAATGGATAAAGAAGTTGTGGTACTTACGTACAATGCAATATCACTCAGCAATGAAATCTATGTCATCAGGCCCGTAGCAGCATAATGAGTGGATTCAGGTACGATGATTCTAAGTGAAATAAGTCACACAGAAAAAGAAACATCATAAAATATCACTAATACACGGAATGTAAACTTGGCTACACAGGAACTGAATTACAAAACAGAAGAGGGTCTCAAATGTAGAAAACCAACTTATGCTTGCTTAAGGGGAAAGGTGACTTGGGGTGCTGCATAAAACCAGAGATTGAAATGAGCACAGATACCGTTCCATAAGCCAAATATGTAATAGAAAAGAGTTACTCCTTGCTCAACGAAGTGGACTCAACACCCCATATTAAACGCCTAAGAATATACCTGACTAGTAAGTATCTTAAAACCTATGGATTTCTATGTCTCCGAAGGAGAATCAAGCATGTGTACAGCGGCATAAACGCAGCAGTGATAGGATTGGTGAGGTTCGGTGAGCAAATGCAGACCTTTTGAAGTCATATTGCATGGTACCCATTCCATGGGTCTCAACTCTCCAGGTTTAAGGGATTCTTCCTTCAGCTAAAACATGCATGTGGAACCCAGAGTATGATCCACCATGTGATCGGGATACGTGTTCAAATGTGTCTCAGTTTTTGTCCCCTGGTACTCAGGTGCAACATTCCAGACGCTTTACTAACATTCTCCCCACTTGGAGAGTCAGTGCCTTTAACCTCCTGTTTGGCCCAGTTTGCAATTTCTGCGGAAGAGGAACAGGAATAGGAAGAACCAATGAGAGACTAGCTGGAGGTGTCTGGACGGGCAAATTTAACTCTCATTTCCCACCAGGAAGAGGAATTAACCAAAGGCTCAGCGTGCCGTGCCGGAACCACATTAGGGCCTGAAGCAATGCTGCGGTATTGCGGACAGCTCACAAGAAAGCGAATTGAAGAAAGGAGCTCAGGGGCACTGTCATTCACAAACCTGCAGAGATATAAATGACAGCTATCGTCCAAAAATATATTAAAGTAAGGCTGCCAAGAGGACTTGAAAGTGGAGCAGAATTACAGGAAACCGATTTCAGGAGGTAGACTGGAATTGCATTTAAAGCAGAGGAAAAGAGGCAGAACGTCCACAATGATGCACTTGGCCAAAAAGGGCGTATGCGTTTTTTCCTGAATATATTCAGGAAAAAACACATACGCCCTTTTTGGCCAACAAAGCAAGCTTGCAATGGAAATCGGCGCTACAAAGAAGTCTCACTTCCCCCCGGTCTAAAGGTCCATCTGATAAAAGTGTAAAATCCAGATAGGCAGGACAGGCCATGGAGAACTGGGAGCCTTGTTATGCTGATGGGCGGGATGTAAATTGCCAACAGCCACTCTGGAGAAGTGTATGGTGTTTCCTGAAACATCTAAACAACAAAGCAATAGAGCCTAGGGCACTTCCACTTATGGTCCTATAGCTTAGGGAAATTAAAATAAAAAAGACACAGCCACCCCAATGTTTGGGACATCTCTGTTTACAAGAACCTCGTTTACGGTACAAGTTCAATATTGCAGAAAGCGAAAAATGGATAAAGAAGTTGTGATACTTACGTACAATGCAATATCACTCAGCAATGAAATCTATGTCATCAGGCCCATAGCAGCATAATGACTGGATTCAGGTACGATGATTCTAAGTGAAATAAGTCACACAGAAAAAGAAACATCATAAGATATCACTAATACACGGAATGTAACCTTGGCTACACAGGAACTGAATTACAAAACACAACAGGGTCTCAAATGTAGAAAACCAACGTATGCTTGCTTAAGGGGAAAGGCGAGTTGGGGTGCTGCATAAAACCAGAGATTGAAATTAGCACAGATACCGTTCCATAAGCCAAGTTTGTAATAGAGAAGAGCTACTCCTTGCTCAACGAAGTGGACTCAACACCCCATATTAAACGCCTAAGAATATACCTGACTAGTAAGAATCTTAAAACCTATGGATTTTTATGTCTCCGTAGGAGAATCAAGCATGTGTACAACAGCATAAACGCAGCAGTGATACGTTTGGTGAGGTTCGGTGAGCAAATGCAGACTCTTTGAAGTCATCTTGCATGGTACCCATTTCATGGGTCTCAACTCTCCATGATTAAGGGATTCTTCCTTCAGCTAAAACATGCATGTGGAACCCAGAGTATGATCCACCGTGTGATCGGGAAATCTGTTCAAATGTGTCTCAGTTTTTGTCCCATGGTACTCGGGTGCAACATTCCAGACGCTTTACTAACACTCTCCCCACTTGGAGAGTCAGTGCCTTTAACTTCCTGTTTTGCCCAGTTTGCAATTTCTGTAGAAGATGAACAGGAATAGGGAGAACAAATGAGAGACTAGTTGGAGTTGTCTGGACGGGCAAATTTAACTCTCACTTTCCACCAGGAAGAGGAATTAACCAAAGGCTCAGCGTGCCGTGCCGGAACCAGATTAGAGCCTGAAGCAATCGTGAGGTGTTGCGGCCAACTCACAAGAAAGCGAGTTGAAGAAAGGAGCTCAGGGGCACTCTAATTCACAAAACTGCAGAGTTATAAATGACAGCTATCATCCAAAATTATACTGAAGTAAGGCTGCAAAGAAGACTTGAATGCGGGGCAGAATTGCTGGAAACCGATTTCAGAAGGTACGCTGGAGTCACTCTTAAAGCATAGGAAAAGAGATAGAACTTGGAAAATAATGCGCTTGGCAAAAAAGGGCATATGTGTTTTATCCAGAGCTCTCATAACTGAGGGGAGGAGGCTCCCAGCAGGCTCCAAGTGCCACCAGAGGGCTCATGTCCACAAGGTGAGGTGAGCAAGCCAGGCAGGAGTTACCTCACAGCAGAGGTCCCACCTCACTGAAGGGTGAGAAACCCAGCCAACATCAGACTCTCCCCAGAGGGTCCACATCACCAAGGGGATGGGAACCAGGCAGGAGTGTCTTCACACCAGTGGGGCCACATCATCAAAAGGTGAGGTACTCAGCACATGTGTCCTCAAACCAGAGGACCCACATCACCAAGGGACTCGGAGTGAGGCAGGCTGGAGTAGCCTCACAACACTGGGCCCATAGAATAAAAAAGTGAGGAATCCAGCATTTGGAACCTCCCAGCAGGCGGCCCAGAGCACCGAGGCTATGGGATCCAGGCCACAGTGAACTCACAGAAGAGGGCCCATGTCATGAAACTGAGCAAACCAGCCATTGGGACCTCAGAGCAGGAGGCCCACATCCCCATGGGGATATAAATCTGGTAGGAGTGTCCTCGCACCACTGAGAACGTATCAGAAAATTTTGGGAGACCAGCAGTTAGGGCCTGATGCCAGGGGGCCCTCATAACTGAGGGGAGGAGACTCCCAGCAGGTTCCAACTGCCAACAGAGGGCCCACGTCTACAAGGTGGCATGCGCCAGCCAGGCAGTAGTGACCTCAGAGCAAAGGGCCTATCTCACAGAAGGGTGAGGAACCGAGGCAGGATGAGACTCTCGCCAGAGGGCCCACAACACCAAGGGGATGGGAACCAGTCAGGACTGTCCTCCCACCAGTGGGGCCACATCATCGAAAGGTGAGGAACCCAGCACATGTGGCCTCATATCAGACGACATACATCACAAAGGGGATGGGAGTGAGGCAGGTAGGAGTAGCCTAAAAACAGAAGGCCCAAAGAATAAAAACGGTGAGGAATCCAGCATTTGGAACCTCCCAGCAGGCGGGCGAGAGCACAGAAGCTATGGGATGCAGGCAGGAGTGAACTAACACCAGAGAGCCCACATCATGAAACTGTGAGCAACCCAGGCGTTGGGACCTCAGAGCAGAAAGCCCACATCCCCATGGGGATGGGAACCTGACAGGAGTGTCCTGGCATCACTGGGCTCACATCAGAAAACGTGGGGAGCCCAGCAGTTAGGGCCTGATGCTAGAGGGCCATCATCACCGAGGGCAGGAGGCTCCCAGCAGGTTCCATGTGCCAACAGAGGGCCAACGTCGCCAAGGTGATGTGTGCAAGTCAGGCAGGATTGACCTCACAGCAGAGGGCCTACCTCACAGAAGAGTGAGGAACCCAGCCAGGATAAGACTGTCACCAGAAGGCCCACATCACCAAGGGGATGGGAACCAGGCAGGAGTGTCCTCACACCAGCGGGGCCACATCATTGAAAGTTGCGGAACCCAGCACATGTGGCCTCAAACCAGAGGACCCACATCACGAAGGGGTTGCGAGTGAGGCAGGCAGGAGGAGCATCACAACACAGGACCCATAGAATACAAAAGTTGAGGAATCGAGCAGTTGGAACCTCCCAGCAGGCGGCCCAGAGCACAGAGGATATGGCATCCATGCCAGAGTGAACTAACAGCAGAGAGCCCACATCATGAAACTGTGAACAACCCAGCCGTTGGGACCCTAGAGCAGAAGGCCCATATCCCAATGGGGATGTGAACCTGGATGGAGTGTCCTCGCACCACTGGGTGCACATCACAAAATGTGGGGAGCCCAGCCGTTAGGGCCTGACGCCAGATGGCCCTCATCACCAAGGGGAGGAGGCTCCCAGCAGGCTCCAAGTGCCACCAGAGGGCTCATGTCCACAAGGCGAGGTGAGCAAGCCAGGCAGGAGTGACCTCACAGCAGACGGCCCACCTCACAGATGGGTGAGGAACCCAGCCAGGATCAGACTCTCAACAGAGGGCCCACATCACCAAGGGGATGTGAACCAGGCAGGAGTCTCCTAAGACCATTGGTCCCACATCATCGAAAGGTGAGGAACCCAGCACATGTGGCCTCAAACCAGATGACACACATCACGAAGGGGCTGGGAGTGAGGCAGGCAGGAGGATCCTCACAACAGAGGGCCCAAAAAATTAAAAAAGTGAAGAATCTAGCAGTTGGAACCTCCCAGCAGGTGGCCAAGAGCACAGAGGCTATGGGATCCAAGCCTCTGTGAACTAACACCAGAGAGCCCACATCATGAAAATCTGAACAACCCAGCCGTTGGGACCTCAGAGCAGAAGGCCCACATCCCCATGGAGATGGGATCCTAAGAGGAGTGCCAAAGCATCACTGGGTTCACTAAGAAAAGTTGGTGAGCCCAGCAGTTAGGGCCTGACCCAAGAGGGCCCTCATCACCGGGGGGAGCAGATTCCCAGCACGCTCCAACTGCCACCACACGGCTGACTTCACCAAGGCAATGTGTGCCAGCCATGCAGGAGTGACCTATCAGCAGAGGGTCTCCCTCACAGGTGGGTGAGGAACACAGCCAGGAACAGACTCTCACCAGGGGTTCCACATAAACACGTGGATGAGAACCAGGCAGGAGTGTCCTCACACTCGTGGGGTCACATCATCGAAAGGTGAGGAACCCAGCAAAGGTGGTCATAAACCAGAGGACCCACATCACAAAGGGGTTGAGAGTGAGGTAGATGTCTGGACGGGCATATTTAACACTCATTTCCCACCAGGAAGAGGAATTAACCAAAGGCTCAGCGTGCCCTGCCAGAAGCAGATTAGGGCCTGAAGCAGTCTTGCGGATTTGCGGCCAGCTCACAAGAAAGTGAGTTGAAGAAAGGAGCTCAGGGGCCCTGTAATTCACAAACATGCAGAGTTATAAATGACAGATAACGTCCAAAAATATGTTGAAGTGAGGCTGCGAAGAGGACTTGAAAGCGGGGCAGAATTTCAGGAAACCGATTTCAGGAGGTAGACTGGATTTGCATTTAAAGCATAGGAAAAGAGGCAGAACATCGACAATGATGCACTTGGCAAAAAAAGGCGTATGAGTTTGTTCCTGAATATATTCAGGAACAAACACATACGCCCTTTTTAGCAAACCAAGCAAGCTTGCAATGGAAATCCGAACTACTATGAAGTGTCACTTCCCCCCGGTCTAAAGGGCCATCTGAGAAAAGTGTAAAATCCAGAAAGGCAAGACAGGCCATGGGGAAAAAGGAGCCTTGTTATGCTGATGGGCGGGATGTAAATTGCCAACAGCCACTCTGGAGAAGTGTATGGTGTTTCCTGATACATCTGAAAAACAAAGCAACAGAGTCTAGGGCATTTCCACTTATGGTCCTATAGCTTAGGGAAATTAAAATCAAAAAGACACAGCCACCCCAAAATTTGGGACGGCTCTGTTTACAGGAACCTCTTCTACAGTACAAGTTAAATATCCCAGAGAACAAATAATTGATAAAGAAGTTGCGGTACTTACGGACAACAGAATACCACTCAGCAATGAAATCTGTGTCACCAGGCCTGTACCAGCATAATGAGTGGATTGAGGCACGATGATTCTAAGTGAAATAAGTCACACAGAAAAAGAAACATCATAAGGTATCACTAATGCACGGAATGTAAGCTTGGCTACACATGAACTGAATTACAAAACAGAATAGGGTCTCAAGTTTAGAAAACCAACTTATGCTTGCTTAAGGGGAAAGGTGAGTTGGGGTGCTGCATAAAACCAGAGTTTGAAATTAGCACAGATACCGTTCCATAAGCCAAATATGTAATAGACAAGACCTACCCCTTGCTCAACGAAATGGACTCAACAATGAGGTATCACCTCACACCTGTTAGAATGGGCATCATCTGAAAATCTACAAACAACAAATGCTGGAAAGGGTGTGGAGAAAAGAAACCCTCTTCCACTATTGTTGGGAATATAAATTGATACAGTCACTATGGAGAACAATATGGAGTTTCTTAAGAAACTAATAATAGAATTACCATATGATACAGCAATCCCAGTACTGGACATATACCCAGACAAAACCATAAATCAAAAAGAGACATTCACCGCAATGTTCATTGCATCACTATTTACAATGTCGAGGTAATGGAAGCAACCTAAATGCCCACAGACAGACGAATGCATAAAGATGTGGTACATATATAAAATGGAATATTACTAAGCCATGAAAGGAATGAAATTGGGTCATTTGTAGAGACGTCGATGGATCTAGAGACTGTCATACAGAGTGAAGTAAGTCAGAAAGAGAAAAACAAATCTTGTATATTCATGCATATATGTGGAACCTAGAAAAACTGTACAGATTAACCGTTTTGCAAGGCATAAATAGAGCAACAGATGTAGACAACAATCGTATGGACAGCAAGGGGGGAAAGCTCTTGGGGGGTGGTGGTGGGAGGAGTTGAGAGATTGGGATTGGCATGTAAACATTTATATGTATAAAATAGATAACCAATAAGAACCTGCTGTATAAAAATATAAAATAAAATTCAAAATTAAAAAGAAATAAAATTTAAAAAATAAAACAGAAAATACAATTATTCCCTTCACATACATGTATTTATATGAATAAATTATTTCCATGCTTATATCTGTAAATACAAAAAAGAGGAATAAGATCTACCTTGAACCAAAAACGAAAAAGAGAAAAAAAAATACAGAACCCACCAGTTACTCAGAGGAAAACCGTATCAGGGCACTTGCTCCAGTTGTAAACAATTCTGAAGTTGGTCAGTGGTGGGGAATCGTCTCCCATTCAGCCAGCAGCCCCCACACAACAAGCGTCCTCATTGCAAAGCTGGGGCACCGTGCCGAGGCATCTGTGAGTAAACGTGAGCTGAGCCCCAGGCCAGTTGCTGCTGAACTGTTCCCACCCTTCCCAGGTAAAACACCTGAATATATACAAGGACTTGAAAGCCTAGAGGAAGGGCCATGGAGCCACACGAGTGACAGCATGCCAGCTGACTTGGTGCCTGCAGGCCAGCCAGGATGGTCCTGGCCCTGGGTGCTCTTCTGGAAGATTTCCATTTCCCTGCCTGAGATACCCGTCCTGTCCGTGCCCCCACTGTTTTTTTCCTTCCTCACCTCTGCCCAGGGAGAAATTCCAGCAGCAGGTATGGGTGACACATCCTCTTCTTTAGCAGGTGGCAGCCTGGCAACTGCTGCAGAAAGTCCAGCAGAGCCCCACTCACACTGGGCCACCCACAAAGCCGTGGCCTCTCACTCCCTCCCACCAGCCCAGCCCCGAGACTGCTGACAGGGCAGAGAAAATGGCGTCAGGCACAGCAGCAGGGGCTCTTGCTGCCTGGAGTGGTATTTATATTGATCTCAACCCAGGCACACCTGGGGAGGGCTGGCCGGCACGGTAAGGCTGCCCAGGTCAGCCAATCATCACCCCTCAGGGGCTCACAGTTGCAGAAAATGGAACTTGCTGAACCGGCCAGGTCCAAGGAACACGTGTGGGCTCCTGAGAGTCAGGATAGACAAGGGGCTGCAGCTTTGGCTTGTTTTCTAATCATTTTATCTGGCCCATGAGTGGGAGACAACTTCAAGAAAACCCTCTCCTAATGAGAGGAACCCAGGAGTCAGGAGAGGAGGGGTGGGTGGTGGTTGGTGACAGAGACCTGGTGCCCTGGGTGCAGTGGAAGTCTGTGGAAGACCAGGTGGAGGGAGGCCACACAGAGTGATGCCCAGGGTCACAGACCTGTCGGAGCTGCTGTTTGTTAGTTCAAGTCCTGCTCTGAGGTGCTCTGTGTCAGCTCTGAGCGACAGGTGAGCTGGGGGTGCTCTTCAATGAGGGCTATGTGCACGGTTCCTGTGTGCCCAGCCCTGCCACGGTACCTGCAAGGGTAGCTCTGTATCCTGGGAGGGGCCTGACCATGAGAGCCCCGTGGGCTGGGTTGGGGGTGGGGTACCTGCCCAGGAGAGCTCCATATCCTGGGATTGGCCTGACCACGAGAGCCCCATGGGCTGCTGGGGACCTGGTAAAGGATGTCAGGACAGTCAGTGAAGCCACCGAGGATATACCTCCAGTTGCTCCTGATTCCTACACCCTGCTGGTCATTCTACCAACCACCAGGACATGGTATTCTGTATTAGTCTTCAATGATGCCTTCTTTTGTATTCCACTAGTCCCAGAGTCACAAGAAATTTTGGCTTGTGAGTGGCAGGACTCAACATACAACTAAAACAATACTTCCGGGCCGTCTTGCCCCAAGGGTTCAAAAATTCCCACACCATCTTTGGGGAAAGCTTAGCTAAAGACCGAAAAGTTCTACCTCTGGAAAAGGAAACCCTCCTTCAATATGCAGATGACATTCTGATCGCCAGCCCTACTAAGGAGGCCTCTGAACTACCAAGCCAATAAAGGATAGAAGTTGTCCAAGAAAAAGCTCAAATATCACAGACTGCGGTGACCTGCCTGGGCTTCATTCTCACAGAAGGTCAGAGAAGCCCATCCCAGGAAAGGGAAGAAACCATTTGCAGCCTTACCCCTTTCTAAAACTAGAAGACAGCTTAGGGGTTCCTGGGGAGGCCAGGGTTTGCTGCTTCTGGATCCCTAACTACAGTCTACTAGCTGGGCCTCTATATGAAACACTGAAAGGAAAAGATGATGATCCTTTTGAACAGAATCCAGAAGTGGCCTTTCAAGAATGGAAAGAGCAGTCAATTCAGACCCTTGCCCTGGAACTCCCTAATTGAGCTAAACCCTTTGACCTTTACATTCCCAGTGAAAGGTGAATCGCCATTGGAGAATTAGTGCAAAAACTGGGACCACTTGAAATGGAACAATGCAAGAATGCCATCCAGGTAGGATAAACTACAGTCACCAAGGGGCTTGGCCCACTGCCACATCTGGCCAAGATACTGGCGGTATCTAAAAACCTGGAAATCAGCAGCCCAAAAGGCCACCTCCCTCCTAAGGGAAAAGGACCCCACGTGGTGATCCTAATCACCAACCATGCCCTGAAGTTGCAGGGTTCGCTCCGTGGGCACACCGACCTCGAGTGAGGAGGCCCTCCAACTCCAACATCCAGAGAGATAACCGGGGGCAACAGGGCACCATGACGACTCGTGTGAACATCACTTGACCTGGAGTTTCTCTCATAAAACAACAATAGTGTGTCCCGAAGGAGTAGACTACTGCTTGCAGGACTTACTGCACCCGGAGGGGAGCTAATAATCTTGGCGGGGGAACCGTATATCACACTGTCACCATAGAAAAGCCTACAGACACCGTGATGATGGTGGCCAATAAGACTGGCTGGACTCCTGTTTACTTCAAAAGGCTGTTGACTCAGTGGCCATCATGGTCCTTGATCACCACTGACCCTGGACTGTCTGGGAGTTGAGCGGGCAGGGCTCTGACACCTGGTGCTGTTTTTACGTTAATTCAGGGGCCTAATTGAAGAAAGAGCAGACTACTGGTCAGAGCATCTAGGCTGGCAGAAACGGTCAGCCTAAGGTGGCCGAACAAATGTGGGGCGGGGTGAAATCGGCCCCCACAGCGTCTCTGCACATCTCTTTCCTGGACCCTTAAAGGTCATTAGAATCTATAATACTTCCAATGCTGGTGCTCAGGCGGACGAGCAGGGAGGCAGGGGTCCTGGGGCCAATCAACGTCACCTGGAGGCTGCTGGGGAGAAGTTCTGACCCTCGTCCCCTGGTATGAGGGCTCCCAACTCAGCACTCAGCAGTTACAGAAGAAGGGTCTGCACCCTCAGCACTCCAAGAATGAGGAAAGGGACAAAAGGCAGAGGAGGGTTTTGTCCCCAGCAAAGCCCATTAAAAATCCCTGGGAGATAAAAATAGAATCTGGGCAATAAAGTCAAGTCTGACCTTTTTTATCCTTTGTGCTTTGTCTAATTTCACGTGCTCCTAGGGTCCCGCATGCAGAGGTTCCACACCCGGCACTTCAGACCAGATTTCCTAGTGCAGAATGGCTGGGTCAACACCTCAGCTCCTGGGGCCCAGTGCAGACTCCGAGATATAGAGCCTGAGCTGCAGCCAACCCGGCCCTCGAGAGCTCCACCCCCTCCCTCCCACTGACTCTGACAGGATCTCTACACAGCAGCCCAGCCCACAGCCCACGCAGTAGTGTATGCTCTCACCTCTCCATTCTCTGATCAAAATATAAAGTTTCCTTTGCTTGGGAACCAAACTCAGTCTCGATCTGTTGGCCCCAATGACACTGGGCAGGGGGACACTTGTTGGGGTCCACTCTGGAGGATCAGTAACAGAAATTGAGACTATTGTAACTTCAATGAACAGATGTGTGAGCCAAACTGTACTTAACATAGAACAGTTTATAAGGCTCGGGTAAAATAAGATGTTTCTAACACTTCCATTTGATATTTCCATCACTTTATTATAAGCAAGTTCAGTGAAAAGGTTTGTCTTATTTGTCAGGTCAATATTAGAGAAATGAAGTGATTTCTTTCCAAGGATGTACATCTAATAATCTTGGTTAAAGCTTCAATCTTGTTTTAAATGCTTTTCCATTGAAAATGATACCTCTCAGCTCCCCCATTTCTGAGAAGTATAAAATCTTATAATTTATTATTACCAAAGGGGAAAGGTGGGAGGAGGGATAAATTAACAGTTTGGAATTAACACATACACACTGCTATGTATAAAATAGATCATCAACAAGGAACTACTGTATAGCACAGGGAACTACACTCAATATTTTGCAATAACCTATAAGGGGAAATAATCGGAAAAAGAATAGATATTTTTATTGACATCATCTATCAATGACAGTTAAAGTGTAACCTAAGGGAAGCCAGTGGTGAGTGCTTCTGACCCTGAAGACTTCAATCATCTAAAGTTTGGACTCTGCCTACTTCCCAAGGCCCTTAATGAACATATGTGTAGCCGTAGCTTAAAAAACTCCCCAGTTTGGGTTTTGGGGAGACACTGATTTTGAAAAAGCCCTGGTGTTCTCCTTACATGAATGGGACTCTTCCTACTGCTAAAACATGTCTGTCACACCCAGAGGATGGTATACCGTCTGATCGGGAAGAGTTTGGAAAAGGCATCTTATCTCCTCATCTCCTGGTGCTCGGGTTCACCCCTCCAGCGTCTTTACTAACAGTCTCCCCACTTGGAGATGTCAGCACTGTCAACATCCTGTTGCGTACAGTTTGGAATTTGTCCAGAGGATGAAGCGGAAGGATGAGGAACAATGAGAGACAAGTCCTAGGTGTTCAGACAGGCACATGTCACTCTAATTTCCAATCAGGAAGATGAATTGACCAAAGGCTAGGGTTGCCCATGGAAACAGTATAGGGCTTGAGGAAATCCCACTGCTTTGTGGCCAGTTCCCATAAACACAAGTTGAACAATGGAAATCAGGGGCAGTAAAATTCATGAAACTGCAGAGTTGAAAATATCTATCACTGAAAAATCTCTTGAGGAAAGTCAGAGAAAAGGATTGGTAAGCAAGGGAGAATGGCAGGAAAGGGATTTGAGGAGGTAGAAAGGACTCGCCATTAAGCACAAGAAAAGGGGCTGAACATTGCCAACATTGCAGTTGGCCAAAAAGGCTGTATGCGGTTTTTTCTGTATATACTCAAGAAAAGGGCATACACTTTTTTAGCCAACCAAACAGGTGGGCACTGGAAATCAATACTACAAAAGATATCACTTCGCATCAGTCAGAAGAGCCATCCTCATAAATTGTAAACACCAGAAATGCAGGACAGGACAAGGAGAAGAGGGAGCCCTGTGAGGCTTATAGTGGAAATGTATATTGCCAACGGCCATTCTGGAGAAGTGTATTGTGTTTACTAAAGCATCTAAAAAATGAGCTACAGAGCATAGGGCACTTGCACTCATGGGCGTATATCTTGGGAAAAACAAAAATCGAGAGGACACAGGCACCCTAATGTTTACTGCCTCTCTGTTTAAAAGATCCTCGACTAAGATATAACTTCAATGTCTCTGGAGGGAAAAAATGGATAGAGATGTGGTACTTATGTAGAGTGGAATATTACTCAGCCTGGAAATCAATGAAATATGGCCAGTTGTAACAACTCCGGAGGAGTTACGTATGATCATTCTAAGTGACATAATTCAAAAAGAAAAAGACACATATCATAAGATATCACTTAAAGGTGGAATCCAAAATGGCTACACATGAAATAAATTACAAAACAAAAACATAGTCAAATATGTAGAAAACACGCGTAAGGCTGCTAAACGGGAAAGGTGGGGAGGGGTGAGGCATCATCCAGGAGGTTGAAATTAGCAAAGATACCATTCCAAATACCAAACTGATAATCAACAAGGCCTACACGGTAGCTAAAAGAACTGCACTCAGCACACTCAAGTCACCGGAAAAGAATATCTATGACTGGTAAGAATCTGAAAAAGAATTTATTGATGTCTCTCTGTACGTGAATCAAGTGGATGTACAGCAGCAAGAAACAGAGCTTTGAAAATCAGCTGTAACCAATATAGTAATAAATTGAAAAAAATAAACGACAGAGAGACAGAGAAAACCTCTTACAACTTTTCCTCAGGGACGGTGATGCAACATGGATTGAACACATCTAGACCCACAGCAGGATGAGACATAAGGCTGGAAACTGTTCGCGCTAAGAGAAATGTGAGGTTGGGTGAGGAAATGCACACCCTTGAAAGTAATACTACCTGGTACCCATTCAATGGGTCCCAAATCTGCAGGTTCAAGGAATCTTCCTACAGCTAAAACATGCATGGAAAACCCAGAGGACTGTACACCATGTGATCGGGAGATGTGTCTAAAATGCACCTCATTTATCTTCTCCTGGTGCTCCTGTTCATCATTCCAGCCACGTTACTTAGAATCTCCCCACTTAGAGAATCAGCACATTTAAACTTCTGTTTCAAACATTTTGCAAATTGTGAGGAGGATGAACGGGAAGAGGGGGAACCAATGAGAGAATAGTTGTAGGGGTTTGGACGGGCACATGTCACTCTAATTTCCCATTAAGAATAAGAATTAAAAAAAGGCTCAGCCCGCCTCGCCGGAGCCAAAATAGGGCCTGAAGCAATCCTGCAGCTTTGAGGCCAGCTCACAAAAGAGCAACTTAAAAAATGGAGCTCAGGGTCACTGCAATTCACAAACCTGCAGAGTTATAAATGAAAACTAACGTCCAAAAATATGTTGAGGTAAGGCAAAGAAGAGGATCTGAATGCAAGACAGAATTGCAAGAAACAGATTTCAAGAGATATAATGGACTCGTCTTTAAAGCACATGAAAAGCGGCAGAATTTCGACAATGATGCAGTTGGCCCAAAAGGGAGTATGCGTTTTTTCCTGAATATATCCAGGAAAAAATGCATACGCACTTTATGGGCAACCAAGCAAGCAAGCAATGCAAATGTGCACAACAAAGAAGTCTCATTTCCCACCGGTCAAAAGGGCCATCCGAAAAAATTGTAAAAACCAGAAATGCAGGACAGGCCATGGAGAAGAGGGAGCCTTTATACGCTGATGGACAGTGTGTGAACTGCCGAGAGCCACTCCGGAGAAGTGTATGGTGGTTCCTAAATCATCTAAAAAACAGAGTTACAGAGCATAGGGCACTTCCAATCACGGGAGTATATCTAGGGAAGTCTAAAAATCAACAAGACACAAGCACACCACAGTTTAGGGCTACTCTGTTTACAAGAACCTCAACTTCAGTACACCTTAAATATCCCAGGAAAGAGAACAATGGATAAAGAAAATGTGGTACTTATGTACAATGGAATAACTCTTCACCATGAAATCAATGTAATAAGGCTAGTAGAAGGATAAAGAGTGGATTTAGTTCCGATAATACTACTTGAAATAAGTCAAACAGAAAAAGAAACATATCATAAGATATCACTTATAGAGGGAGGATAAATATGGCTGCACAAAAAATGAATTACAAAACAGAACAGTGTCTCACATTTAGAAAACACACTTATGTCAGCTTAAGGGGAAAGGAGAGGTGGGGTGATGCGTAAAACCAGAGTTTGAAATTAGCACAGATACCGTTCAATAAACCAAATAGGTATTAGACAAGATCTACACCTTGCTCAATGAACTGGCCTCAACACACCCTATACACCGCAGAGAAATATATCTGAGTAATAAGAATCTTAAAACCCATGTATTGATATATCTCCATAAGGGAATCAAGTGTGTGCAGAGTGGCACAAACACAGCAGTGAAAATGAGCTAAACCCCATTATAGAAATAAATTTTAAAACCAAAACGCAGAAACAATGAAAGAGAGAAAAATTCTTACAAAATTCGCTCAGGGGCTGTGATGCAACCTGGAATGACCACATATAAACCCACAGCTGGATAAGACATAAGGCTGGACACTTGGGGCTGAGAGGATTGGTGAGCTTTGGTGAGCAACTGCCGAAAGTTTAATGCAATACTTCATGCTACTCATTCCAAGGGTCCCAACACTCCAGGTTGAAGGGAATCTTCCTACAGCTAAACCATGCATGGGAAATCCAGCAGATGGTATACCATATGATCGGGAAGGGTTTCTAAAACGCACCTCATTTTCCTCTCTTGGGGCTCTGGATCAACATTCCAGCCACTTTACTAACAACATCCCCACATGGAGAGTCAATGCCTTTAAGTTCTGGTATCTCACAGTCTGCAGTTAGTGCGGAGGATGAATGGGAATAGGGGGAACCAGTGAGAAAATAGCTGTAGCGGTTTCAATGGGCACATGTCACTCTAATTTCACATAGGAAGAAGAATTAACCAAAGGCACAGCAAGGTGCCCCAGAAGAAGAATAAGGCCTGAAGAAATCCTGTGGATATGAGGCAAGATCACAAAAATAAGAGCTGAAAAATGGAACTAAGGGAAACTGCAATTCAAAAACCTGCAGAGTTGTACAGGCCAACTATTTTCCAAAAGTATATTGAGGTAAGGCTATGAAGAGGCACTGACAGCAAGGCAGAATTGCAGGAAACCGATTTCAGGAGGTAGACTGGAATGGCATCGAAAACATATGAAAAGACTCAGAACATCGACAATCATGCACTTGGCCAAAGAGGGCATATGCGTTTCTTCCTGAATATATTCAGGAAGAAATGCATACGCCCTTTCTGGCCAACCAAGCAAGCTTGCAAAGGAAATCTGCACTACAATGAAGTCTCACTGCCCCCCAGTCAAAAGGGCCATCTGAAAAAAGTGTAAAATCCAGAAAGGCAGGACAGGCCATGGAGAACTGGGAGCCTTGTTATGCTGATGGGCGGGATATAAATTGCCAACAGCCACTCTGGAGAAGTGTATGGTGTTTCCTGAAACATCTAAAAAACAAAGCAACAGAGCCTAGGGAACTTCCACTTATGGTCCTATAGCTTAGGGAAATTAAAATCAAAAAGCACAGCCACCCCAAAGTTTGGGACGGCTCTGTTTACAAGAACCTCGTTTACGGTACAAGTTCAATATCGCAGAAAGCGAAAAATGGATAAAGAAGTTGTGGTACTTACGTACAATGCAATATCACTCAGCAAAGAAATCTATGTCATCAGGCCCATAGCAGCATAATGAGTGGATTCAGGTACGATGATTCTAAGTGAAATAAGTCACAGAGAAAAAGAAACATCATAAGATATCACTAATACATGGAATGTAAACTTGGATACACAGGAACTGAATTACAAAACAGAACACGGTCTCAAATGTAGAAAACCAACTTATGCTTGCTTAAGGGGAAAGGTGAGTTGGGGTGCTGCATAAAACCAGAGATTGAAATTAGCACAGATACCGTTCCATAAGCCAAATATGTAATAGACAAGAGCTACTCCTTGCTCAACGAAGTGGACTCAACACCCCATATTAAACGCCTAAGAATATACCTGACTAGAAAGAATCTTAAAACCTATGGATTTATATGTCTCCTAAAGAGAATCAAGCGTGTTTAGAGCGGCATAAAGGCAGCAGTGATAGGATTGGTGAGGTTCGGTGAGCAAATGCAGACCCTTTGAAGTCATATTACATGGTACTCATTCCATGGGTCTCAACTCTCCAGGTTTAAGGGATTCTTCCTTCAGCTAAAACATGCATGTGGAACCCACAGTATGATCCACCATGTGATCGGGAAACATGATCAAATATGTTTGAGTTTTCGTCCCCTGGTACTTGGGTGCAACATTCCAGACGCTTTACTAACACTCTCCCCACTTGGAGAGTCAGTGCCTTTAACCTCCTGTTTGGCCCAGTTTGCAATTTCTGTGGAAGATGAACAGGAATAGGGAGAACCAATGAGAGACTAGCTGGAGGTGTCTGGTCGGGCAAATTTAACTCTCATTTCCCACCGGGAAGATGAATTAACCAAAGGCTCAACATGCCATACCGGAACCACACTAGGGTCTGAAGCAATCCTGCGGTGTTGCGGCCAGCTCACAAGAAAGCGAGTTGAAGAAAGGAGCTCAGGGGCACTGTCATTCACAAACCTGCAGAGTTATAAATGACAGCTATCGTCCAAAAATATATTGAAGTAAGGCTGCCAAGAGGACTTGGATGTGCGGCAGAATTGCAGGAAACCGATTTCAGAAGGTAGACTGGAATTGCATGTAAAACATAGGAAAAGAGGCAGAACGTCCACAATGATGCACTTGGCCAAAAAGGGCGTATGCGTTTTTTCCTGAATATATTCAGGAAAAAACGCATACGCCCTTTTTGGCCAACCAAGCAAGCTTGCAAAGGAAATCTGCACTAAAATGAAGTCTCACTGCCCCCCGGTCAAAAGGGCCATCTGAAAAAAGTGTAACATCCAGAAAGACAGGACAGGCCATGGAGAACTGGGAGCCTTGTTATGCTGATGGGCGGGATGTAAATTGCCAACAGCCACTATGGTGAAGTGTATGGTGTTTCCTGAAACATCTAAAAAACAAAACAACAGAGCCTAGGGCACTTCCACTTATGGTCCTATAGCTTAGAGAAATTAAAATAAAAAAGACAGAGCCACCCCAAAGTTTAGGCTGGCTCTTTTTACAAGAACCTCCTTTACGGTACAAGTTCAATATCTCAAAAAGCGAAAAATTGATAAAGACGTCGTGGTACTTACGTACAATGCAATATCATTCAGCAATGAAATCTATGTCATCAGGCCCGTAGCAGCATAATGAGTGGATTCAGGTACGATGATTCTAAGTGAAATAAGTCACGCAGAAAAAGAAACATCATAAGATATCACTACTACACGGAATGTAAACTTGGCTACACAGGAACTGAATTACAAAACAGAACAGGGTCTCAAATGTAGAAAACTAACGTATGCTTGCTTAAGAGGAAAGGTGAGTTGGGGTGCTGCATAAAACCAGAGATTGAAATTAGCACAGATACCGTTCCATAAGCCAAATATGTAATAGACAAGAGCTACTGCTTGCTCAACGAAGTGGACTCAACACCCCATATTAAACGCCTAAGAATATACCTGACTAGTAAGTATCTTAAAACCTATGGATTTATATGTCTCTGAAACAGAATCAAGCGTGTGTACAGCGGCATAAATGCAGCAGTGATAGGATTGGTGAGGTTCGGTGAGCAAATGCAGACCCTTTGAAGTCATATTGCATGGTACCCATTCCATGGGTCTCAACTCTCCAGGTTTAAGGGATTCTTCCTTCAGGTAAAACATGCATGTGGAACCCAGAGTATGATCCACAGTGTGATCGGGAAACGTATTGAAATGTGTCTCAGTTTTCGTCCCCTGGTACTTGGGTGCAACATTCTAGACGCTTTAGTAACACTCTCCCCACTTGGAGAGTCAGAGCCTTTAACCTCCTGATTTGCCCAGTTTGCAATTTCTGCGGAAAATGAACAGGAATAGGGAGAACCCATGAGAGACTAGCTGGAGGTGTCTGGACGGGCAAATTTAACTCTCATTTCCCACGAGAAAGAGGAATTAACCAAAGGCTCAGCGTGCCATGCCGGAACCACACTAGGGCCTGAAGCAATCCTGCGGTGTTGCGGCCAGCTCACAAGAAGGCGAGTTGAAGAAAGGAGCTAGGGGCACTGTAATTCACAAACATGCAGAGTTATAAATGACAGCTATCGTCGAAAAATATATTGTAGTGAGGCTGCCAAGAGGACTTGAAAGCGGGGCAGAATTGCAGGAAACCGATTTCAGGAGGTAGACTGGAATTGCATGTAAAGCATAGGAAAAGAGGCAGAACGTCCACAATGATGCACTTGGCCAAAAAGGGCGTATGCGTTTTTTCCTGAATATATTCAGGAAAAAACACATACGCCCTTTTTGGCCAACCAAGCAAGCTTGCAAAGGAAATCTGCATTACAATGAAGTCTCACTGCCCCCCGGTTAAAAGGGACAGCGGAAAAAAGTGTAAAATCCAGAAAGGCAGGACAGGCAATGGAGAACTGGGAGCCTTGTTATGCTGATGGTTTGGATGTAAATTGCCAACAGCCACTCTGGAGAAGTCTATGGTGTTTCCTGAAACATCTAAAAAACAAAGCAACAGAGCCTAGGGCACTTCCACTTATGGTCCTATAGCTTAGGGAAATTAAAATCACAAAGACACAGCCTACCCAAAGTTTGGGACGGCTCTGTTTACAAGAACCTCATTTACGGTACAAGTTCAATATCACAGAAAGCGAAAAATGGATAAAGAAGTTGTGGTACTTACGTACAATGCAATATCACTCAGCAATGAAATCTATGTCATCAGGCCTGTAACAGCATAATGAGTGGATTCAGGTACGATGATTCTAAGTGAAATAAGTCACACAGAAAAAGAAACAACATAAGATATCACTAATACATGGAATGTAAAGTTGGCTACACAGGAACTGAATTACAAAACAGAACAGGGTCTGAAATGTAGAACACCATCGTATGCTTGCTTAAGGGAAAAGGTGAGTTGGGGTGCTGCATAAAACCAGAGATTGAAATTAGCACAGATACCGTTCCATAAGCCAAATATGTAATAGAGAAGAGCTACTCCTTGCTCAACGAAGTGGACTCAACACCCCATATTAAACGCCTAAGAATATACCTGACTAGTAAGAATATTAAAACCTATGGATTTATATGTCTCCGAAAGAAAATCAAGCATGTGTAAAGCGGCATAAACGCAGCAGTGATAGGATTGTTGAGGTTCAGTGAGCAAATGCAGACCCTTTGAAGTCATATTGCATGGTACCCATTCCATGGGTCTCAACTTTCCAGGAATAAGGGATTCTTCCTTCAGCTAAAACATGCATGTGGAACCCAGAGTATGATCCACCATGTGATCAGGAAACGTGTTCAAATGTGTCTCAGTTTTCGTCCCCTGGTACTCAGGTGCAACATTCCAGACGCTTTACTAACACTCTCCCCACTTGGAGAGTCAGTGCCTTTAAACTCCTGTTTGGCCCAGTTTGCAATTTCTGTGGAAAATGAACAGGAATAGGGAGAACCAATGAGAGAGTAGCTGGAGGTGTCTGGACGGGCAAATTTAACTCTCATTTCCCACCAGGAAGAGGAATTAACCAAAGGCTCAGTGTGCCATGCCGGAACCACACTAAGGTCTGAAGCAATCCTGCGGTGTTGCGGCCAGCTCACAAGAAAGCGAGTTGAAGAAAGGAGCTCAGGGGCACTGCCATTCACAAACCTGCAGAGTTATAAATGACAGCTATCGTCCAAAAATATATTGAAGTAAGGCTGCCAAGAGGACTTGAAAGCGGGGAAGAATTGCAGGAAACCGATTTCAGGAGGTAGACTGGAATTGCATGTAAAGCATAGGAAAAGAGGCAGAACGTCCACAATGATGCACTTGGCCAAAAAGGACGTATGCGTTTTTTCCTGGATATATTCAGGAAAAAACGCATACGCCATTTTTGGCCAACCAAGCAAGCTTGCAAAGGGAATCTGCACTACAATGAAGTCTCACTGGCCCCCGGTCAAAACGGCCATCTGAAAAAAGTCTAAAATCCAGAAAGACAGGACAGGTCATGGAGAACTGGGAGCCTTGTTATGCTGATGGGCGGGATGTAAATTGCCAACAACCACTCTTGAGAAGTGTATGTTGTTTCCTGAAACATCCAAGAAACAAAGCAACAGAGCCTAGGGCACTTCCACTTATGGTCCTATAGCTTAGGGAAATTAAAATCAAAAAGACACAGCCACCCCAACATTTGGGACTGCTCTGTTTACAAGAACCTCGTTTACGGTACAAGTTCAATATTGCAGAAAGCGAAAAATGGATAAAGAAGTTGTGGTACTTACGTACAATGCAATATCACTCAGCAATGAAATCTATGTCATCAGGCCCGTAGCAGCATAATGAGTGGATTCAGGTACGATGATTCTAAGTGAAATAAGTCACGCAGAAAAGGAAACATCATAAGATATCCCTACTACACGGAATGTAAACTCGGCTACACAGGAACTGAATTACAAAACAGAGCAGGGTCTCATATGTAGAAAACCAACTTATGCTTGCTTAAGGGGAAAGGTGAGTTGGGGTGCTGCATAAAACCACAGATTGAAATTAGCACAGATACCGTTCCATAAGCCAAATATGTAATAGACAAGAGCTACTCCATGCTCAATGAAGTGGACTCAACACCCCATATTGAACGCCTAAGAATATACCAGACTAGTAAGAATCTTAAAACCTAAGGATTTATATGACTCCGAAAGAGAATCAAGCGTGTGTACAGCGGCATAAACGCAGCAGTGATAGGATTGGTGAGGTTCGGTGAGCAAATGCAGACCCTTTGAAGTCATATTGCATGGTACCCATTCCATGGGTCTCAACTCCCCAGGTTTAAGGGATTCTTCCTTCAGCTAAAACATGCATGTGGAACCCAGAGTATGATCCACCGTGTGATCGGGAAATGTGTTCAAATGTGTCTCAGTTTTCGTCCCCTGGTACTCGGGTGCAACATTCTAGACACTTTACTAACACTCTCCCCACTTGGAGAGTCAGTGCCTTTAACCTCCTGTTTGACCGAGTTTGCAATTTCTGCGGAAAATGAATAGGAATAGGGAGAACCAATGAGAGACTAGATGGAGGTGTCTGGACGGGTAAATTTAACTCTCATTTCCCACCAGGAAGAGGCATTGACGAAAGGCTCAGCGTGCCATGCCGGAACCACACTAGGGCCTGAAGCAATCCTGCGGTGTTGCGGCCAGCTCACAAGAAAGCGAGTTGAAGAAAGGAGCTCAGGGGCACTGTCATTCACAAACCTGCAGAATTATAAATGACAGCTATCGTCCAAAAATATATTGAAGTAAGGCTGCCAAGAGGACTTGAATGCGGGGCAGAATTGCAGGAAACCGATTTCAGGAGGTAGACTGGAATTGCATGTAAAGCATAGGAAAAGAGGCAGAACGTCCACAATGATGCACTTGGCCAAAAAGGGCATATGCGTTTTTTCCTGAATATATTCAGGAAAAAACGCATACGCCCTTTGTGGCCAACCAAGCAAGCTTGCAAAGGACATATGCACTACAATGAAGTCTCACTGCCCCCCGGTCAAAAGGGACCAATGAAAAAGTGTAAAATCCAGAAAGGCAGGACAGGCCATGGAGAACTGGGAGCCTTGTTATGCTGATGGGCGGGATGTAAATTGCCAACAGCCACTCTGGAGAAGTGTATGGTGTTTCCTGAAACATCCAAAAAACAAAGCAACAGAGCCTAGGGCATTTCCACTTATGGTCCTACAGCTTAGGGAAATTAAAATCAAAAAGACACAGCCACCCCAAAGTTTGGGACGGCTCTGTTTGCAAGAACCTCGTTTACGGTACAAGTTCAATATCGCAGAAAGCGAAAAATGGATAAAGAAGTTGTGGTACTTACGTACAATGCAATATCACTCAGCAATGAAATCTATGTCATCAGGCCCATCGCAGCATAATGAGTGGATTCAGGTACGATGATTCTAAGAGAAATAAGTCACACAGAAAAAGAAACATCATAAGATATCACTAATACACGGAATGTAAACTTGGCTACACAGGAACTGAATTACAAAACAGAACAGGGTCTCAAATGTAGAAAACCAACTTACGCTTGCTTAAGGGGAAAGGTGAGTTCGGGTGCTGCATAAAATCAGAGATTGAATATAGCACAGATACCATTCCATAAGCCAAATATGTAATAGAGAAGAGCTACTCCTTGCTCAACGAAGTGGACACAACACCCCATATTAAACGCCTAAGAATATACCTGCCTAGTAAGAATCTTAAAACCTATGGATTTATAAGTCTCCGAAAGAGAATCAAGCGTGTGTACAGCGGCATAATCGCAGCAGTGATAGGATTGGTGAGGTTCGGTGAGCAAATGCAGACCCTTTGAAGTCATATTGCATGGTACCCATTCCATGGGTCTCAACTCTCCAGGTTTAAGGGATTCTTCCTTCAGCTAAAACATGCATGTGGAACCCAGAGTATGATTCACCGTGTGATCGGGAAATGTGTTCAAATATGTCTCCCTTTTCATCCCCTGGTACTCGGGTGAAACATTCCAGACGCTTTACTAACACTCTCCCCACTTGGAGAGTCAGTGCCTTTAACCTCCTGTTTGGCCCAGTTTGCAATTTCTGCCGAAGATGAACAGCAACGGGGAGAACCAATGAGAGACTAGCTGGAGGTGTCTGGACGGGCAAATTTAACTCTCATTTCCCACCAGGAAGAGGAATTAACCAAAGGCTCAGCATGCCGTGCCGGAACCACACTAGGGCCTGAAGCAATCCTGCGGTGTTGCGGCCAGCTCACAAGAAAGCGAGTTGAAGAAAGGAGCTCAGGGGCACTGTCATTAACAAACCTGCAGAGTTATAAATGACAGCTATCCTCCAAAAATATGTTGAAGTAAGGCTGCCAAGAGGACTTGAAAGCGGGTCAGAATTGCAGGAAAGCAATTTCAGGAGGTAGACTGGAATTGCATGTAAAGCATAGGAAAAGAGGCAGAACGTCCACAATGATGCACTTGGCCAAAAAGGGCATATGCGTTTTTTCCTGAATATATTCAGGAAAAAACGCATACGCCCTTTTTGGCCAACCAAGCAAGCTTGCAAATGAAATCTGCACTACAATGAAGTCTCACTTCCCCCCGGTCAAAAGGGACATCTGAAAAAAGTGTAAAATCCAGAAAGGCAGGACAGGCCATGGAGAACTGTGAACCTGGTTATGCTGATGGGCGTGATGTAAATTGCCAACAGCCACTCTGGAGAAGTGTATGGTGTTTCCTGAAACATCTAAAAAACAAAGCAACAGAGTCTAGGGCACTTCCACTTATGGTCCTATAGCTTAGGGAAATTAAAATCAAAAAGACACAGCCACCCCAAAGTTTGGGACGGCTCTGTTTACAAGAACCTCTTTTACGGTACAAGTTCAATATTGCAGAAAGCGAAAAATGGATAAAGAAGTTGTGGTACTTCCGTACAATGCAATATCACTCAGCAATGAAATCTATGTCATCAGGCCCGTAGCAGCATAATGAGTGGATTCAGATACGATGATTCTAAGTGAAATAAGTCACAGAGAAAAAGAAACATCATAAGATATCACTAATACACGGAATGTAAACTTGGCTACACAGGAACTGCATTACAAAACAGAACAGGGTCTCAAATGTAGAAAACCAACTTACGCTTGCTTAAGGGGAAAGGTGAGTTCGGGTGCTGCATAAAATCAGAGATTGAATATAGCACAGATACCATTCCATAAGCCAAATATGTAATAGAGAAGAGCTACTCCTTGCTCAACGAAGTGGACACAACACCCCATATTAAACGCCTAAGAATATACCTGCCTAGTAAGAATCTTAAAACCTATGGATTTATATGTCTCCGAAAGAGAATCAAGCGTGTGTACAGCGGCATAATCGCAGCAGTGATAGGATTGGTGAGGTTCGGTGAGCAAATGCAGACCCTTTGAAGTCATATTGCATGGTACCCATTCCATGGGTCTCAACTCTCCAGGTTTAAGGGATTCTTCCTTCAGCTAAAACATGCATGTGGAACCCAGAGTATGATTCACCGTGTGATCGGGAAATGTGTTCAAATATGTCTCCGTTTTCATCCCCTGGTACTCGGGTGAAACATTCCAGACGCTTTACTAACACTCTCCCCACTTGGAGAGTCAGTGCCTTTAACCTCCTGTTTGGCCCAGTTTGCAATTTCTGCCGAAGATGAACAGCAACGGGGAGAACCAATGAGAGACTAGCTGGAGGTGTCTGGACGGGCAAATTTAACTCTCATTTCCCACCAGGAAGAGGAATTAACCAAAGGCTCAGCATGCCGTGCCGGAACCACACTAAGGCCTGAAGCAATCCTGCGGTGTTGCGGCCAGCTCACAAGAAAGCGAGTTGAAGAAAGGAGCTCAGGGGCACTGTCATTCACAAACCTGCAGAGTTATAAATGACAGCTATCCTCCAAAAATATGTTGAAGTAAGGCTGCCAAGAGGACTTGAAAGCGGGTCAGAATTGCAGGAAAGCAATTTCAGGAGGTAGACTGGAATTGCATGTAAAGCATAGGAAAAGAGGCAGAACGTCCACAATGATGCACTTGGCCAAAAAGGGCATATGCGTTTTTTCCTGAATATATTCAAGAAAAAACGCATAGGCCCTTTTTTGCCAACCAAGCAAGCTTGCAAAGAAATCTGCACTACAATGAAGTCTCACTTCCCCCCGGTCAAAAGGGCCATCTGAAAAAAGTGTAAAATCCAGAAAGGCAGGACAGGCCATGGAGAACTGGGAGCCTTGTTATGCTGATGGGCGGGATGTAAATTGCCAACAGCAACTCTGGGGAAGTGTATGGTGTTTCCTGAAACACCTAAAAAACAAAGCAACAGAGCCTAGGCCAATTCCACTTATGGTCCTATAGTTTAGGGAAATTAAAATCAAATAGACACAGCCACCCCAAAGTTTGGGATGGCTCTGTTTACAAGAACCTCGTTTACAGTACAAGTTCAATATCACAGAAAGTGAAAAATGGATAAAGAAGTTGTGGTACTTACGTACAATGCAATATCACTCAGCAATGAAATCTATGTCATCAGGCCCGTAGCAGCATAATGAGTGGATTCAGGTATGATGATTCTAAGTGAAATAAGTCACTCAGAAAAAGATACATCATAAGATATCACTAATACACGGAATGTAAACTTAGCTACACAGGAACTCAATTACAAAACAGAACAGGGTCTCAAATGTAGAAAACCAACTTATGCTTGCTTAAGGGGAAAGGTGAGTTGGGGTGCTGCATAAAACCAGAGATTGAAATTAGCACAGATACCATTCCATAAGCCAAATATGTAATAGACAAGAGCTACTCCTTGCTCAACGAAGTGGACTCAACACCCCATATTAAACGCCTAAGAATATACCTGACTAGTAAGAATCTTAAAACCTATGGATTTATATGTCTCCGAAAGAGAATCAAGCGTGTGTATAGCGGCATAAAAACAGCTGTGATACGATTGTTGAGGATCGGTGAGCAAATGCAGACCCTTTGAAGTCATATTGCATGGTACCCATACCATGGGTCTCAACTCTCCAGGTTTAAGGGATTCTTCCTTCAGCTAAAACATGCATGTGGAACCCAGAGTATGATCCACCGTGTGATCGGGAAACGTGTTCAAATGTGTCTCAGTTTTTGTCCCCTGGTACTCAGGTGCAACATTCCAGACGCTTTACTAACACTCTCCCCACTTGGAGAGTCAGTGCCTTTAACCTCCTGTTTGGCCCAGTTTGCAATTTCTGCGGAAGATGAACAGGAATAGGGAGAACCAATGAGAGACTAGCTGGAGGTGTCTGGACGGGCAAATTTAACTCTCATTTCCCACCAGGAAGAGGAATTAACCAAAGGCTCAATGTGCCATGCCGGAACCACACTAGGGCCTGTAGCAATCCTGCAGTGTTGCTGCCAGCTCACAAGAAAACGAGTTGAAGAAAGGAGCTCAAGGGCACTGTTATTCACAAAACTTCAGAGTTATAAATGACAGCTATCATCCAAAAATATATTGAAGTAAGGCTGCCAAGAGGACTTGAAAGTGGGGCAGAATTGCAGGAAACCAATTTAAGGAGGTAGACTGGAATTGCATGTAAAGCATAGGAAAAGAGGCAGAACGCCCACAATGATGCACTTGGCCAAAGGGGCGTATGCGTTTTTCATGAATATATTCAGGAAAACACGCATAAGCCCTTTTTGGCCAGCCAAGCAAGCTTGCAAAGGAAATCTGCACTACAATGAAGTCTCACTTCCCCCCAGTCAAAAGGGCCATCTGAAAAAAGTGTAAAATCCAGAAAGGCAGGACAGGCCATGGAGAACTGGGAGCCTGGTTATGCTGATGGGCGGGATGTAAATTGCCAACAGCCACTCTGGAGAAGTGTATGGTGTTTCCTGAAACATCTAAAAAACAAAGCAACAGAGCCTTAGGCACATCCACTTATGGTCCTATAGCTTAGGGAAATTAAAATCAAAAAGACACAGCCACCCCAAAGTTTGGGATGGCTCTGTTTACAAGAACCTCGTTTACGGTACAAGTTCCATATTGCAGAAAGCGAAAAATGGATAAAGAAGTTGTGGTACTTACGTACAATGCAATATCACTCAGCAATGAAATCTATGTCATCAGGCCCATAGCAGCATAATGAGTGGATTCAGCTACGATGATTCTAAGTGAAATAAGTCACACAGAAAAAGAAACATCATAAGATATCACTAATACACGGAATGTAAACTTAGCTACACAGGAACTGAATTACAAAACAGAACAGGTTCTCAAATGTAGAAAACCAACTTATGCTTGCTTAAGGGGAAAGGTGAGTTGGGGTGCTGCATAAAACCAGAGATTGAAATGAGCACAGATACCGTTCCATAAGCCAAATATGTAATAGACAAGAGCTACTCCTTGCTCAACGAAGTGGACACAACACCACATATTAAACGCCTAAGAATATACCTGACTAGTAAGAATTTTAAAACCTAAGGATTTATATGTCTCCGAAAGAGAATCAAGCGTGTGTACAGCAGCGTAAACGCAGCAGTGATAGGATTGGAGAGGTTCGGTGAGCAAATGCAGACCCTTTGAAGTCATATTTCATGGTACCCATTCCAAAGGTCTCAACTCTCCAGGTTTAAGGGATTCTTCCTTCAGCTAAAACATGCATGTGGAACCCAGATTATGATCCACCGTGTGATCGGGAAACGTGTTCAAATGTGTCTCAGTTTTCGTCCTCTGGTACTCGGGTGAAACATTCCAGACGCTTTACTAACACTCTCCCCACTTGGAGAGTCAGTGCCTTTAACCTACTGTTTGTCCCAGTTTGCAATTTCTGTGGAAGATGAACAGGAATACGGAGAACAAATGAGAGACTAGCTGGAGGTGTCTGGACGGGCAAATTTAACTCTCATTTCCCACCAGGAAGAGGAATTAACCAAAGGCTCAGTGTGCCGTGCCGGAACCACACTAGGGCCTGAAGCCATCCTGCGGTGTTGCGGCCAGCTCACAAGAAAGCGAGTTGAAGAAAGGAGCTCAGGGGCACTGTAATTCACAAACCTGCAGAGTTATAAATGACAGCTATCGACCAAAAATATATTGAAGTAAGGCTGCCAAGAGGACTTGAATGTGGGGCAGAATTGCAGGAAACCGATTTCAGGAGGTAGACGGGAATTGCATTTAAAGCATAGGAAAAGAGGCAGAACGTCCACAATGATGCACTTGGCCAAAAAGGGTGTACGCATTTTTTCCTGAATATATTCAGGAAAAAACACGTACGCCCTTTTTGGCCAACCAAGGAAGCTTGCAAAGGAAATGTGCACTACAATGAAGTCTCACTGCCCTCCGGTCAAAAGGGACATCTGAAAAAAGTGTAAAATCCAGAAAGGCAGGACAGGCCATGGAGAGCTGGGAGCCTTGTTATGCTGATGGGCGGGATGTAAATTGCCAACAGCCACTCTGGAGAAGTGTATGGTGTTTCCTGAAACATCTAAAAAACAGAGCAACAGAGACTGGGGCACTTCCACTTATGGTCCTATAGCTTAGGGAAATTAAAATCAAAAAGACACAGCCACCCCAAAGTTTGGGACGGCTCTGTTTACAAGAACCTCTTTTACGGTACAAGTTCAATATTGCAGAAAGCGAAAAATGGATAAAGAAGTTGTGGTACTTCCGTACAATGCAATATCACTCAGCAATGAAATCTATGTCATCAGGCCCGTAGCAGCATAATGAGTGGATTCAGATACGATGATTCTAAGTGAAATAAGTCACAGAGAAAAAGAAACATCATAAGATATCACTAATACACGGAATGTAAACTTGGGTACACAGGAACTGCATTACAAAACAGAACAGGGTCTCAAATGTAGAAAACCAACTTACGCTTGCTTAAGGGGAAAGGTGAGTTCGGGTGCTGCATAAAATCAGAGATTGAATATAGCACAGATACCATTCCATAAGCCAAATATGTAATAGAGAAGAGCTACTCCTTGCTCAACGAAGTGGACAGAACACCCCATATTAAACGCCTAAGAATATACCTGCCTAGTAAGAATCTTAAAACCTATGGATTTATATGTCTCCGAAAGAGAATCAAGCGTGTGTACAGCGGCATAATCGCAGCAGTGATAGGATTGGTGAGGTTCGGTGAGCAAATGCAGACCCTTTGAAGTCATATTGCATGGTACCCATTCCATGGGTCTCAACTCTCCAGTTTTAAGGGATTCTTCCTTCAGCTAAAACATGCATGTGGAACCCAGAGTATGATTCACCGTGTGATCGGGAAATGTGTTCAAATATGTCTCCGTTTTCATCCCCTGGTACTCGGGTGAAACATTCCAGACGCTTTACTAACACTCTCCCCACTTGGAGAGTCAGTGCCTTTAACCTCCTGTTTGGCCCAGTTTGCAATTTCTGCGGAAGATGAACAGCAACGGGGAGAACCAATGAGAGACTAGCTGGAGGTGTCTGGACGGGCAAATTTAACTCTCATTTCCCACCAGGAAGAGGAATTAACCAAAGGCTCAGCATGCCGTGCCGGAACCACACTAGGGCCTGAAGCAATCCTGCGGTGTTGCGGCCAGCTCACAAGAAAGCGAGTTGAAGAAAGGAGCTCAGGGGCACTGTCATTCACAAACCTGCAGAGTTATAAATGACATCTATCCTCCAAAAATATGTTGAAGTAAGGCTGCCAAGAGGACTTGAAAGCGGGTCAGAATTGCAGGAAAGCAATTTCAGGAGGTAGACTGGAATTGCATGTAAAGCTTAGGAAAAGAGGCAGAACGTCCACAATGATGCACTTGGCCAAAAAGGGCATATGCGTTTTTTCCTGAATATATTCAAGAAAAAACGCATAGGCCCTTTTTGGCCAACCAAGCAAGCTTGCAAAGAAATCTGCACTACAATGAAGTCTCACTTCCCCCCGGTCAAAAGGGCCATCTGAAAAATGTGTAAAATCCAGAAAGGCAGGACAGGCCTTGGAGAACTGGGAGCCTTGTTATGCTGATGGGCGGGATGTAAATTGCCAACAGCAACTCTGGGGAAGTGTATGGTGTTTCCTGAAACACCTAAAAAACAAAGCAACAGAGCCTAGGCCAATTCCACTTATGGTCCTATAGCTTAGGGAAATTAAAATCAAATAGACACAGCCACCCCAAAGTTTGGGATGGCTCTGTTTACAAGAACCTCGTTTACAGTACAAGTTCAATATCACAGAAAGTGAAAAATGGATAAAGAAGTTGTGGTACTTACGTACAATGCAATATCACTCAGCAATGAAATCTATGTCATCAGGCCCGTAGCAGCATAATGAGTGGATTCAGGTATGATGATTCTAAGTGAAATAAGTCACTCAGAAAAAGATACATCATAAGATATCACTAATACACGGAATGTAAACTTAGCTACACAGGAACTCAATTACAAAACAGAACAGGGTCTCAAATGTAGAAAACCAACTTATGCTTGCTTAAGGGGAAAGGTGAGTTGGGGTGCTGCATAAAACCAGAGATTGAAATGAGCACAGATACCGTTCCATAAGCCAAATATGTAATAGAGAAGAGCTACTCCTTGCTCAACGAAGTGGACTCAACACCCCATATTAAACGCCTAAGAATATACCTGACTAGTAAGAATCTTAAAACCTATGGATTTATATGTCTCCGAAAGAGAATCAAGCGTGTGTATAGCGGCATAAAAACAGCAGTGATACGATTGGTGAGTATCGGTGAGCAAATGCAGACCCTTTGAAGTCATATTGCATGGTACCCATTCCATGGGTCTCAACTCTCCAGGTTTAAGGGATTCTTCCTTCAGCTAAATCATGCATGTGGAACCCAGAGTATGATCCACCGTGTGATCGGGAAACGTGTTCAAATGTGTCTCAGTTTTTGTCCCCTGGTACTCGGGTGCAACATTCCAGACGCTTTACTAACACTCTCCCCACTTGGAGAGTCAGTGCCTTTAACCTCCTGTTTGGCCCAGTTTGCAATTTCTGCGGAAGATGAACAGGAATAGGGAGAACCAATGAGAGACTAGCTGGAGGTGTCTGGACGGGCAAATTTAACTCTCATTTCCCACCAGGAAGAGGAATTAACCAAAGGCTCAATGTGCCATGCCGGAACCACACTAGGGCCTGTAGCAATCCTGCAGTGTTGCTGCCAGCTCACAAGAAAACGAGTTGAAGAAAGGAGCTCAAGGGCACTGTTATTCACAAAACTTCAGAGTTATAAATGACAGCTATCATCCAAAAATATATTGAAGTAAGGCTGCCAAGAGGACTTGAAAGTGGGGCAGAATTGCAGGAAACCAATTTAAGGAGGTAGACTGGAATTGCATGTAAAGCATAGGAAAAGAGGCAGAACGCCCACAATTATGCACTTGGCCAAAGGGGCGTATGCGTTTTTCATGAATATATTCAGGAAAACACGCATAAGCACTTTTTGGCCAGCCAAGCAAGCTTGCAAAGGAAATCTGCACTACAATGAAGTCTCACTTCCCCCCAGTCAAAAGGGCCATCTGAAAAAAGTGTAAAATCCAGAAAGGCAGGACAGGCCATGGAGAACTGGGAGCCTGGTTATGCTGATGGGCGTGATGTAAATTGCCAACAGCCACTCTGGAGAAGTGTATGGTGTTTCCTGAAACATCTAAAAAACAAAGCAACAGAGCCTTAGGCACATCCACTTATGGTCCTATAGCTTAGGGAAATTAAAATCAAAAAGACACAGCCACCCCAAAGTTTGGGATGGCTCTGTTTACAAGAACCTCATTTACGGTACAAGTTCCATATTGCAGAAAGCGAAAAATGGATAAAGAAGTTGTGGTACTTACGTACAATGCAATATCACTCAGCAATGAAATCTATGTCATCAGGCCCATAGCAGCATAATGAGTGGATTCAGCTACGATGATTCTAAGTGAAATAAGTCACACAGAAAAAGAAACATCATAAGATATCACTAATACACGGAATGTAAACTTGCCTACACAGGAACTGAATTACAAAACAGAACAGGTTCTCAAATGTAGAAAACCAACTTATGCTTGCTTAAGGGGAAAGGTGAGTTGGGGTGCTGCATAAAACCAGAGATTGAAATGAGCACAGATACCGTTCCATAAGCCAAATATGTAATAGACAAGAGCTACTCCTTGCTCAACGAAGTGGACACAACACCACATATTAAACGCCTAAGAATATACCTGACTAGTAAGAATTTTAAAACCTAAGGATTTATATGTCTCCGAAAGAGAATCAAGCGTGTGTACAGCAGCGTAAACGCAGCAGTGATAGGATTGGAGAGGTTCGGTGAGCAAATGCAGACCCTTTGAAGTCATATTTCATGGTACCCATTCCAAAGGTCTCAACTCTCCAGGTTTAAGGGATTCTTCCTTCAGCTAAAACATGCATGTGGAACCCAGATTATGATCCACCGTGTGATCGGGAAACGTGTTCAAATGTGTCTCAGTTTTCGTCCTCTGGTACTCGGGTGAAACATTCCAGACGCTTTACTAACACTCTCCCCACTTGGAGAGTCAGTGCCTTTAACCTACTGTTTGTCCCAGTTTGCAATTTCTGTGGAAGATGAACAGGAATACGGAGAACAAATGAGAGACTAGCTGGAGGTGTCTGGACGGGCAAATTTAACTCTCATTTCCCACCAGGAAGAGGAATTAACCAATGGCTCAGTGTGCCGTGCCGGAACCACACTAGGGCCTGAAGCCATCCTGCGTTGTTGCGGCCAGCTCACAAGAAAGCGAGTTGAAGAAAGCAGCTGAGGGGCACTCTCATTCACAAACCTACAGAGTTATCAATGACAGCTATCCTTCGAAAATATATTGAAGTAAGGCTGCCAAGAGGACTAGAAAGTGGGGCAGAATTGCACGAAACCGATTTCAGGAGGTAGACTGGAATTGCATGTAAAGCATAGGAAAAGAGGCAGAACGTGCACAGTGATGCACTTGGCCAAAAAGGGCGTATGCGTTTTTCACTGAATATATTCAGGGAAAAACGCATACGCACTTTATGGCCAACCAAGCAAGCTTGCAAAGGAAATCTGCACTACAATGAAGTCTCACTGCCCCCCGTTCAAAAGGGCCATCTGAAAAAAGTGTAAAATCCAGAAAGGCAGGACAGGCCATGGAGAACTGGGAGCCTTGTTATGCTGATGGGCGGGATGTAAATTGCCAACAGCCACTCTTGAGAAGTGTATGGTGTTTCCTGAAACATCTAAAAAACAAAGCAACAGAGCCTAGGGCACTTCCACTTATGGTCCTATAGCTTAGGGAAATTAAAATCAAAAAGACACAGCCACCCCAAAGTTTGGGCCGGCTCTGTGTACAAGAACCTCATTTACGGTACAAGTTCAATATCACAGAAAGCGAAAAATGGATAAAGACGTTTTGGTACTTACGTACAATGCAATATCACTCAGCAATGAAATCTATATCATCAGGCCCGTAGCAGCATAATGAGTGGATTCAGGTACGATGATTCTAAGTGAAATTAGTCACACAGAAAAAGAAACATCATAAGATATCACTAATACACGGAATGTAAACTTGGCTACACAGGAACTGAATTACAAAACAGAACAGGGTCTCAAATGTAGAAAACCAACTTATGCTAGCTTAAGGGGAAAGGTGAGTTTGGGTGCTGCATAAAACCAGAGATTGAAATGAGCACAGATACCGTTCCATAAGCCAAATATGTAATAGACAAGAGCTACTCCTTGCTCAACGAAGTGGACTCAAGACGCCATATTACACGCCTAAGAATATACCTGACTAGTAAGAATCTTAAAACCTATGGATTTATATGTCTCCGAAAGAGAATCAAGCGTTTGTACAGCGGCATAAACAGAGCAGTGATAGGATTGGTGAGGTTCGGTGAGCAAATGCAGACCTTTTGAAGTCATATTGCGTGGTACCCATTCCATGGTTCTCAACTCTCCAGGTTTAAGGGATTCTTCCTTCAGCTAAAACATGCATGTGGAATCCAGAGTATGATCCACCGTGTGATCGGGAAACGTGTTCAAATGTGTCTCAGTTTTCGTCCCCTGGTACTCGGGTGCAACATTCCAGACGCTTTACTAACACTCTCCCCACTTGGAGAGTCAGAGCCTTTAACCTCCTGTTTGGCCCAGTTTGCAATTTCTGCGGAAAATGAACAGGAATAGGGAAAACCAATGAGAGACTAGCTGGACGTGTCTGGACGGGCAAATTTAACTCTCATTTCCCACCAGGAAGAGGAATTAACCAAAGGCTCAGTGTGCCATGCCGGAACCACACTAGGGCCTGAAGCAATCCTGCGGTGTTTCGGCCAACTCACAAGTAAGCGAGTGGAAGAAAGGAGCTCAGGGGCACTGTAATTCACGAACATGCAGAGTTACAAATGACAGCTATCGTCCAAAAATATATTGAAGTAAGGCTGCCAAGAGGACTTGAAAGCGGGGCAGAATTGCAGGAAACCCATTTCAGGAGGTAGACGGGAATTGCATGTAAAGCATAGCAAAAGAGGCAGAAGGTCCACAATGATGCACTTGGCCAAAAAGGGCGTATGCGTTTTTTCTTGAATATATTCAGGAAAAAACGCATACGCCCTTTTTGGCCAACCAAGCAAGCTTGCAAAGGAAATCTGCACTACAATGAAGTCTCAATTTCCCCCGGTCAAAAGGGGCATCTGAAAAATGTGTAAAATCCAGAAAGGCAGGACAGGCCATGGAGAACTGGGAGCCTTGTTATGCTGATAGGTCGGATGTAAATTGACAACAGCCACTCTGGAGAAGTGTATGGTGTTTCCTGAAACATCTACAAAACAGAGCAACAGAGCCTAGGGCACTTCCACTTATGGTCCTATAGCTTAGGGAAATTAAAATCAAAAAGACGCAGCCACCCCAAAGTTTGGGACGGCTCTGTTTACAAGAACCTCGTTTACAGTACAAGTTCAATATCGCAGAAAGCGAAAAATGGATAAAGAAGTTGTGGTACTTACGTACAATGCAATATCACTCAGCAATGAAATCTATGTCATCAGGCCCATAGTACCATAAAGAGTGGATTCAGATATGATAATTCTAACTGAAATAAGCCACACAGAAACAGAAACATCGTAAGATATCACTAATACACGAAATGTAAACTTGGCTACACAGGAACTGAATTACAAAACAGAACAGGGTCTCAAATGTAGAAAACCAACTTATGCTTGCTTAAGGCGAAAGGTGAGTGGGGGTGCTGCATAAAAGCAGAGATTGAAAAGAGCACAGATAAACTTCCATAAGCCAAATATGTAATAGAAAAGAGCTACTCCTTGCTCAACGAAGTGGACTCAACACCCCATATTAAACGCCTAAGAATATACCTGACTAGTAAGAATCTTAAAACCTATGGATTTATATGTCTCTGAAAGAGAATCAAGCATGTGTACAGCGGCATAAACGCAGCAGTGATAGGATTGTTGAGGTTCGGTGAGCAAATGCAGACCCTTTGAAGGCATATTGCATGGTACCCATTCCATGGGTCTCAACTCTCCAGGTTTAAGGGATTCTTCCTTCACCTAAAACATACATGTGGAACCCAGAGTATGATCCACCGTGTGATCGGGAAACGTGTTCAAATGTGTCTCAGTTTTCATCCCCTGGTACTCGGGTGCAACATTCCAGACGCTTTACTAACACTCTCCCCACTTGGAGACTCAGTGCCTTTAACCTCCTGTTTGACCCAGTTTGCAATTTCTGCGGAAAATGAACAGGAATAGGGAGAACCCATGAGAGGCTAGCTGGAGGTGTCTGGACGGGCAAATTTAACTCTCATTTCCCACCAGGAAGAGGAATTAACCAAAGGCTCAGCGTGCCATGCCGGAACCACACTAGGGCCTGAAGCAATCTTGCGGTGTTGCGGCCAGCTCACAAGAAAGCGAGTTGAAGAAACGAACTCAGGGGCACTGTAATTCACAACCTGCAGAGTTATAAATGACAGCTATCGTCCAAAAATATATTCAAGTAAGGCTGCCAAGAGGACTTGAAAGTGGGGCAGAATTGCAGGAAACCGATTTCAGGAGGTAGACTGGAATTGCATTTAGGGCATAGGAAAAGAGGCAGAACGTCCACAATGATGAACTTGGCCAAAAAGGGCGTATGTGTTTTTTCCCGAATATATTCAGGAAAAAATGCATACGCCCTTTTTGGCCAACCAAGCAAGCTTGCAAAAGAAATCTGCACATCAATGAAGTCTCACTTCCCACAATCAAAAGGGCCATATGAAAAAAGTGTAAAATCCAGAAAAGCAGGACAGGCCATGGAGAACTGGGAGCCTTGTTATGCTGATGGGCCTGATGTAAATTGCCAACAGCCACTCTGGAGAAGTGTATGGTGTTTCCTGAAACATCTAAAAAACAAAGCAACAGAGCGTAGGGCACTTCCACTTATGGTTCTATACCTTAGGGAAATTAAAATCAAAAAGACACAGCCACCCCAAAGTTTGGGACGGCTCTGTTTACAAGAACCTCGTTTACGGTACAAGTTCAATATCACAGAAAGCGAAAAATGGATAAGGAAGTTGTGATACTTACGTACAATGCAATATCACTCAGCAATGAAATCTATGTCATCAGGCCCGTAGCAGCATAATGAGTGGATTCAGGTACGATGATTCAAAGTGAAATAAGTCACACAGAAAAAGAAACATCATAAGATATCAGTAATACACGGAATGTAAACTTGGCTACACAGGAACTGAATTACAAAAAAGAACAGGGTCTCAAATGTACAAAACCAACTTATGCTTGCTTAAGGGGAAAGGTGAGTTGGGGTGCTGCATAAAACCAGAGATTGAAATGAGCACAGATACGGTTCCATAAGCCAAATATGTAATAGACAAGAGCTACTCCTTGCTCAACGAAGTGGACTCAACACCCCATATTAAACGCATAACAATATACATGACTAGTAAGAATCTTAAAACCTATGGCTTTATATGTCTCTGAAAGAGAATCAAGCGTGTGTACAGCGCCATAAACGCAGCAGTGATAGGATTGGTGAGGTTCGGTGAGCAAATGCAGATCCTTTGAAGTCATATTGCATGGTACCCATTCCATGGGTCTCAACTCTCCAGGTTTAAGGGATTCTTCCTTCAGCTAAAACATGCATGTGGAACCCAGAGTATGATCCACCGTGTGATCGGGAAACGTGTTCAAATGTGTCTCAGTTTTCGTTCCCTGGTACTCGGGTGCAACATTCCAGACGCTTTACTAACACTCTCCCCACTTGGAGACTCAGTGCCTTTAACCTCCTGTTTGACCCAGTTTGCAATTTCTGCGGAAAATGAACAAGAATAGGGAGAACCAATGAGAGACTAGCTGGAGGTGTCTGGACGGGCAAATTTAACTCTCATTTCCCACCAGGAAGAGGAATTAACCAAAGGCTCAGCGTGCCATGCCGGAACCACACTAGGGCCTGAAGCAATCTTGCGGTGTTGCGGCCAGCTCACAAGAAAGCGAGTTGAAGAAACGAACTCAGGGGCACTGTAATTCACAACCTGCAGAGTTATAAATGACAGCTATCGTCCAAAAATATATTCAAGTAAGGCTGCCAAGAGGACTTGAAAGTGGGGCAGAATTGCAGGAAACCGATTTCAGGAGGTAGACTGGAATTGCACGTAAAGCATAGGAAAAGAGGCAGAACGTCCACAATGATGAACTTGGCCAAAAATGGCGTATGCGTTTTTTCCCGAATATATTCAGGAAAAAATGCATACGCACTTTTTGGCCAACCAAGCAAGCCTGCAAAGGAAATCTGCACTACAATGAAGTCTCACTGAGCCCCGGTCAAAAGGGCCATCTGAAAAAAGTGTAAAATCCAGAAAGGCAGGACAGGCCATGGAGAACTGGAAGCCTTGTCATGCTGATGGGCGGGATGTAAATTGCCAACAGCCACTCTGGAGAAGTTATGGTGTTTCCTGAAACATCTATAAAACAAAGCAACAGAGCCTAGGGCACTTCCACTTAGGGTCCTATAGCTTAGGGAAATTAAAATCAAAAAGACACAGCCACCCCAAAATTTGGGACGGCTCTGTTTACAAGAACCTCGTTTACGGTACAAGTTCAATATCACAGAAAGCGAAAAATGGATAAAGACGTTTTGGTACTTACGTACAATGCAATATCACTCAGCAATGAAATCTATATCATCAGGCCCGTAGCAGCATAATGAGTGGATTCAGGTACGATGATTCTAAGTGAAATAAGTCACACAGAAAAAGAAACATCATAAGATATCACTAATACACGGAATGTAAACTTGGCTACACAGGAACTGAATTACAAAACAGAACAGGGTCTCAAATGTAGAAAACCAACTTATGCTAGCTTAAGGGGAAAGGTGAGTTGGGGTGCTGCATAAAACCAGAGATTGAAATTAGCACAGATACCGTTCCATAAGCCAAATATGTAATAGACAAGAGCTACTCCTTGCTCAACGAAGTGGACTCAAGACGCCATATTACACGCCTAAGAATATACCTGACTAGTAAGAATCTTAAAACCTATGGATTTATATGTCTCCGAAAGAGAATCAAGCGTTTGTACAGTGGCATAAACAGAGCAGTGATAGGATTGGTGAGGTTCGGTGAGCAAATGCAGACCTTTTGAAGTCATATTGCGTGGTACCCATTCCATGGTTCTCAACTCTCCAGGTTTAAGGGATTCTTCCTTCAGCTAAAACATGCATGTGGAATCCAGAGTATGATCCACCGTGTGATCGGGAAACGTGTTCAAATGTGTCTCAGTTTTCGTCCCCTGGTACTCGGGTGTAACATTCCAGACGCTTTACTAACACTCTCCCCACTTGGAGAGTCAGAGCCTTTAACCTCCTGTTTGGCCCAGTTTGCAATTTCTGCGGAAAATGAACAGGAATAGGGAGAACCAATGAGAGACTAGCTGGACGTGTCTGGACGGGCAAATTTAACTCTCATTTCCCACCAGGAAGAGGAATTAACCAAAGGCTCAGTGTGCCATGCCGGAACCACACTAGGGCCTGAAGCAATCCTGCGGTGTTTCGGCCAACTCACAAGTAAGCGAGTGGAAGAAAGGAGCTCAGGGGCACTGTAATTCACGAACATGCAGAGTTACAAATGACAGCTATCGTCCAAAAATATATTGAAGTAAGGCTGCCAAGAGGACTTGAAAGCGGGGCAGAATTGCAGGAAACCCATTTCAGGAGGTAGACGGGAATTGCATGTAAAGCATAGCAAAAGAGGCAGAAGGTCCACAATGATGCACTTGGCCAAAAAGGGCGTATGCGTTTTTTCCTGAATATATTCAGGAAAAAACGCATACGCCCTTTTTGGCCAACCAAGCAAGCTTGCAAAGGAAATCTGCACTACAATGAAGTCTCAATTTCCCCTGGTCAAAAGGGGCATCTGAAAAATGTGTAAAATCCAGAAAGGCAGGACAGGCCATGGAGAACTGGGAGCCTTGTTATGCTGATAGGTGGGATGTAAATTGACAACAGCCACTCTGGAGAAGTGTATGGTGTTTCCTGAAACATCTACAAAACAGAGCAACAGAGCCTAGGGCACTTCCACTTATGGTCCTATAGCTTAGGGAAATTAAAATCAAAAAGACGCAGCCACCCCAAAGTTTGGGACGGCTCTGTTTACAAGAACCTCGTTTACAGTACAAGTTCAATATCGCAGAAAGCGAAAAATGGATAAAGAAGTTGTGGTACTTACGTACAATGCAATATCACTCAGCAATGAAATCTATGTCATCAGGCCCATAGTACCATAAAGAGTGGATTCAGATATGATAATTCTAACTGAAATAAGCCACACAGAAACAGAAACATCGTAAGATATCACTAATACACGAAATGTAAACTTGGCTACACAGGAACTGAATTACAAAACAGAACAGGGTCTCAAATGTAGAAAACCAACTTATGCTTGCTTAAGGCGAAAGGTGAGTGGGGGTGCTGCATAAAACCAGAGATTGAAATGAGCACAGATAAACTTCCATAAGCAAAATATGTAATAGACAAGAGCTACTCCTTGCTCAACGAAGTGGACTCAACACCCCATATTAAATGCCTAAGAATATACCTGACTAGTAAGAATCTTAAAACCTATGGATTTATATGTCTCTGAAAGAGAATCAAGCATGTGTACAGCGGCATAAACGCAGCAGTGATAGGATTGGTGAGGTTCGGTGAGCAAATGCAGACCCTTTGAAGGCATATTGCATGGTACCCATTCCATGGGTCTCAACTCTCCAGGTTTAAGGGATTCTTCCTTCAGCTAAAACATGCATGTCGAACCCAGAGTATGATCCACCGTGTGATCGGGAAACGTGTTCAAATGTGTCCCAGTTTTCGTCCCATGGTACTCGGGTGCAACATTCCAGACGCTTTACTAACACTCTCCCCACTTGGAGAGTCAGTGCCTTTAACCTCCTGTTTGGCCCAGTTTGCAATTTCTGTGGAAAATGAACAGGAATAGGGAGAACCCATGAGAGACTAGCTGGAGGTGTCAGGACGGGCAAATTTAACTCTCATTTCCCACCAGGAAGAGGAATTAACCAAAGGCTCAGCATGCCATGCCGGAACCACACTAGGGTCTGAAGCAATCCTGCGGTGTTGCGGCCAGCTCACAAGAAAGCGAGTTGAAGAAAGGAGTTCAGGGCACTGTAATTCACAAACCTGCAGAGTTATAAATGACAGCTATCGTCAAAAATATATTGAAGTAAAGCTGCCAAGAGGACTTTAAAGCGGGGCAGAATTGCAGGAAACCGATTTCAGGAGGTAGACTGGAATTGCATGTAAAGCATAGGAAAGAGGCAGAAAGTCCACAATGATGCAATGGCCAAAAAGGGCGTATGCTTTTTTTCCTGAATATATTCAGGAAAAAACGCAAATGCCCTTTTTGGCCAACCAAGCAAGCTTGCAAAAGAAATCTGCACTACAATGAAGTCTCACTGCCCCTCGGTCAAAAGGGCCATCTGAAAAAAGTGTAAAATCCTGAAAGGCAGGACAGGCCATGGAGAACTGGGAGCCTTGTTATGCTGATGGGCGGGATGTAAACTGCCAACAGCCACTCTGGAGAAGTGTATGGTGTTTCCTGAAACATCCAAAAACAAAGCAACAGAGCCTAGGGCACATGCACTTATGGTCCTATAGCTTAGGGAAATTAAAATCAAAAAGACACAGCCACCCCAAAGTTTGGGACGGCTCTGTTTACAAGAACCTCGTTTACGGTACAAGTTCAATATCGCAGAAAGCGAAAAATGGATAAAGAATTTGTGGTACTTATGTACAATGCAATATCACTCAGCAATGAAATCTATGTCGTCAGGCCCATAGCAGCATAAAGAGTGGATTCAGGTACGAGGATTCTAAGTGAAATAAGTCACACAGAAAAAGAAACATCATAAGATATCACTACTACACGGAATGTAAACTTGGCTACACAGGAACTGAATTACAAAAGAGAACAGGGTCTCAAATATAGAAAACCAACTTATGCTTGCTTAAGGGGAAAGGTGAGTTGGGGTGCTGCATAAAACCAGAGATTGAAATGAGCACAGATACCATTCCATAAGCCAAATATGTAATAGACAAGAGCTACTCCTTGCTCAATGAAGTGGACTCAACACCCCATATTAAACGCCTAAGAATATACCTGACTAGTAAGAATCTTAAAACCTATGGATTTCTATGTCTCCGAAAGAGAATCAAGCATGTGTACAGCGGCATAAACGAAGCAGTGATAGGATTGGTGAGGTTTGGTGAGCAAATGCAGACCTTGTGTAGTCATATTGCATGGTACATATTCCATGGGTCTCAAATCTCCAGATTTAAGGGAGTCTTCCTTCAGCTAAAACATGCATGTGGAACCCAGAGTATGATCCACCGTGTGATCGGGAAACGTGTTCAAATGTGTCTCAGTTTTCATCACCTGGAACTCGGGTGTAACATTCCAGACGCTTTACTAACACTCTCCCCACTTGGAGAGTCAGTGCCTTTAACCTCCTGTTTGGCCCAGTTAGCAATTTCTGCGGAAAATGAACAGGAATAGGGAGAACCAATGAGAGACTAGCTGGAGGTGTCTGGACGGACAAATTTAACTCTCATTTCCCACCAGGAAGAGGAATTAACCAAAGGCTCAGCATGCCATTCCGGAACCACACTAGGGCCTGAAGCAATCCTGCGGTGTTGCGGCCAGCTCACAAGAAAGCGAGTTGAAGAAAGGAGCTCAGGGGCACTGTCATTCACAAACCTGCAGAGTTATAAATGACAGCTATCGTCCAAAAATATATTGAAGTAAGGCTGCCAAGAGGACTTGAAAGCGGGGCAGAATTGCAGGAAACCGATTTCAGGTGGTAGACTGGAATGGCATGTAAAGCATAGGAAAAGAGGCAGGACGTCCACAATGATGCACTTGGTCAAAAAGGGCGTATGCGTTTTTTCTGAATATATTCAGGAAAAAACGCATACGCCCTTCTTGGCCAACCAAGCAAGCTTGCAAAGGAAATCTGCACTACAATGAAATCTCACAGCCCCCCGGTCAAAAGGGCCATCTGAAAACAGTGTAAAATCCAGAAAGGCAGGACACGCCATGGAGAACTGGGAGCCTTGTTATGCTGATGGGCGGGATGTAAACTGCCAACAGCCACTCTGGAGAAGTGTATGGTGTTTCCTGAAACATCTAAAAAACAAAGCAACAGAGCGTAGGGCAGTTCCACTTATGGTCCTATAGCTTAGGGAAATTAAAATCAAAAAGACACAGCCACCCCAAAGTTTGGGACGGCTCTGTTTACAAGAACCTCGTTTACGGTACAAGTTCAATATCACAGAAAGCGAAAAATGGATAAAGAAGTTGTGGTACTTACGTACAATGCAATATCACTCAGCAATGAAATCTATGTCATCAGGCCCGTAGCAGCATAATGAGTGCATTCAGGTATGATGATTCTAAGTGAAATAAGTCACACAGAAAAAGAAACATCATAAGATATCACTACTACACGGAATGTAAACTTGTCTACACAGGAACTGAATTACAAAACAGAACAGGATCTCAAATGTAGAAAACCAACTTATGCTTGCTTAAGGGGAAAGGTGAGTAGGGGTGCTGCATAAAACCAGAGATTGAAATGAGCACATATACCCTTCCATAAGCCAAATATGTAATAGAAAAGAGCTACTCCTTGCTCAACGAAGTGGACTCAACACCCCATATTAAACGCCTAAGAATATACCTGACTAGTAAAAATCTTAAAACCTATGGATTTATATGTCTCCGAAAGAGAATCAAGCATGTGTACGGCGGCATAAACGCAGCAGTGATAGGATTAGTGAGGTTTGGTGAGCAAATGCAGACCCTTTGAAGTCATATTGCATGGTACCCATTCCATGGGTCTCAAATCTCCAGGTTTAAGGGATTCTTCCTTCACCTAAAACATGCATGTGGAACCCAGAGTATGATCCACCGTGTGATCGGGAAACGTGTTCAAATGTGTCTCAGTTTTCATCCCCTGGTACTCGGGTGCAACATTCCAGACGCTTTACTAACACTCTCCCCACTTGGAGAGTCAGTGCCTTTACACTCCTGTTTGGCCCAGTTTGCAATTTCTGCGGAAAATGAACAGGAATAGGGAGAACCAGTGAGAGACTAGCTGGAGGTGTCTGGACGGGCAAGTTTAACTCTCATTTCCCACCAGGATGAGGAATTAACCAAAGGCTCGGTGTGCCATGCCGGAACCACACTAGGGCCTGAAGCAATCCTGCGGTGTTGCGGCCAGCTCACAAGAAAGCGAGCTGAAGAAAGGAGCTCAGGGGCACTGTCATTAGGAAACCTGCAGAGGTATAAATGACAGCTATCGTCCAAAAATATATTGAAGTAAGGCTGCCAAGAGGACTTGAAAGCGGGGCAGAATTGCAGGAAACTGATTTCAGGAGGTAGACTGGAATTGCATGTAAAGCATAGGAAAAGAGTCAGAACGTCCACAATGATGCACTTGGCCAAAAAGGGCGTATGCGTTTTTTCCTGAATATATTCAGGAGAAAACGCATACGCCTTTCTTGGCCAACCAAGCAAGCTTGCAAAGGAAATCTGCACTACAATGAAGTCCCACTGCCCCCCCTGTCAAAAGGGCCATCTGAAAAAAGTGTAAAATCCAGAAAGGCAGGACAGGCCATGGAGACCTGGGAGCCTTGTTATGCTGATGGGCGGGATGTAAATTGCCAACAGCCACTCTGGAGAAGTGTATGGTATTTCCTGAAACATCCAAAAAAAAAGCAACAGAACCTAGGGCACTTCCACTTATGGTCCTATAGCTTAGGGAAATTAAAATCAAAAAGACACAGCCACCCCAAATTTTGGGACGGCTCTGTTTAAAAGAACCTCGTTTACGGTACAAGTTCAATATCGCAGAAAGCGAAAAATGGATAAAGAAGTTGTGGTACTTACGTACAATGCAATATCACTCAGCAATGAAATCTATGTCATCAGGCCCGTAGCAGCATAATGAGTGGATTCAGGTACGAGGATTCTAAGTGAAATAAGTCACACAGAAAAAGAAACATCATAAGATATCACTACTACACGGAATGTAAACTTGGCTACACAGGAACTGAATTACAAAACAGAACAGGATCTCAAATGTAGAAAACCAACATATGCTTGCTTAAGGGGAAAGGTGAGTAGGGGTGCTGCATAAAACCAGAGATTGAAATGAGCACAGATACCCTTCCATAAGCCAAATATGTAATAGACAAGAGCTACTCCTTGCTCAACGAAGTGGACTCAACACCCCATATTAAACGCCTAAGAATATACCTGACTAGTAAAAATCTTAAAACCTATGGATTTATATGTCACCGAAAGAGAATCAAGCATGTGTACAGCGGCATAAACGCAGCAGTGATAGGATTAGTGAGGTTTGGTGAGCAAATGCAGACCCTTTGAAGTCATATTGCATGGTACCCATTCCATGGGTCTCAACTCTCCAGGTTTAAGGGATTCTTCCTTAAGCTGAAACATGCATGTGGAACCCAGATTATGATCCACCGTGTGATCGGGAAACGTGTTCAAATGTGTCTCAGTTTTCGTCCCCTGGTACTCGGGTGTAACATTCCAGATGCTTTACTAACACTCTCCCTACTTGGAGAGTCAGTGCCTTTAACCTCCTGTTTGGCCCAGTTAGCAATTTCTGCGTAAAATGAACAGGAATAGGGAGAACAAATGAGAGACTAGCTGGAGGTGTCTGGACGGGCAAATTTAACTCTCATTTCCCACGATGTAGAGGAATTAACCAAAGGCTCAGTGTGCCATGCCGGAACCACACTAGGGCCTGAAGCAATCCTGCGGTGTTGCGGCCAGCTCACAAGAAAGCGAGTTGAAGAAAGGAGCTCAGGGGCACTGTCATTCACAAACCTGCAGAGTTATAAATGACAGCTATTGTCCAAAAATAAATTGAAGTAAGGCTGCCAAGAGGACTTGAAAGCGGGGCAGAATTGCAGGAAACTGATTTCAGGAGGTAGACTGGAATTGCATGTAATGCATAGGAAAAGAGGCAGGACGTCCACAATGATGCACTTGGTCAAAAAGGGCGTATGCGTTTTTTCCTGAATATATTCAGGAAAAAACGCATACGCCCTTTTTGGCCAACCAAGCAAGCTTGCAAAGGAAATCTGCACTACAATGAAGTCTCACTGCCCCCCGGTCAAAAGGGACATCTGAAATAAGTGTAAAATCCAGAAAGGCATTACAGGCCATGGAGAACTGGGAGCCTTGTTATGCTGATGGGCGGGATGTAAATTGCCAACAGCCACTCTGAAGAAGTGTATGGTGTTTCCTGAAACATCCAAAAAACAAAGCAACAGAGCCTAGGGCACTTCCACTTATGGTCCTATAGCTTAGAGAAATTAAAATCAAAAAGACACAGCCACCCCAAAGTTTGGGACGGCTCTGTTTACAAGAACCTCTTTTACGGTACAAGTTCAATATCACAGAAAGCGAAAAATGGATAAAGAAGTTGTGGTACTTACGTACAATGCAATATCACTCAGCAATGAAATCTATGTCATCAGGCCCATAGCAGCATAATCAGTGCATTCAGGTACGATGATTCTAAGTGAAATAAGTCACACAGAAAAAGAAACATCATACGATATCACTAATACACGGAATGTAAACTTGGCTACATAGGAACTGAATTACAAAACAGAACAGGGTCTCAAATGTAGAAAACCAACTTATGCTTGCTTAAGGGGAAAGGTGAGTTGGGGTGCTGCATAAAACCAGAGATTGAAATTAAACCAGAGATTGAAATTAGCACAGATACCGTTCCATAAGCCAAATATGTAATAGACAAGAGCTACTCCTTGCTCAATGAAGTGGACTCAACACCCCATATTAAACGCCTAAGAATATACCTGACTAGTAAGAATCTTAAAAGCTATGGATTTATATGTCTCCGAAAGAGAATCAAGTGTGAGTACAGCGGCATAAACGCAGCAGTGATAGGATGGGTGAGGTTCGGTGAGCAAATACAGACCCTTTGAAGTCATATTGCATGGTACCCATTCCATGGGTCTCAACTCTCCAGGTTTAAGTATTCTTCCTTCAGCTAAAAGATGCATGTGGAACCCAGAGTATGATCCACCGTGTGATCGGGAAACGTGTTCAAATGTGTCTCAGTTTTCGTCCCCTGGTACTCGGGTGCAACATTCCAGACGCTTTACTAACACTCTCCCCACTTGGAGAGTCAGTGCCTTTAACCTCCTGTTTGGCCCAGTTTGCAATTTCTGCGTAAGATGAACAGGAATAGGGAGAACCAATGAGAGACTAGGTGGAGCTGTCTGGACGGGCAAATTTAACTCTCATTTCCCACGAGGAAGAGGAATTAACCAAAGGCTCAGAGTGCCATGCCGGAACCACACTAGGGCCCGAAGCAATCCTGCTGTGTTGCGGCCAGCTCACAAGAAAGCGAGTTGAAGAAAGGAGCTCAGGGGCACTGTCATTCACAAACCTGCAGAGTTATAAATGACAGCTATCGTCCAAAAATATATTGAAGTAAGGCTGCCAAGAGGACTTGAAAGCGGAGCATAATTGCAGGAAACCGATTTCAGGAGGTAGACAGTAATTGCATGTAAAGCATAGGAAAATAGGCAGAACGTCCTCAATGATGCACTTGGCCAAAAAGGGCGTATGCGTTTTTTCCTGAATATATTCAGGAAAAAACGCATACGCCCTTTTTGGCCAAACAAGCAAGCTTGCAAAGGAAATCTGCACTACAATGAAGTCTCACTGCCCCCCGGTCAAAAGGGCCATCTGAAAAATGTGTAAAATCCAGAAATGCAGGACAGGCCATGGAGAACTGGGAGCCTTGTTATGCTGATGAGCGGGATGTAAATTGCCAACAGCCACTCTGGAGAAGTGTATGGTGTTTCCAGAAACATCCAAAAAACAGAGCAACAGAGCCTAGGGCACTTCCACTTATGGTCCTATATATTAGGGAAATTAAAATCAAAAAGACACAGCCACCCCAAAGTTTGGGATGGCTCTGTTTACAAGAACCTCATTTACGGTACAAGTTCAATATCACAGAAAGCGAAAAATGGATAAAGACGTTGTGGTACTTACGTACAATGCAATATCACTCAGCAATGAAATCTATGTCATCAGGCCCATAGCAGCATAATGAGTGGATTCAGGTATGATGATTCTAAGTGAAATAAGTCACACAGAAAAAGAAACATCATAAGATATCACTAATACACGGAATGTAAACTTGGCTACACAGGATCTGAATTACAAAACAGAACAGGGTCTCAAATGTAGAACACCAACTTATGCTTGCTTAAGGGGAAAGGTGATTTGGGGTGCTGCATAAAACCAGAGATTGAAATTAGCACAGATACCGTTCCATAAGCCAAATATGTAATAGACAAGAGCTACTCCTTGTTCAATGAAGTGGACTCAACACCCCATATTAAACGCCTAATAATATACCTGACTAGTAAGCATCTTAAAACCTATGGATTTATATGTCTCCGAAAGAGAATCAAGCGTGTGTACAGCGGCATAAACGCAGCAGTGATAGGATTGGTGAGGTTCGGTGAGCAAATGGAGACCCTTTGTAGTCATATTGCATGGTACACATTCCATGGGTCTCAACTCTCCAGGTTTAAGGGAGTCTTCCTTCAGCTAAAACATGCATGTGGAACCCAGAGTATGATCCACCGTGTGATCGGGAAACGTGTTCAAATGTGTCTCAGTTTTTGTCCCCTGGTACTCAGGTGCAACATTCCAGACGCTTTACTAACACTCTCCCTACTTGGAGAGTCAGTGCCTTTAACCTCCTGTTTGGCCCAGTTAGCAATTTCTGTGGAAAATGAACAGGAATAGGGAGAACCAATGAGAGACTAGCTGGAGGTGTCTGGACGGGCAAATTTAACTCTCATTTCCCACCAGGAAGAGGAATTAACCAAAGGCTCAGTGTGCCTTGCCGGAACCACACTAGGGCCCGACGCAATCCTGCGGTGTTGCGGCCAGCTCACAAGAAAGCGAGTTGAAGAAAGGAGCTCAGGGGCACTGTCATTCACAAACCTGCAGAGGTATAAATGACAGCTATCGTCCAAAAATATATTGAAGTAAGGCTGCCAAGAGGACTTGAAAGCGGGGCAGAATTGCAGGAAACTGATTTCAGGTGGTAGACTGGAATTGCATGTAAAGCATAGGAAAAGAGGCAGAACGTCCACAATGATGCACTTGGCCAAAAAGGGCGTATGCGTGTTTTCCTGAATATATTCAGGAAAAAACGCATACGCCCTTTTTGGCCAACCAAGCAAGCTTGCAAAGGAAATCTGCACTACAATGAAGTCTCACTGCCCCCCGGTCAAAAGGGCCATCTGAACAAAGTGTAAAATCCAGAAAGGCAGGACAGGCCATGGAGAACTGGGAGCCTTGTTATGCTGATGGGCGGAATGTAAATTGCCAACAGCCACTCTGGAGAAGTGTATGGTGTTTCCTGAAACATCCAAAAAACAAAACAACAGAGCCTAGGGCACTTCCACTTATGGTCCTATAGCTTAGAGAAATTAAAATCAAAAAGACACAGCCACCCCAAAGTTTGGGACGGCTCTGTTTACAAGAACCTCGTTTACGGTACAAGTTCAATATCACAGAAAGCGAAAAATGGATAAAGAAGTTGTGGTACTTACGTACAATGCAATATTACTCAGCAATGAAATCTATGTCATCAGGCCCGTAGCAGCATAATGAGTGCATTCAGGTACGATGATTCTAAGTGAAATAAGTCACACAGAAAAAGAAACATCATACGATATCACTAATACACGGAATGTAAACTTGGCTACACAGGAACTGAATTACAAAACAGAACAGGGTCTCAAATGTAGAAAACCAACTTATGCTTGCTTAAGGGGAAAGGTGAGTTGGGGTGCTGCATAAAACCAGGGATTGAAAGTAGCACAGATACCGTTCCATAAGCCAAATATGTAATAGACAAGAGCTACTCCTTGCTCAACGAAGTGGACTCAACACCCCATATTAAACGCCTAAGAATATACCTGACTAGTAAGAATCTTAAAACCTATGGATTTATATGTCTCCGAAAGAGAATCAAGCGTGTGTACAGCGGCATAAACACAGCAGTGATAGGATTGGTGAGGTTCGGTGAGCAAATGCAGACCCTTTGAAGTCATATTGCATGGTACCCATTCCATGGGTCTCAACTCTCCAGGTTTAAGGGATTCTTCCTTCAGCTAAAACATGCATGTGGAACCCAGAGTATGATCCACCGTGTGATCGGGAAACGTGTTCAAAGGTGTCTCAGTTTTCGTCCCCTGGTACTCGGGTGCAACATTCCAGACGCTTTACTAACACTCTCCCCACTTGGAGACTCAGTGCCTTTAACCTCCTGTTTGGCCCAGTTAGCAATTTCTGCGGAAAATGAACAGGAATAGGGAGAACCAATGAGAGACTAGCTGGAGGTGTCTGGACGGGCAAATTTAACTCTCATTTCCCACGAGGAAGAGGAATTAACCAAAGGCTCAGTGTGCCATGCCGGAACCACACTAGGGCCTGAAGCAATCCTGCGGTGTTGCGGCCAGCTCACAAGAAAGCGCGTTGAAGAAAGGAGCTCAGGGGCACTGTCATTCACAAACCTGCAGAGTTATAAATGACAGCTATCGTCCAAAAATATATTGAAGTAAGGCTGCCAAGAGGACTTGAAAGCGGGGCATAATTGCAGGAAACCGATTTCAGGAGGTAGACAGTAATTGCATGTAAAGCATAGGAAAAGAGGGAGAACGTCCTCAATGATGCACTTGGCCAAAAAGGGCGTATGCGTTTTTTCCTGAATATATTCAGGAAAAAACGCATACGCCCTTTTTGGCCAACCAAGCAAGCTTGCAAAGGAAATCTGCACTACAATGAAGTCTCACTGCCCCCCACTCAAAAGGGCCATCTGAAAAAAGTGTAAAATCCAGAAAGGCATTACAGGCCATGGAGAACTGGGAGCCTTGTTATGCTGATGGGCGGGATGTAAATTGCCAACAGCCACTCTGGAGAAGTGTATGGTGTTTCCTGAAACATCCAAAAAACAAAACAACAGAGCCTAGGGCACTTCCACTTATGGTCCTATAGCTTAGAGAAATTAAAATCAAAAAGACACAGCCACCCCAAAGTTTGGGACGGCTCTGTTTACAAGAACCTCGTTTACGGTACAAGTTCAATATCACAGAAAGCGAAAAATGGATAAAGAAGTTGTGGTACTTACGTACAATGCAATATCACTCAGCAATGAAATCTATGTCATCAGGCCCGTAGCAGCATAATGAGTGGATTCAGGTACGATGATTCTAAGTGAAATAAGTCACACAGAAAAAGAAACATCATACGATATCTCTAATACACGGAATGTAAACTTGGCTACACAGGAACTGAATTACAAAACAGAACAGGGTCTCAAATGTAGAAAACCAACTTATGCTTGCTTAAGGGGAAAGGTGAGTTGGGGTGCTGCATAAAACCAGGGATTGAAAGTAGCACAGATACCGTTCCATAAGCCAAATATGTAATAGACAAGAGCTACTCCTTGCTCAACGAAGTGGACTCAACACCCCATATTAAACGCCTAAGAATATACCTGACTAGTAAGAATCTTAAAACCTATGGATTTATATGTCTCCGAAAGAGAATCAAGCGTGTGTACAGCGGCATAAACACAGCAGTGATAGGATTGGTGAGGTTCGGTGAGCAAATGCAGACCCTTTGAAGTCATATTGCATGGTACCCATTCCATGGGTCTCAACTCTCCAGGTTTAAGGGATTCTTCCTTCAGCTAAAACATGCATGTGGAACCCAGAGTATGATCCACCGTGTGATCGGGAAACGTGTTCAAATGTGTCTCAGTTTTCGTCCCCTGGTACTCGGGTGCAATATTCCAGACGCTTTACTAACACTCTCCCTACTTGGAGAGTCAGTGCCTTTAACCTCCTGTTTGGCCCAGTTAGCAATTTCTGCGGAAAATGAACAGGAATAGGGAGAACCAATGAGAGACTAGCTGGAGGTGTCTGGACGGGCAAATTTAACTCTCATTTCCCACGAGGAAGAGGAATTAACCAAAGGCTCAGTGTGCCATGCCGGAACCACACTAGGGCCTGAAGCAATCCTGCGGTGTTGCGGCCAGCTCACAAGATAGCGAGTTGAAGAAAGGAGCTCAGGGGCACTGTCATTCACAAACCTGCAGAGTTATAAATGACAGCTATCGTCCAAAAATATATTGAAGTAAGGCTGCCAAGAGGACTTGAAAGCGGGGCAGAATTGCAGGAAACCGATTTCAGGTGGTAGACTGGAATTGCATGTAAAGCATAGGAAAAGAGGCAGAACGTCCACAATGATGCACTTGGCCAAAAAGGGCGTATGCGTTTTTTCCTGAATATATTCAGGAAAAAACGCATACGCCCTTTTTGGCCATCCAAGCAAGCTTGCAAAGGAAATCTGCACTACAATGAAGTCTCACTGCCCCCCGGTCAAAAGGGCCATCTGAAATAAGTGTAAAATCCAGAAATCCAGGACAGGCCATGAAGAACTGGGAGCGTTTTTATGCTGATGGGCGGGATGTAAATTGCCAACAGCCACTCTGGAGAAGTGTATGGTGTTTCCTGAAACATCCAAAAAACAGAGCAACAGAGCCTAGGGCACTTCCACTTATGGTCCTATAGATTAGGGAAATTAAAATCAAAAAGACACAGCCACCCCAAAGTTTGGGACGGCTCTGTTTACAAGAACCTCATTTACGGTACACGTTCAATATCACAGAAAACGAAAAATGGATAAAGAAGTTATGGTACTTACGTACAATGCAATATCACTCAGCAATGAAATCTATGTCATCAGGCCCATAGCAGCATAAAGAGTGGATTCAGTTACTATGATTCTAAGTGAATAAGTCACACAGAAAAAGAAACATCATAAGATATCACTAATACACGGAATGTAAACTTGGCTACACAGGAACTGAATTACATAACAGAACAGGGTCTCAAATGTAGAAAACCAACTTATGCTTGCTTAAGGGGAAAGGTGAGTTGGGGTGCTGCATAAAACCAGAGATTGAAATTAGCACAGATACCGTTCCATAACCCAAATATGTAATAGACAAGAGCTACTCCTTGCTCAATGAAGTGGACTCAACACCCCATATTAAACGCCTAAGAATATACCTGATTAGTAAGACTCTTAAAACCTATGGATTGATATGTCTCCGAAAGAGAATCAAGCGTGTGTACAGCAGCATAAACACAGCAGTGATAGGATTGGTGAGGTTCGGTGAGCAAATGCAGACCCTTTGAAATCATATTGCATGGTACCCATACCATGGGTCTCAACTCTCCAGGTTTAAGGGATTCTTCCTTCAGCTAAAACATGCATGTGTAACCCAGAGTATGATCCACCGTGTGAATGGGAAACGTGTTCAAATGTGTCTCAGTTTTCGTCCCCTGGTACTCGGGTGCAACATTCCAGATGCTTTACTAACACTCTCCCCTCTTGGAGAGTCAGTGCCTTTAACCTCCTGTTTGGCCCAGTTTGGAATTACTGTGGAAGATGAACAGGAATAGGGAGAACCAATGAGAGACTAGCTGGAGGTGTCTGGACAGGCAAATTTAACTCTCATTTCCCACCAGGAAGAGGAATTAACCAAAGGCTCAGCGTGCCGTGCCGGAACCACACTAGGGCCTGAAGCAATCCTGCGGTGTTGCGGCCAGCTCACAAGAAAGCAAGTTGAAGAAAGTAGCTGAGGGGCACTGTAATTCTCAAACCTGTGGAGTTATAAATGACAGCTATCATCCAAAATTATACTGAAGTAAGGCTGCGAAGAGGACTTGAATGCGGGGCAGAATTGCTGGAAACCGATTTCAGAAGGTACACGTGAGTCACTCTTAAAGCATAGGAAAAGAGACAGAACTTGGAAAATAATGCACTTGGCAAAAAAGGGCATATGTGTTTTATCCAGAGCTCTCATAACTGAGGGGAGGAGATTCCCAGCAGAATCCAACTGCCACTTGAGGGCTCACATTGCCAAGGCAACGTGAGCAAGCCAGGCAGGAGTTACCTCACAGCAGAGGTCCCACCTCACAGAAGGGTGAGAAACCCAGCCAACATCAGACTCTCACCAGAGGGCCCACATCACCAAGGGGATGGGAACCAGGCAGGAGTGTCTTCACACCAGTGGGGCCACATCATCGAAAGGTGAGGTACTCAGCACATGTGTCCTCAAACCAGAGGACCCACATCACCAAGGGCCTCGGAGTGAGGCAGTCAGGAGTAGCCTCACAGCACTGGACCCATAGAATAAGAAAGTGAGGAATCCAGCAGTTGGAACCTCCCAGCAGGCAGCCCAGAGCACCGAGGCTATGGGATCCAGGCCACAGTGAACTCACAGAAGAGGGCCCATGTCATGAAACTGAGCAACCCAGCCATTGGGACCTCAGAGCAGGAGGCCCACATCCCCATGGGGATGGAAATATGGTAGGAGTGTCCTCGCACCACTGAGAACGTATCAGAAACTTTTGGGCGACCAGCAGTTAGGGCCTGACGCCAGAGGACCCTCATCACCAAGGGAAGGAGGCTCCCAGCAGGCTCCAACTGCCACCAGAGGGCTGACGTCACCAAGGCGATGTGTGCCAAGCAGGCACGAATGACCTCACAGCAGAGGGCCCACCTCAGAGAAGTGTGACGAACCCAGTCAGGATCAGACTCGCACCAGAGGGCCCACATCACAAAAGGGATTGGAACCAGGCAGGAGTGTCCTCACATGAGTAGGGCCACATCATCTAAAGGTGAGGAACCCAGAACATGTGGCGTCAAACCATAGGACACCCATCACCAAGGGGCTGGAAGTGAGGCAGGCAGGAGGAGCCTCATAACAGAGGGCCCAAAAATAAGAAAGGTGAGGAATCCAGCATTTGGAACCTCCCAGCAGGCGGCCCAGAGCACAGAGGCTAGGGGATCCAGGCCGGAGTGAGCTAACACCAGACAGCCCACATCATGAAACTGTGAGCAACCCAGACATTGGGACCTCAGAGCAGAAGGCCCACATCCCCATGGTGATGGGAACATGACAGGAGTGTCCTGGCATCACTGGGCTCACATCAGAAAACGTGGGGTGCTCAGAAGTTAGGGCCTGATGCTAGAGGGCACTCATCACCGAGGGGAGGAGGCTCCCAGCAGGCTCCAGCTGCCACCAGAGGGCCAACGTCACCAAGGCGATGTGTGCCAGCCCGGCAGGAGTGACCTCACAGCAGAGGGCCCACCTCACAGAAGGGTGAGGAACCCAGCCAGGATCAGACTCTCACCTGAGGGCCCACATCAGCAAGGGGATGGGAACCAGTCAGGACTGTCTTCCCTCCAGTGGGGCCACATCATTGAAAGGTGCGGAACCCAGCACATGTGGCCTCAAATCAGAGGACACATATCACTAAGGGAATGGGAGTGAGGCAGGCAGGAGTAGCCTAAAAACAGAGGGCCCAAAGAATAAGAAAGGTGAGGAATCCAGCAGTTGGAACCTCCCAGCAGGCGGCCGAGAGCACAGATGCTATGGGATGCAGGCAGGAGTGAACTAACAGCAGAGAAACCACATCATGAAACTGTGAGCAACCCAGGCGTTGGGACCTCAGAGCAGAAGGCCCACATCCCAATGGGGATGTGAACCTGGCTGGAGTGTCCTCGCACCACTGGCCGCACATCACAAAATGTGGGGAGCCCAGCAGTTAGGGCCTGACGCCAGAGGGCCCTCATCACCGAGGGGAGGAGGCTCCCAGCAGGCTCCAAGTGCCACCAGAAGGCTCATGTCCACAAGGTGAGGTGAGCAAGCCAGGCAGGAGTGACCTCACAGCAGACGACCCACCTCACAGATGGGTGAGGAACCCAGCCAGGATCAGACTCTCAACAGAGGGCCCACATCACCAAGGGGATATGAACCAGGCAGGAGTCTCCTAAGACCATTGGTCCCACATCATTGAAAGGTGAGGAACCCAGCACATGTGGCCTCAAACCAGACGACACACATCACGAAGGGGCTGGGAGTGAGGCAGGCAGGAGGATCCTCACAACAGAGGGCCCAAAAAATTATAAAAGTGAGGAATCCAGCAGTTGGAACCTCCCAGCAGGCGGCCAAGAGCACAGAGGCTATGGGATCCAGGCCTCTGTGAACTAACACCAGAGAGCCCACATCATGAAAATGTGAACAACCCAGCCGTTGGGACCTCAGAGCAGAAGGCCCACATCCCCATGGAGATGGGATCCTAAGAGGAGTACCAAAGCATCACTGGGCTCACTAAGAAAAGTTGGAGAGCCAAGCAGTTAGGGCCTGACCCAAGAGGGCCCTCATCACCGGGGGGAGGAGATTCCCAGCACGCTCCAACTGCCACCACATGGCTGACTTCACCAAGGCAATGTGTGCCAGCCATGCAGGAGTGACCTATCAGCAGAGGGTCTCCCTCACAGAAGGGTGAGGAACACAGCCAGGAACAGACTCTCACCAGGGGGTCCACATAACCAAGTGGATGAGAACCAGGCAGGAGTGTCCTCACACTAGTGGGGCCACATCATCGAAAGGTGAGGAACCCAGCAAAGGTGGCCACAAACCAGAGGACCCACATCACCAAGGGGTTGAGAGTGAGGTAGATGTCTGGACGGGCATATTTAACACTCATTTCCCACCAGGAAGAGGAATTAACCAAAGGCTCAGCGTGCCCTGCCAGAAGCAGATTAGGGCCTGAAGCAGTCTTGTGGGTTTGTGGCCACCTCACAAGAAAGCGAGTTGAAGAAAGGAGCTCAGGGGCCCTGTAATTCACAAACCTGCAGAGTTATAAATGACAGCTATCGTCCAAAAATATATTGAAGTAAGGCTGCCAAGAGGACTTGAAAACGGGGCAGAATTGCAGGAAACCGATTTCAGGAGGTAGACTGGATTTGCATTTAAAGCATAGGAAAAGAGGCAGAACATCGACAATGATGCACTTGGCAAAAAAGGGCGTATGAGTTTGTTCCTGAATATATTCAGGAAAAAACATATACGCCCTTTTTGGCAAACCAAGCAAGCTTGCAATGGAAATCCGAACTACTATGAAGTGTCACTTCCCCCCGGTCTAAAGGGACATCTGAGAAAAGTGTAAAATCCAGAAAGGCAAGACAGGCCATGGGGAAAAAGGAGCCTTGTTATGCTGATGGGCGGGATGTAAATTGCCAACAGCCACTCTGGAGAAGTGTATGGTGTTTCCTGATACATCTGAAAAACAAAGCAACAGAGTCTAGGGCATTTCCACTTATGGTCCTATAGCTTAGGGAAATTAAAATCAAAAAGACACAGCCACCCCAAAATTTGGGACGGCTCTGTTTACAGGAACCTCTTCTACAGTACAAGTTAAATATCCCTGAGAACAAATAATTGATAAAGAAGTTGCGGTACTTACGGACAACAGAATACCACTCAGCAATGAAATCTGTGTCACCAGGCCTGTACCAGCATAATGAGTGGATTGAGGCACGATGATTCTAAGTGAAATAAGTCACACAGAAAAAGAAACATCATAAGGTATCACTAATGCACGGAATGTAAACTTGGCTACACAGGAACTGAATTACAAAACAGAACAGGGTCTCAAATGCAGAAAACCATCATATGCTTGCTTAATGGGAAAGGTGAGTTGGGGTGCTGCATAAAACCAGAGTTTGAAATTAGCACAGATACCGTTCCATAAGCCAAATATGTAATAGACAAGACCTACGCCTTGCTCAACGAAATGGACTCAACAATGAGGTATCACCTCACACCTGTTAGAATGGGCATCATCTGAAAATCTACAAACAACAAATGCTGGAAAGGGTGTGGAGAAAAGGAAGCCTCTTCCACTATTGTTGGGAATATAAATTGATACAGTCACTATGGAGAACAATATGGAGTTTCTTAAGAAACTAATAATAGAATTACCATATGATACAGCAATCCCAGTAATGGACATATACCCAGACAAAACCATAAATCAAAAAGAGACATTCACCGCAATGTTCATTGCATCACTATTTACAATATCGAGGTAATGGAAGCAACCTAAATGCCCACAGACAGACGAATGCATAAAGATGTGGTACATATATAAAATGGAATATTACTAAGCCATGAAAGGAATGAAATTGGGTCATTTGTAGAGACGTCGATGGATCTAGAGACTGTCATACAGAGTGAAGTAAGTCAGAAAGAGAAAAACAAATCTTGTATATTCATGCATATATGTGGAACCTAGAAAAACTGTACAGATTAACCGTTTTGCAAGGCATAAATAGAGCAACAGATGTAGACAACAATCGTATGGACAACAAGGGGGGAAAGCTCATGGGGGTTGGTGGTGGGAGGAGTTGAGAGATTGGGATTGGCATGTAAACATTTATATGTATAAAATAGATAACCAATAAGAACCTGCTGTATAAAAATATAAAATAAAATTCAAAATTAAAAAGAAATAAAATTTAAAAAATAAAACAGAAAAAACAATTATTCCCTTCACATACATGTATTTATATGAATAAATTATTTCCATGCTTATATCTGTAAATACGGAAAAGAGGAATAAAATCTACCTTGAACCAAAAATGAAAAAGAGAAAAAAAAGAACAGAACCCACCAGTTACACAGAGGAAAACCGTAGCAGGGCACTTGCTCCAGTTGTAAACAATTCTGAAGTTGGTCAGTGGTGGGGAATCGTCTCCTATTCAGCCAGCAGCCCCCACACAACAAGCGTCCTCATTGCAAAGCTGGGGCACCGTGCCGAGGCATCTGTGAGTAAACGTGAGCTGAGCCCCAGGCCAGTTGCTGCTGAACTGTTCCCACCCTTCCCAGGTAAAACACCTGAATATATACAAGGACTTGAAAGTCTAGAGGAAGGGCCATGGAGCCACACGAGTGACAGCATGCCAGCTGACTTGGTGCCTGCAGGCCAGCCAGGATGGTCCTGGCCCTGGGTGCTCTTCTGGAAGATTTCCATTTCCCTGCCTGAGATACCCGTCCTGTCCCTGCCCCCACTGCTTTTTTCCTTCCTCACCTCTGCCCAGGGAGAAATTCCAGCAGCAGGTATGGGTGACACATCCTCTTCTTTAGCAGGTGGCAGCCTGGCAACTGCTGCAGAAAGTCCAGCAGAGCCCCACTCACACTGGGCCACCCACAAAGCCGTGGCCTCTCACTCCCTCCCACCAGCCCAGCCCCGAGACTGCTGACAGGGCAGAGAAGATGGCGTCAGGCACAGCTGCAGGGGCTCTTGCTGCCTGGAGTGGTATTTATATTGATCTCAACCCACGCACATTAGGGAGGGCTGGCCGGCATGGTAAGGCTGCCCAGGTCAGCCAATCATCAACCCTCAGGGGCTCACAGTTGCAGAAAATGGAACTTGCTGAACCGGCCAGGTCCAAGGAACAGGTGTGGGCTCCTGAGAGTCAGGATAGACAAGGGGCTGCAGCTTTGGCTTGTTTTCTAATCATTTTATCTGGCCCATGAGTGGGAGACAACTTCAAGAAAACCCTCTCATAATGAGAGGAACCCAGGAGTCAGGGAGAGGAGGGGTGGGTGGTGGTTGGAGACAGAGGCCTGGTGCCCTGGGTGCAGTGGAAGTCTCTGGAAGACCAGGTGGAGGGAGGCCACACAGAGTGATGCCCAGGGTCACAGACCTGTCAGAGCTGCTGTTTGTTAGTTCAAGTCCTGCTCTGAGGTGCTCTGTGTCAGCTCTGAGCGACAGGTGAGCTGGGGGTGCTCTGCAATGAGGGCTATGTGCACGGTTCCTGTGTGCCCAGCCCTGTCACGGTACCTGCAAGGGTAGCTCTGTATCCTGGGAGAGGCCTGACCACGAGAGCCCCGTGGGCTGGGTTGGGGGTGGGGTACCTGCCCAGGAGACCTCCATATCCTGGGATTGGCCTGACCACGAGAGCCCCATGGGCTGCTGGGGACATGGTAAAGGATGTCAGGACAGTCAGTGAAGCCACCGAGGATATACCTCCAGTTGCTCCTAATTCCTATACCCTGCTGGTCATTCTACCAACCACCAGGACATGGTATTCTGTATTAGTCTTCAATGATGCCTTCTTTTGTATTCCATTAGTCCCAGAGTCACAAGAAATTTTGGCTTGTGAGTGGCAGGACTCAACATACAACTAAAACAATACTTCCGGGCCGTCTTGCCCCAAGGGTTCAAAAATTCCCACACCATCTTTGGGGAAAGCTTAGCTAGAGACAGAAAAGTTCTACCTCTGGAAAAGGAAACCCTCCTTCAATATGCAGATGACATTCTGATCGCCAGCCCTACTAAGGAGGCCTCTGAACTACCAAGCCAATAAAGGATAGAAGTTGTCCAAGAAAAAGCTCAAATATCACAGACTGCGGTGACCTGCCTGGGCTTCATTCTCACACAGGGTCAGAGAAGCCCATCCCAGGAAAGGGAAGAAACCATTTGCAGCCTTACCCCTTTCTAAAACTAGAAGACAGCTTAGGGGTTCCTGGGGAGGCCAGGGTTTGCTGCTTCTGGATCCCTAACTACAGTCTACTAGCTGGGCCTCTATATGAAACACTGAAAGGAAAAGATGATGATCCTTTTGAACAGAATCCAGAAGTGGCCTTTCAAGAATGGAAAGAGCAGTCAATTCAGACCCTTGCCCTGGAACTCCCTAATTGAGCTAAACCCTTTGACCTTTCCATTCCCAGTGAAAGGTGAATCGCCATTGGAGAATTAGTGCAAAAACTGGGACCACTTGAAATGGAACAACGCAAGAATGCCATCCAGGTAGGATAAACTACAGTCACCAAGGGGCTTGGCCCACTGCCACATCTGGCCAAGATACTGGCGGTATCTAAAAACCTGGAAATCAGCAGCCCAAATGGCCACCTCCCTCCTAAGGGAAAAGGACCCCACGTGGTGATCCTAATCACCAACCATGCCCTGAAGTTGCAGGGTTTGCTCCGTGGGCACGCCGAACTCGAGTGAGGAGGCCCTCCAACTCCAACATCCAGAGAGATAACCGGGGGCAACAGGGCACCATGACGACTCGTGTGAACATCACTTGACCTGGAGTTTCTCTCATAAAACAACAATAGTGTGTCCCGAAGGAGTAGACTACTGCTTGCAGGACTTACTGCACCCGGAGGGGAGCTAATAATCTTGGCGAGGGAACCGTATATCACACTGTCACCATAGAAAAGCCTACAGACACCATGATGATGGTGGCCAATAAGACCAGCTGGACTCCTGTTTACTTCAAAAGGCTGTTGACTCAGTGGCCATCATGGTCCTTGATCACCACTGACCCTGGACTGTCTGGGAGTTGAGCGGGCAGGGCTCTGACACCTGGTGCTGTTTTTACATTAATTCAGGGGCCTAATTGAAGAAAGAGCAGACTACTGGTCAGAGCATCTAGGCTGGCAGAAACGGTCAGCCTAAGGTGGCCGAACAAATGTGGGGCGGGGTGAAATCGGCCCCCACAGCATCTCTGCACATCTCTTTCCTGGACCCTTAAAGGTCATTAGAATCTATAACACTTCCAATGCTGGTGCTCAGGCGGACGAACAGGGAGGCAGGGGTCCTGGGGCCAATCAACGTCACCTGGAGGCTGCTGGGGAGAAGTTCTGACCCTTGTCCCCTGGTATGAGGGCTCCCAACTCAGCACTCAGCAGTTACAGAAGAAGGGTCTGCACCCTCAGCACTCCAAGAATGAGGAACGGGACAAAAGGCAGAGGAGGGTTTTGTCCCCAGCAAAGCCCATTAAAAATCCCTGGGAGATAAAAATAGAATCTGGGCAATAAAGTCAAGTCTGACCTTTTTTATCCTTTGTGCTTTGTCTAATTTCACGTGCTCCTAGGGTCCCGCATGCAGAGGTTCCACACCCGGCACTTCAGACCAGATTTCCTAGTGCAGAATGGCTGGGTCGACACCTCAGCTCCTGGGACCCAGTGCAGACTCCGAGATATAGAGCCTGAGCTGCAGCCAACCCAGCCCTCGAGAGCTCCGCCCCCTCCCTCCCACTGACTCTCACAGGATCTCTACACAGCAGCCCAGCCCACAGCCCACGGGGTAGTGCATGCTCTCACCTCTCCATTCTCTGATCAAAATATAAAGTTTCCTTTGCTTGTGAACCAAACTCAGTCTCGATCTGTTGGCCCCAATGACACTGGGCAGGGGGACACTTGTTGGGGTCCACTCTGGAGGATCAGTAACAGAAATTGAGACTATTGTAACTTCAATGAACAGATGTGTGAGCCAAACTGTAGTTAACATAGAACAGTTTATAAGGCTCGGGTAAAATAAGATGTTTCTAACACTTCCATTTGATATTTCCATCACTTTATTATAAGCAAGTTCAGTGAAAAGGTTTGTCTTATTTGTCAGGTCAATATTAGAGAAATGAAGTGATTTCTTTCCAAGGATGTACATCTAATAATCTTGGTTAAAGCTTCAATCTTGTTTCAAATGCTTTTCCATTGAAAATGATACCTCTCTTTCAGCTCCCCCATTTCTGAGAAGTATAAAATCTTATAATTTATTATTACCAAAGGGGAAAGGTGGGAGGAGGGATAAATTAACAGTTTGGAATTAACACATACACACTGCTATGTATAAAATAGATCATCAACAAGGAACTACTGTATAGCACAGGGAACTACACTCAATATTTTGCAATAACCTATAAGGGGAAATAATCGGAAAAAGAATAGATATTTTTATTGACATCATCTATCAATGACAGTTAAAGTGTAACCTAAGGGAAGCCGGTGGTGAGTGCTTCTGACCCTGAAGACTTCAATCATCTAAAGTTTGGACTCTGCCTACTTCCCAAGGCCCTTAATGAACATATGTGTAGCCGTAGCTTAAAAAACTCCCCAGTTTGGGTTTCGGGGAGACACTGATTTTGAAAAAGCCCTGGTGTTCTCCTTACATGAATGGGACTCTTCCTACTGCTAAAACATGTCTGTCACACCCAGAGGATGGTATACCGTCTGATCGGGAAGAGTTTGGAAAAGGCATCTCATCTCCTCATCTCCTGGTGCTCGGGTTCACCCCTCCAGCGTCTTTACTAACAGTCTCCCCACTTGGAGATGTCAACATCCTGTTGCGTACAGTTTGGAATTTGTCCAGAGGATGAAGCGGAAGGATGAGGAACAATGAGAGACAAGTCCTAGGTGTTCAGACAGGCACATGTCACTCTAATTTCCAATCAGGAAGATGAATTGACCAAAGGCTAGGGTTGCCCATGGAAACAGTATAGGGCTTGAGGAAATCCCACTGCTTTGTGGCCAGTTCCCATAAACACAAGTTGAACAATGGAACTCAGGGGCAGTAAAATTCACGAAACTGCAGAGTTGAAAATATCTATCACTGAAAAATGTCTTGAGGAAAGTCAGAGAAAAGGATTGGTAAGCAAGGGAGAATGGCAGGAAAGGGATTTGAGGAGGTAGAAAGGACTCGCCATTAAGCACAAGAAAAGGGGCTGAACATTGCCAACATTGCAGTTGGCCAAAAAGGCTGTATGCGTTTTTTTCTGTATATATTCAAGAAAAGGGCATACACTTTTTTAACCAACCAAACAGGTGGGCACTGGAAATCAATACTACAAAAGATATCACTTTGCATCAGTCAGAAGAGCCATCCTCATAAAGTGTAAACACCAGAAATGCAGGACAGGGCAAGGAGAAGAGGGAGCCCTGTGAGGCTTATAGTGGAAATGTATATTGCCAACGGCCATTCTGGAGAAGCGTATTGTGTTTACTAAAGCATCTAAAAAATGAGCTACAGAGCATAGGGCACTTGCACTCATGGGCGTATATCTTGGGAAAAACAAAAATCGAGAGGACACAGGCACCCCAATGTTTACTGCCTCTCTGTTTAAAAGATCCTCGACTAGGATAGAACTTCAATGTCTCTGGAGGGAAAAAATGGATAGAGATGTGGTACTTATGTAGAGTGGAATATTACTCAGCCTGGAAATCAATGAAATATGGCCAGTTGTAACAACTCCGGAGGAGTTACGTATGATCGTTCTAAGTGACATAATTCAAAAAGAAAAAGACACATATCATAAGATATCACTTAAAGGTGGAATCCAAAATGGCTACACATGAAATAAATTACAAAACAAAAACATAGTCAAATATGTAGAAAACACGCATAAGGCTGCTAAACGGGAAAGGTGGGGAGGGATGAGGCATCATCCAGGAGGTTGAAATTAGCAAAGATACCATTCCAAATACCAAACTGATAATCAACAAGGCCTACACGGTAGCTAAAAGAACTGCACTCAGCACACTCAAGTCACCGGAAAAGAATATCTATGACTGGTAAGAATCTGAAAAAGAATTTATTGATGTCTCTCTGTACGTGAATCAAGTGGATGTACAGCAGCAAGAAACAGAGCTTTGAAAATCAGCTGTAACCAATATAGTAATAAATTGAAAAAAATAAATGACAGAGAGACAGAGAAAACCTCTTACAACTTTTCCTCAGGGACGGTGATGCAACATGGATTGAACACATCTAGACCCACAGCAGGATGAGACATAAGGCTGGAAACTGTTCGCGCTAAGAGAAATGTGAGGTTGGGTGAGGAAATGCACACCCTTGAAAGTAATACTACCTGGTACCCAATCAATGGGTGCCAAATCTGCAGGTTCAAGGAATCTTCCTACAGCTAAAACATGCATGGAAAACCCAGAGGACTGTACACCATGTGATCGGGAGATGTGTCTAAAATGCACCTCATTTATCCTCTCCTGGTGCTCCTGTTCATCATTCCAGCCACGTTACTTAGAATCTCCCCACTTAGAGAATCAGCACATTTAAACTTCTTTTTCACACATTTTGCAAATTGTGAGGAGGATGAACGGGAAGAGGGGGAACCAATGAGAGAATAGTTGTAGGGGTTTGGACGGGCACATGTCACTCTAATTTCCCATTAAGAATAAGAATTTAAAAAAGGCTCAGCCCACCTCGCCGGAGCCAAATAGGGCCTGAAGCAATCCTGCGGCTTTGAGGCCAGCTCACAAAAGAGCAACTTAAAAAATGGAGCTCAGGGTCACTGCAATTCACAAACCTGCAGAGTTATAAATGAAAACTAACATCCAAAAATATGTTGAGGTAAGGCAAAGAAGAGGATCTGAATGCAAGACAGAATTGCAAGAAACAGATTTCAAGAGACAGATTGGACTCGTCTTTAAAGCACATGAAAAGCGGCAGAATTTCGACAATGATGCAGTTGGCCCAAAAGGGAGTATACGTTTTTTCCTGAATATATCCAGGAAAAAACGCATACGCACTTTATGGGCAACCAAGCAAGCAAGCAATGCAAATGTGCACAACAAAGAAGTCTCATTTCCCACCGGTCAAAAGGGCCATCCGAAAAAATTGTAAAAACCAGAAATGCAGGACAGGCCATGGAGAACAGGGAGCCTTTATACGCTGATGGACAGTGTGTGAACTGCCGAGAGCCACTCTGGAGAAGTGTATGGTGGTTCCTAAATCATCTAAAAAACAGAGCTACAGAGCATAGGGCACTTCCAATCACGGGAGTATATCTAGGGAAGTCTAAAAATCAACAAGACACAAGCACACCACAGTTTAGGGCTACTCTGTTTACAAGAACCTCAACTTCAGTACACCTTAAATATCCCAGGAAAGAGAACAATGGATAAAGAAAATGTGGTACTTATGTACAATGGAATATCTCTTCACCATGAAATCAATGTAATAAGGCTAGTAGAAGGATAAAGAGTGGATTTAGGTCCGATAATACTACTTGAAATAAGTCAAACAGAAAAAGAAACATATCATAAGATATCACTTATAGAGGGAGGATAAATATGGCTGCACAAAAAAATGAATTACAAAACAGAACAGTGTCTCACATTTAGAAAACACACTTATGTCAGCTTAAGGGGAAAGGAGAGGTGGGGTGATGCATAAAACCAGAGTTTGAAATTAGCACAGATACCGTTCAATAAACCAAATAGGTATTAGACAAGATCTACACCTTGCTCAATGAACTGGCCTCAACACACCCTATACACCGCAGAGAAATATATCTGAGTAATAAGAATCTTAAAACCCATGTATTGATATATCTCCATAAGGGAATCAAGTGTGTGCAGAGTGGCACAAACACAGCAGTGAAAATGAGCTAAACCCCATTATAGAAATAAATTTTAAAACCAAAACGCAGAAACAATGAAAGAGAGAAAAATTCTTACAAAATTCGCTCAGGGGCTGTGATGCAACCTGGAATGACCACATATAAACCCACAGCTGGATAAGACATAAGGCTGGACACTTGGGGCTGAGAGGATTGGTGAGCTTTGGTGAGCAACTGCCGAAAGTTTAATGTAATACTTCATGCTACTCATTCCAAGGGTCCCAACACTCCAGGTTGAAGGGAATCTTCCTACAGCTAAACCATAAATGGAAAATCCAGCAGATGGTATACCATATGATCGGGAAAGGTTCCTAAAACGCACCTCATTTTCCTCTCCTGGGGCTCCAGATCAACATTCCAGCCACTTTACTAACAACATCCCCACATGGAGAGTCAATGCCTTTAAGTTCCAGTATCGCACAGTCTGCAGTTAGTGCGGAGAATGACTGGGAATAGGGGGAACCAGTGAGAAAATAGCTGTAGCGGTTTCAATGGTCACATGTCACTCTAATTTCACATAGGAAGAAGAATTAACCAAAGGCACAGTAAGGCGTCCCAGAAGAAGAATAGGGCCTGAAGATATCCTGTGGATATGAGGCAAGATCACAAAAATAAGAGCTGAAAAATGGAACTAAGGGCAACTGCAATTCAAAAACCTGCAGAGTTATAAAGACCAACTATTTTCCAAAAATATATTGAAGTAAGGCTGCCAAGAGGACTTGAAAGCGGGGCAGAATTGCAGGAAACCGATTTCAGGAGGTAGACAGGAATTGCAGGTAAAGCATAGGAAAAGAGGCAGAACGTCCACAATGATGCGCTTGGCCAAAAAGGGTGTATGGGTTTTTTCCCGAATATATTCAGGAAAAAACGCATACGCCCTTTTTGGCCAACCAAGCAAGCTTGCAAATGGAATCTGCTCTACAATGAAGTCTCACTGCCGCCCGGTCAAAAGGGCCATCTGAAAAAAGTGTAAAATCCAGAAAGGCAGGACAGGCCATGGAGAACTGGGAGCCTTGTTATGCTGATGGGCGGGATGTAAATTGCCAACAGCCACTCTGGAGAAGTGTATGGTGTTTCCTGAAACATCTAAACAACAAAGCAACAGAGCCTAGGGCACTTCCACTTATGGTCCTATAGCTTAGGGAAATTAAACTCAAAAAGACACAGCCACCCCAAAGTTTGGGATGGCTCTGTTTACAGGAACCTCGTTTACGGTACAAGTTCAATATCGCAGAAAGCGAAAAATGGATAAAGAAGTTGTGGTACTTACGTACAATGCAATATCACTCAGCAATGAAATCTATGTCATCAGGCCCGTAGCAGCATGATGAGTGGATTCAGGTACGATGATTCTAAGTGAAATAAGTCACACAGAAACAGAAACATCATAAGATATCACTAATACACGGAATGTAAACTTGGCTACACAGGAACTGAATTACAAAACAGAACAGGGTCTCAAATGTAGAAAACCAACTTATGCTTGCTTAAGGGGAAAGGTGAGTTGGGTGCTGCATAAAACCAGAGATTGAAATTAGCACAGATACCGTTCCATAAGCCAAATATGTAATAGACAAGAGCTACACCTTGCTCTACGAAGTGGACTCAACACCCCATATTAAACGCCTAAGAATATACCTGACTAGTAAGAACCTTAAAACCTATGGATTCATATGTCTCCGAAAGAGAATCAAGCGTGTGTACAGCGGCATAAACACAGCAGTGATAGGATTGGTGAGGTTCAGTGAGCAAATGCAGACCCTTTGAAGTCATATTGCATGGTACCCATTCCATGGGTCTCAACTCTCCAGGTTTAAGGGATTCTTCCTTCAGCTAAAACATGCATGTGGAACCCAGAGTATGATCCACCGTGTGATTGGGAAACGTGTTCAAATGTGTCTCAGTTTTCGTCCCCTGGTACTCGGGTGCAACATTCCAGACGCTTTACTAACACTCTCCCCACTTGGAGAGTCAGTGCCTTTAACCTCCTGTTTGGCCCAGTTTGCAATTTCTGCGTAAGATGAACAGGAATAGGGATAACCAATGAGAGACTAGGTGGAGGTGTCTGGAGGGGCAAATTTAACTCTCATTTCCCACCAGGAAGAGGAATTAACCAAAACTTCATTGTTCCGTGCCGGAACCACACTAGGGCCTGAAGCAATCCTGCGGTGTTGCAGCCAGCTCACAAGAAAGCGAGTTGAAGAAAGGAGCTCAGGGTCACTGTAATTCACAAACCTACAGAGTTATAAATGACAGCTATCGTCCAAAAATATATTGAAGTTAGGCTGCCAAGAGGACTTGAAAGCGGGGCAGAATTGCAGGAAACCGATTTCAGGAGGTAGACTGGAATTGCATGTAAAGCATAGGAAAAGAGACAGAACATCGACAATGATGCACTTGGCCAAAAAGGGCGTATGCGTTTTTTCCTGAATATATTCAGGAAAAAACACATACGCCCTTTTTGGCAAAGCAAGCAAGCTTGCAATGGAAATCCGAACTACTATGAAGTGTCACTTCCCCCCGGTCTAAAGGGCCATCTGAGAAAAGTGTAAAATCCAGAAAGGCAAGACAGGCCATGGGGAAAAAGGAGCCTTGTTATGCTGATGGGCGGGATGTAAATTGCCAACAGCCACTCTGGAGAAGTGTATGGTGTTTCCTGATACATCTGAAAAACAAAGCAACAGAGTCTAGGGCATTTCCACTTATGGTCCTATAGCTTAGGGAAATTAAAATAAAAAAGACACAGCCACCCCAAAATTTGGGACAGCTCTGTTTACAGGAACCTCTTCTACAGTACAAGTTAAATATCCCTGAGAACAAATAATTGATAAAGAAGTTGCGGTACTTACGGACAACAGAATACCACTCAGCAATGAAATCTGTGTCACCAGGCCTGTACCAGCATAATGAGTGGATTGAGGCACGATGATTCTAAGTGAAATAAGTCACACAGAAAAAGAAACATCATAAGGTGTCACTAATGCACGGAATGTAAACTTGGCTACACATGAACTGAATTACAAAACAGAACAGGGTCTCAAGTTTAGAAAACCAACTTATGCTTGCTTAAGGGGAAAGGTGAGTTGGGGTGCTGCATAAAACCAGAGATTGAAATTAGCACAGATACCGTTCCATAAGCCAAATATGTAATAGACAAGACCTACCCCTTGCTCAACGAAATGGACTCAACAATGAGGTATCACCTCACACCTGTTAGAATGGACATCATCTGAAAATCTACAAACAACAAATGCTGGAAAGGGTGTGGAGAAAAGGAACCCTCTTCCACTATTGTTGGGAATATAAATTGATACAGTCACTATGGAGAACAATATGGAGTTTCTTAAGAAACTAATAATAGAATTACCATATGATACAGCAATCCCAGTACTGGACATATACCCAGACAAAACCATAAATCAAAACGAGACATTCACCGCAATGTTCATTGCATCACTATTTACAATATTGAGGTAATGGAAGCAACCTAAACGCCCACAGACAGACGAATGCATAAAGATGTGGTACATATATAAAATGGAATATTACTAAGCCATGAAAGCAATGAAATTGGGTCATTTGTAGAGACGTCGATGGATCTAGAGACTGTCATACAGAGTGAAGTAAGTCAGAAAGAGAAGAACAAATCTTGTATATTCATGCATATATGTGGAACCTAGAAAAACTGTACAGATTAACCGTTTTGCAAGGCATAAATAGAGCAACAGATGTAGACAACAATCGTATGGACAACAAGGGGGGAAAGCTCTTGGGGGGGTGGTGGTGGGAGGAGTTGAGAGATTGGGATTGGCATGTAAACATTTATATGTATAAAATAGATAACCAATAAGAACCTGCTGTATAAAAATATAAAATAAAATTCAAAATTAAAAAGAAATAAAATTTAAAAAATAAAACAGAAAAAACAATTATTCCCTTCACATACATGTATTTATATGAATAAATTATTTCCACGCTTATATCTATAATACAAAAAAGAGGAATAAAATCTACCTTGAACCAAAAACGAAAAAGAGAAAAAAAAAACAGAACCCACCAGTTACTCAGAGGAAAACCGTATCAGGGCACTTGCTCCAGTTGTAAACAATTCTGAAGTTGGCCAGTGGTGGGGAATCATCTCCCATTCAGCCAGCAGCCCCCACACAACAAGCGTCCTCATTGCAAAGCTGGGGCACCGTGCCGAGGCATCTGTGAGTAAACGTGAGCTGAGCCCCAGGCCAGTTGCTGCTGAACTGTTCCCACCCTTCCCAGGTAAAACACCTGAATATATACAAGGACTTGAAAGCCTAGAGGAAGGGCCATGGAGCCACACGAGTGACAGCATGCCAGCTGACTTGGTGCCTGCAGGCCAGCCAGGATGGTCCTGGCCCTGGGTGCTCTTCTGGAAGATTTCCATTTCCCTGCCTGAGATACCCGTCCTGTCCCTGCCCCCACTGCTTTTTTCCTTCCTCACCTCTGCCCAGGGAGAAATTCCAGCAGCAGGTATGGGTGACACATCCTCTTCTTTAGCAGGTGGCAGCCTGGCAACTGCTGCAGAAAGTCCAGCAGAGCCCCACTCACACTGGGCCACCCACAAAGCCGTGGCCTCTCACTCCCTCCCACCAGCCCAGCCCCGAGACTGCTGACAGGGCAGAGAAGATGGCGTCAGGCACAGCTGCAGGGGCTCTTGCTGCCTGGAGTGGTATTTATATTGATCTCAACCCACGCACATTAGGGAGGGCTGGCCGGCATGGTAAGGCTGCCCAGGTCAGCCAATCATCAACCCTCAGGGGCTCACAGTTGCAGAAAATGGAACTTGCTGAACCGGCCAGGTCCAAGGAACAGGTGTGGGCTCCTGAGAGTCAGGATAGACAAGGGGCTGCAGCTTTGGCTTGTTTTCTAATCATTTTATCTGGCCCATGAGTGGGAGACAACTTCAAGAAAACCCTCTCCTAATGAGAGGAACCCAGGAGTCAGGGAGAGGAGGGGGTGGGTGGTGGTTGGAGACAGAGGCCTGGTGCCCTGGGTGCAGTGGAAGTCTCTGGAAGACCAGGTGGAGGGAGGCCACACAGAGTGATGCCCAGGGTCACAGACCTGTCGGAGCTGCTGTTTGTTAGTTCAAGTCCTGCTCTGAGGTGCTCTGTGTCAGCTCTGAGCGACAGGTGAGCTGGGGGTGCTCTTCAATGAGGGCTATGTGCACGGTTCCTGTGTGCCCAGCCCTGCCACGGTACCTGCAAGGGTAGCTCTGTATCCTGGGAGGGGCCTGACCATGAGAGCCCCGTGGGCTGGGTTGGGGGTGGGGTACCTGCCCAGGAGAGCTCCATATCCTGGGATTGGCCTGACCACGAGAGCCCCATGGGCTGCTGGGGACCTGGTAAAGGATGTCAGGACAGTCAGTGAAGCCACCGAGGATATACCTCCAGTTGCTCCTCATTCCTACACCCTGCTGGTCATTCTACCAACCACCAGGACATGGTATTCTGTATTAGTCTTCAATGATGCCTTCTTTTGTATTCCATTAGTCCCAGAGTCACAAGAAATTTTGGCTTGTGAGTGGCAGGACTCAACATACAACTAAAACAATACTTCCGGGCCGTCTTGCCCCAAGGGTTCAAAAATTCCCACACCATCTTTGGGGAAAGCTTAGCTAAAGACCGAAAAGTTCTACCTCTGGAAAAGGAAACCTTCCTTCAATATGCAGATGACATTCTGATCGCCAGCCCTACTAAGGAGGCCTCTGAACTACCAAGCCAATAAAGGATAGAAGTTGTCCAAGAAAAAGCTCAAATATCACAGACTGCGGTGACCTGCCTGGGCTTCATTCTCACACAAGGTCGGAGAAGCCCATCCCAGGAAAGGGAAGAAACCATTTGCAGCCTTACCCCTTTCTAAAACTAGAAGACAGCTTAGGGGTTCCTGGGGAGGCCAGGGTTTGCTGCTTCTGGATCCCTAACTACAGTCTACTAGCTGGGCCTCTATATGAAACACTGAAAGGAAAAGATGATGATCCTTTTGAACAGAATCCAGAAGTGGCCTTTCAAGAATGGAAAGAGCAGTCAATTCAGACCCTTGCCCTGGAACTCCCTAATTGAGCTAAACCCTTTGACCTTTCCATTCCCAGTGAAAGGTGAATCGCCATTGGAGAATTAGTGCAAAAACTGGGACCACTTGAAATGGAACAACGCAAGAATGCCATCCAGGTAGGATAAACTACAGTCACCAAGGGGCTTGGCCCACTGCCACATCTGGCCAAGATACTGGTGGTATCTAAAAACCTGGAAATCAGCAGCCCAAAAGGCCACCTCCCTCCTAAGGGAAAAGGACCCCACGTGGTGATCCTAATCACCAACCATGCCCTGAAGTTGCAGGGTTTGCTCCGTGGGCACACCGACCTCGAGTGAGGAGGCCCTCCAACTCCAACATCCAGAGAGATAACCGGGGGCAACAGGGCACCATGACGACTCGTGTGAACATCACTTGACCTGGAATTTCTCTCATAAAACAACAATAGTGTGTCCCGAAGAAGTAGACTACTGCTTGCAGGACTTACTGCACCCGGAGGGGAGCTAATAATCTTGGCGGGGGAACCGTATATCACACTGTCACCATAGAAAAGCCTACAGACACCGTGATGATGGTGGCCAATAAGACCGGCTGGACTCCTGTTTACTTCAAAAGGCTGTTGACTCAGTGGCCATCATGGTCCTTGATCACCACTGACCCTGGACTGTCTGGGAGTTGAGCGGGCAGGGCTCTGACACCTGGTGCTGTTTTTACGTTAATTCAGGGGCCTAATTGAAGAAAGAGCAGACTACTGGTCAGAGCATCTAGGCTGGCAGAAACGGTCAGCCTAAGGTGGCCGAACAAATGTGGGGCGGGGTGAAATCGGCCCCCACAGCGTCTCTGCACATCTCTTTCCTGGACCCTTAAAGGTCATTAGAATCTATAACACTTCCAATGCTGGTGCTCAGGCGGACGAGCAGGGAGGCAGGGGTCCTGGGGCCAATCAACGTCACCTGGAGGCTGCTGGGGAGAAGTTCTGACCCTCGTCCCCTGGTATGAGGGCTCCCAACTCAGCACTCCGCAGTTACAGAAGAAGGGTCTGCACCTTCAGCACTCCAAGAATGAGGAACGGGACAAAAGGCAGAGGAGGGGTTTGTCCCCAGCAAAGCCCATTAAAAATCCCTGGGAGATAAAAATAGAATCTGGGCAATAAAGTCAAGTCTGACCTTTTTTATCCTTTGTGCTTTGTCTAATTTCACGTGCTCCTAGGGTCCCGCATGCAGAGGTTCCACACCCGGCACTTCAGACAAGATTTCCTAGTGCAGAATGGCTGGGTCGACAACTCAGCTCCTGGGACCCAGTGCAGACTCCGAGATATAGAGCCTGAGCTGCAGCCAACCCGGCCCTCGAGAGCTCCGCCCCCTCCCTCCCACTGACTCTCACAGGATCTCTACACAGCAGCCCAGCCCACAGCCCACGGGGTAGTGCATGCTCTCACCTCTCCATTCTCTGATCAAAATATAAAGTTTCCTTTGCTTGTGAACCAAACTCAGTCTCGATCTGTTGGCCCCAATGACACTGGGCAGGGGGACACTTGTTGGGGTCCACTCTGGAGGATCAGTAACAGAAATTGAGACTATTGTAACTTCAATGAACAGATGTGTGAGCCAAACTGTAGTTAACATAGAACAGTTTATAAGGCTCGGGTAAAATAAGATGTTTCTAACACTTCCATTTGATATTTCCATCACTTTATTATAAGCAAGTTCAGTGAAAAGGTTTGTCTTATTTGTCAGGTCAATATTAGAGAAATGAAGTGATTTCTTTCCAAGGATGTACATCTAATAATCTTGGTTAAAGCTTCAATCTTGTTTCAAATGCTTTTCCATTGAAAATGATACCTCTCTTTCAGCTCCCCCATTTCTGAGAAGTATAAAATCTTATAATTTATTATTACCAAAGGGGAAAGGTGGGAGGAGGGATAAATTAACAGTTTGGAATTAACACATACACACTGCTATGTATAAAATAGATCATCAACAAGGAACTACTGTATAGCACAGGGAACTACACTCAATATTTTGCAATAACCTATAAGGGGAAATAATCGGAAAAAGAATAGATATTTTTATTGACATCATCTATCAATGACAGTTAAAGTGTAACGTAAGGGAAGCCGGTGGTGAGTGCTTCTGACCCTGAAGACTTCAATCATCTAAAGTTTGGACTCTGCCTACTTCCCAAGGCCCTTAATGAACATATGTGTAGCCATAGCTTAAAAAACTCCCCAGTTTGGGTTTCGGGGAGACACTGATTTTGAAAAAGCCCTGGTGTTCTCCTTACATGAATGGGACTCTTCCTACTGCTAAAACATGTCTGTCACATCCAGAGGATGGTATACCGTCTGATCAGGAAGAGTTTGGAAAAGGCATCTCATCTCTTCATCTCCTGGTGCTCGGGTTCACCCCTCCAGCGTCTTTACTAACAGTCTCCCCACTTGGAGATGTCAGCACTGTCAACATCCTGTTGCGTACAGTTTGGAATTTGTCCAGAGGATGAAGCGGAAGGATGAGGAACAATGAGAGACAAGTCCTAGGTGTTCAGACAGGCACATGTCACTCTAATTTCCAATCAGGAAGATGAATTGACCAAAGGCTAGGGTTGCCCATGGAAACAGTATAGGGCTTGAGGAAATCCCACTGCTTTGTGGCCAGTTCCCATAAACACAAGTTGAACAATGGAACTCAGGGGCAGTAAAATTCACGAAACTGCAGAGTTGAAAATATCTATCACTGAAAAATGTCTTGAGGAAAGTCAGAGAAAAGGATTGGTAAGCAAGGGAGAATGGCAGGAAAGGGATTTGAGGAGGTAGAAAGGACTCGCCATTAAGCACAAGAAAAGGGGCTGAACATTGCCAACATTGCAGTTGGCCAAAAAGGCTGTATGCGTTTTTTTCTGTATATATTCAAGAAAAGGGCATACACTTTTTTAACCAACCAAACAGGTGGGCACTGGAAATCAATACTACAAAAGATATCACTTTGCATCAGTCAGAAGAGCCATCCTCATAAAGTGTAAACACCAGAAATGCAGGACAGGGCAAGGAGAAGAGGGAGCCCTGTGAGGCTTATAGTGGAAATGTATATTGCCAACGGCCATTCTGGAGAAGCGTATTGTGTTTACTAAAGCATCTAAAAAATGAGCTACAGAGCATAGGGCACTTGCACTCATGGGCGTATATCTTGGGAAAAACAAAAATCGAGAGGACACAGGCACCCCAATGTTTACTGCCTCTCTGTTTAAAAGATCCTCGACTAGGATAGAACTTCAATGTCTCTGGAGGGAAAAAATGGATAGAGATGTGGTACTTATGTAGAGTGGAATATTACTCAGCCTGGAAATCAATGAAATATGGCCAGTTGTAACAACTCCGGAGGAGTTACGTATGATCGTTCTAAGTGACATAATTCAAAAAGAAAAAGACACATATCATAAGATATCACTTAAAGGTGGAATCCAAAATGGCTACACATGAAATAAATTACAAAACAAAAACATAGTCAAATATGTAGAAAACACGCGTAAGGCTGCTAAACGGGAAAGGTGGGGAGGGATGAGGCATCATCCAGGAGGTTGAAATTAGCAAAGATACCATTCCAAATACCAAACTGATAATCAACAAGGCCTACACGGTAGCTAAAAGAACTGCACTCAGCACACTCAAGTCACCGGAAAAGAATATCTATGACTGGTAAGAATCTGAAAAAGAATTTATTGATGTCTCTCTGTACGTGAATCAAGTGGATGTACAGCAGCAAGAAACAGAGCTTTGAAAATCAGCTGTAACCAATATAGTAATAAATTGAAAAAAATAAACGACAGAGAGACAGAGAAAACCTCTTACAACTTTTCCTCAGGGACGGTGATGCAACATGGATTGAACACATCTAGACCCACAGCAGGATGAGACATAAGGCTGGAAACTGTTCGCGCTAAGAGAAATGTGAGGTTGGGTGAGGAAATGCACACCCTTGAAAGTAATACTACCTGGTACCCAATCAATGGGTGCCAAATCTGCAGGTTCAAGGAATCTTCCTACAGCTAAAACATGCATGGAAAACCCAGAGGACTGTACACCATGTGATCGGGAGATGTGTCTAAAATGCACCTCATTTATCCTCTCCTGGTGCTCCTGTTCATCATTCCAGCCACGTTACTTAGAATCTCCCCACTTAGAGAATCAGCACATTTAAACTTCTTTTTCACACATTTTGCAAATTGTGAGGAGGATGAACGGGAAGAGGGGGAACCAATGAGAGAATAGTTGTAGGGGTTTGGACGGGCACATGTCACTCTAATTTCCCATTAAGAATAAGAATTTAAAAAAGGCTCAGCCCACCTCGCCGGAGCCAAATAGGGCCTGAAGCAATCCTGCGGCTTTGAGGCCAGCTCACAAAAGAGCAACTTAAAAAATGGAGCTCAGGGTCACTGCAATTCACAAACCTGCAGAGTTATAAATGAAAACTAACATCCAAAAATATGTTGAGGTAAGGCAAAGAAGAGGATCTGAATGCAAGACAGAATTGCAAGAAACAGATTTCAAGAGACAGATTGGACTCGTCTTTAAAGCACATGAAAAGCGGCAGAATTTCGACAATGATGCAGTTGGCCCAAAAGGGAGTATGCGTTTTTTCCTGAATATATCCAGGAAAAAACGCATACGCACTTTATGGGCAACCAAGCAAGCAAGCAATGCAAATGTGCACAACAAAGAAGTCTCATTTCCCACCGGTCAAAAGGGCCATCCGAAAAAATTGTAAAAACCAGAAATGCAGGACAGGCCATGGAGAACAGGGAGCCTTTATACGCTGATGGACAGTGTGTGAACTGCCAAGAGCCACTCTGGAGAAGTGTATGGTGGTTCCTAAATCATCTAAAAAACAGAGCTACAGAGCATAGGGCACTTCCAATCACGGGAGTATATCTAGGGAAGTCTAAAAATCAACAAGACACAAGCACACCACAGTTTAGGGCTACTCTGTTTACAAGAACCTCAACTTCAGTACACCTTAAATATCCCAGGAAAGAGAACAATGGATAAAGAAAATGTGGTACTTATGTACAATGGAATATCTCTTCACCATGAAATCAATGTAATAAGGCTAGTAGAAGGATAAAGAGTGGATTTAGGTCCGATAATACTACTTGAAATAAGTCAAACAGAAAAAGAAATATATCATAAGATATCACTTATAGAGGGAGGATAAATATGGCTGCACAAAAAAATGAATTACAAAACAGAACAGTGTCTCACATTTAGAAAACACACTTATGTCAGCTTAAGGGGAAAGGAGAGGTGGGGTGATGCATAAAACCAGAGTTTGAAATTAGCACAGATACCGTTCAATAAACCAAATAGGTATTAGACAAGATCTACACCTTGCTCAATGAACTGGCCTCAACACACCCTATACACCGCAGAGAAATATATCTGAGTAATAAGAATCTTAAAACCCATGTATTGATATATCTCCATAAGGGAATCAAGTGTGTGCAGAGTGGCACAAACACAGCAGTGAAAATGAGCTAAACCCCATTATAGAAATAAATTTTAAAACCAAAACGCAGAAACAATGAAAGAGAGAAAAATTCTTACAAAATTCGCTCAGGGGCTGTGATGCAACCTGGAATGACCACATATAAACCCACAGCTGGATAAGACATAAGGCTGGACACTTGGGGCTGAGAGGATTGGTGAGCTTTGGTGAGCAACTGCCGAAAGTTTAATGTAATACTTCATGCTACTCATTCCAAGGGTCCCAACACTCCAGGTTGAAGGGAATCTTCCTACAGCTAAACCATAAATGGAAAATCCAGCAGATGGTATACCATATGATCGGGAAAGGTTCCTAAAACGCACCTCATTTTCCTCTCCTGGGGCTCCAGATCAACATTCCAGCCACTTTACTAACAACATCCCCACATGGAGAGTCAATGCCTTTAAGTTCCAGTATCGCACAGTCTGCAGTTAGTGCGGAGAATGACTGGGAATAGGGGGAACCAGTGAGAAAATAGCTGTAGCGGTTTCAATGGTCACATGTCACTCTAATTTCACATAGGAAGAAGAATTAACCAAAGGCACAGTAAGGCGTCCCAGAAGAAGAATAGGGCCTGAAGATATCCTGTGGATATGAGGCAAGATCACAAAAATAAGAGCTGAAAAATGGAACTAAGGGCAACTGCAATTCAAAAACCTGCAGAGTTATAAAGACCAACTATTTTCCAAAAATATATTGAAGTAAGGCTGCCAAGAGGACTTGAAAGCGGGGCAGAATTGCAGGAAACCGATTTCAGGAGGTAGACAGGAATTGCAGGTAAAGCATAGGAAAAGAGGCAGAACGTCCACAATGATGCGCTTGGCCAAAAAGGGTGTATGGGTTTTTTCCCGAATATATTCAGGAAAAAACGCATACGCCCTTTTTGGCCAACCAAGCAAGCTTGCAAATGGAATCTGCTCTACAATGAAGTCTCACTGCCGCCCGGTCAAAAGGGCCATCTGAAAAAAGTGTAAAATCCAGAAAGGCAGGACAGGCCATGGAGAACTGGGAGCCTTGTTATGCTGATGGGCGGGATGTAAATTGCCAACAGCCACTCTGGAGAAGTGTATGGTGTTTCCTGAAACATCTAAACAACAAAGCAACAGAGCCTAGGGCACTTCCACTTATGGTCCTATAGCTTAGGGAAATTAAACTCAAAAAGACACAGCCACCCCAAAGTTTGGGATGGCTCTGTTTACAGGAACCTCGTTTACGGTACAAGTTCAATATCGCAGAAAGCGAAAAATGGATAAAGAAGTTGTGGTACTTACGTACAATGCAATATCACTCAGCAATGAAATCTATGTCATCAGGCCCGTAGCAGCATGATGAGTGGATTCAGGTACGATGATTCTAAGTGAAATAAGTCACACAGAAACAGAAACATCATAAGATATCACTAATACACGGAATGTAAACTTGGCTACACAGGAACTGAATTACAAAACAGAACAGAGTCTCAAATGTAGAAAACCAACTTATGCTTGCTTAAGGGGAAAGGTGAGTTGGGTGCTGCATAAAACCAGAGATTGAAATTAGCACAGATACCGTTCCATAAGCCACATATGTAATAGACAAGAGCTACTCCTTGCTCAACGAAGTGGACTCAACACCCCATATTAAACGCCTAAGAATATACCTGACTAGTAAGAATCTTAAAACCTATGGATTCATATGTCTCCGAAAGAGAATCAAGCGTGTGTACAGCGGCATAAACACAGCAGTGATAGGATTGGTGAGGTTCAGTGAGCAAATGCAGACCCTTTGAAGTCATATTGCATGGTACCCATTCCATGGGTCTCAACTCTCCAGGTTTAAGGGATTCTTCCTTCAGCTAAAACATGCATGTGGAACCCAGAGTATGATCCACCGTGTGATTGGGAAACGTGTTCAAATGTGTCTCAGTTTTCGTCCCCTGGTACTCGGGTGCAACATTCCAGACGCTTTACTAACACTCTCCCCACTTGGAGAGTCAGTGCCTTTAACCTCCTGTTTGGCCCAGTTTGCAATTTCTGCGTAAGATGAACAGGAATAGGGATAACCAATGAGAGACTAGGTGGAGGTGTCTGGAGGGGCAAATTTAACTCTCATTTCCCACCAGGAAGAGGAATTAACCAAAACTTCATTGTTCCGTGCCGGAACCACACTAGGGCCTGAAGCAATCCTGCGGTGTTGCAGCCAGCTCACAAGAAAGCGAGTTGAAGAAAGGAGCTCAGGGTCACTGTAATTCACAAACCTACAGAGTTATAAATGACAGCTATCGTCCAAAAATATATTGAAGTTAGGCTGCCAAGAGGACTTGAAAGCGGGGCAGAATTGCAGGAAACCGATTTCAGGAGGTAGACTGGAATTGCATGTAAAGCATAGGAAAAGAGACAGAACATCGACAATGATGCACTTGGCCAAAAAGGGCGTATGCGTTTTTTCCTGAATATATTCAGGAAAAAACACATACGCCCTTTTTGGCAAAGCAAGCAAGCTTGCAATGGAAATCCGAACTACTATGAAGTGTCACTTCCCCCCGGTCTAAAGGGCCATCTGAGAAAAGTGTAAAATCCAGAAAGGCAAGACAGGCCATGGGGAAAAAGGAGCCTTGTTATGCTGATGGGCGGGATGTAAATTGCCAACAGCCACTCTGGAGAAGTGTATGGTGTTTCCTGATACATCTGAAAAACAAAGCAACAAAGTCTAGGGCATTTCCACTTATGGTCCTATAGCTTAGGGAAATTAAAATAAAAAAGACACAGCCACCCCAAAATTTGGGACAGCTCTGTTTACAGGAACCTCTTCTACAGTACAAGTTAAATATCCCTGAGAACAAATAATTGATAAAGAAGTTGCGGTACTTACGGACAACAGAATACCACTCAGCAATGAAATCTGTGTCACCAGGCCTGTACCAGCATAATGAGTGGATTGAGGCACGATGATTCTAAGTGAAATAAGTCACACAGAAAAAGAAACATCATAAGGTGTCACTAATGCACGGAATGTAAACTTGGCTACACATGAACTGAATTACAAAACAGAACAGGGTCTCAAGTTTAGAAAACCAACTTATGCTTGCTTAAGGGGAAAGGTGAGTTGGGGTGCTGCATAAAACCAGAGATTGAAATTAGCACAGATACCGTTCCATAAGCCAAATATGTAATAGACAAGACCTACCCCTTGCTCAACGAAATGGACTCAACAATGATGTATCACCTCACACCTGTTAGAATGGGCATCATCTGAAAATCTACAAACAACAAATGCTGGAAAGGGTGTGGAGAAAAGGAACCCTCTTCCACTATTGTTGGGAATATAAATTGATACAGTCACTATGGAGAACAATATGGAGTTTCTTAAGAAACTAATAATAGAATTACCATATGATACAGCAATCCCAGTACTGGACATATACCCAGACAAAACCATAAATCAAAAAGAGACATTCACCGCAATGTTCATTGCATCACTATTTACAATATTGAGGTAATGGAAGCAACCTAAACGCCCACAGACAGACGAATGCATAAAGATGTGGTACATATATAAAATGGAATATTACTAAGCCATGAAAGCAATGAAATTGGGTCATTTGTAGAGACGTCGATGGATCTAGAGACTGTCATACAGAGTGAAGTAAGTCAGAAAGAGAAGAACAAATCTTGTATATTCATGCATATATGTGGAACCTAGAAAAACTGTACAGATTAACCGTTTTGCAAGGCATAAATAGAGCAACAGATGTAGACAACAATCGTATGGACAACAAGGGGGGAAAGCTCTTGGGGGGGTGGTGGTGGGAGGAGTTGAGAGATTGGGATTGGCATGTAAACATTTATATGTATAAAATAGATAACCAATAAGAACCTGCTGTATAAAAATATAAAATAAAATTCAAAATTAAAAAGAAATAAAATTTAAAAAATAAAACAGAAAAAACAATTATTCCCTTCACATACATGTATTTATATGAATAAATTATTTCCACGCTTATATCTATAATACAAAAAAGAGGAATAAAATCTACCTTGAACCAAAAACGAAAAAGAGAAAAAAAAAACAGAACCCACCAGTTACTCAGAGGAAAACCGTATCAGGGCACTTGCTCCAGTTGTAAACAATTCTGAAGTTGGCCAGTGGTGGGGAATCATCTCCCATTCAGCCAGCAGCCCCCACACAACAAGCGTCCTCATTGCAAAGCTGGGGCACCGTGCCGAGGCATCTGTGAGTAAACGTGAGCTGAGCCCCAGGCCAGTTGCTGCTGAACTGTTCCCACCCTTCCCAGGTAAAACACCTGAATATATACAAGGACTTGAAAGCCTAGAGGAAGGGCCATGGAGCCACACGAGTGACAGCATGCCAGCTGACTTGGTGCCTGCAGGCCAGCCAGGATGGTCCTGGCCCTGGGTGCTCTTCTGGAAGATTTCCATTTCCCTGCCTGAGATACCCGTCCTGTCCCTGCCCCCACTGCTTTTTTCCTTCCTCACCTCTGCCCAGGGAGAAATTCCAGCAGCAGGTATGGGTGACACATCCTCTTCTTTAGCAGGTGGCAGCCTGGCAACTGCTGCAGAAAGTCCAGCAGAGCCCCACTCACACTGGGCCACCCACAAAGCCGTGGCCTCTCACTCCCTCCCACCAGCCCAGCCCCGAGACTGCTGACAGGGCAGAGAAGATGGCGTCAGGCACAGCTGCAGGGGCTCTTGCTGCCTGGAGTGGTATTTATATTGATCTCAACCCACGCACATTAGGGAGGGCTGGCCGGCATGGTAAGGCTGCCCAGGTCAGCCAATCATCAACCCTCAGGGGCTCACAGTTGCAGAAAATGGAACTTGCTGAACCGGCCAGGTCCAAGGAACAGGTGTGGGCTCCTGAGAGTCAGGATAGACAAGGGGCTGCAGCTTTGGCTTGTTTTCTAATCATTTTATCTGGCCCATGAGTGGGAGACAACTTCAAGAAAACCCTCTCCTAATGAGAGGAACCCAGGAGTCAGGGAGAGGAGGGGGTGGGTGGTGGTTGGAGACAGAGGCCTGGTGCCCTGGGTGCAGTGGAAGTCTCTGGAAGACCAGGTGGAGGGAGGCCACACAGAGTGATGCCCAGGGTCACAGACCTGTCGGAGCTGCTGTTTGTTAGTTCAAGTCCTGCTCTGAGGTGCTCTGTGTCAGCTCTGAGCGACAGGTGAGCTGGGGGTGCTCTTCAATGAGGGCTATGTGCACGGTTCCTGTGTGCCCAGCCCTGCCACGGTACCTGCAAGGGTAGCTCTGTATCCTGGGAGGGGCCTGACCATGAGAGCCCCGTGGGCTGGGTTGGGGGTGGGGTACCTGCCCAGGAGAGCTCCATATCCTGGGATTGGCCTGACCACGAGAGCCCCATGGGCTGCTGGGGACCTGGTAAAGGATGTCAGGACAGTCAGTGAAGCCACCGAGGATATACCTCCAGTTGCTCCTCATTCCTACACCCTGCTGGTCATTCTACCAACCACCAGGACATGGTATTCTGTATTAGTCTTCAATGATGCCTTCTTTTGTATTCCATTAGTCCCAGAGTCACAAGAAATTTTGGCTTGTGAGTGGCAGGACTCAACATACAACTAAAACAATACTTCCGGGCCGTCTTGCCCCAAGGGTTCAAAAATTCCCACACCATCTTTGGGGAAAGCTTAGCTAAAGACCGAAAAGTTCTACCTCTGGAAAAGGAAACCTTCCTTCAATATGCAGATGACATTCTGATCGCCAGCCCTACTAAGGAGGCCTCTGAACTACCAAGCCAATAAAGGATAGAAGTTGTCCAAGAAAAAGCTCAAATATCACAGACTGCGGTGACCTGCCTGGGCTTCATTCTCACACAAGGTCGGAGAAGCCCATCCCAGGAAAGGGAAGAAACCATTTGCAGCCTTACCCCTTTCTAAAACTAGAAGACAGCTTAGGGGTTCCTGGGGAGGCCAGGGTTTGCTGCTTCTGGATCCCTAACTACAGTCTACTAGCTGGGCCTCTATATGAAACACTGAAAGGAAAAGATGATGATCCTTTTGAACAGAATCCAGAAGTGGCCTTTCAAGAATGGAAAGAGCAGTCAATTCAGACCCTTGCCCTGGAACTCCCTAATTGAGCTAAACCCTTTGACCTTTCCATTCCCAGTGAAAGGTGAATCGCCATTGGAGAATTAGTGCAAAAACTGGGACCACTTGAAATGGAACAACGCAAGAATGCCATCCAGGTAGGATAAACTACAGTCACCAAGGGGCTTGGCCCACTGCCACATCTGGCCAAGATACTGGTGGTATCTAAAAACCTGGAAATCAGCAGCCCAAAAGGCCACCTCCCTCCTAAGGGAAAAGGACCCCACGTGGTGATCCTAATCACCAACCATGCCCTGAAGTTGCAGGGTTCGCTCCGTGGGCACACCGACCTCGAGTGAGGAGGCCCTCCAACTCCAACATCCAGAGAGATAACCGGGGGCAACAGGGCACCATGACGACTCGTGTGAACATCACTTGACCTGGAATTTCTCTCATAAAACAACAATAGTGTGTCCCGAAGAAGTAGACTACTGCTTGCAGGACTTACTGCACCCGGAGGGGAGCTAATAATCTTGGCGGGGGAACCGTATATCACACTGTCACCATAGAAAAGCCTACAGACACCGTGATGATGGTGGCCAATAAGACCGGCTGGACTCCTGTTTACTTCAAAAGGCTGTTGACTCAGTGGCCATCATGGTCCTTGATCACCACTGACCCTGGACTGTCTGGGAGTTGAGCGGGCAGGGCTCTGACACCTGGTGCTGTTTTTACGTTAATTCAGGGGCCTAATTGAAGAAAGAGCAGACTACTGGTCAGAGCATCTAGGCTGGCAGAAACGGTCAGCCTAAGGTGGCCGAACAAATGTGGGGCGGGGTGAAATCGGCCCCCACAGCGTCTCTGCACATCTCTTTCCTGGACCCTTAAAGGTCATTAGAATCTATAACACTTCCAATGCTGGTGCTCAGGCGGACGAGCAGGGAGGCAGGGGTCCTGGGGCCAATCAACGTCACCTGGAGGCTGCTGGGGAGAAGTTCTGACCCTCGTCCCCTGGTATGAGGGCTCCCAACTCAGCACTCCGCAGTTACAGAAGAAGGGTCTGCACCTTCAGCACTCCAAGAATGAGGAACGGGACAAAAGGCAGAGGAGGGGTTTGTCCCCAGCAAAGCCCATTAAAAATCCCTGGGAGATAAAAATAGAATCTGGGCAATAAAGTCAAGTCTGACCTTTTTTATCCTTTGTGCTTTGTCTAATTTCACGTGCTCCTAGGGTCCCGCATGCAGAGGTTCCACACCCGGCACTTCAGACCAGATTTCCTAGTGCAGAATGGCTGGGTCGACAACTCAGCTCCTGGGACCCAGTGCAGACTCCGAGATATAGAGCCTGAGCTGCAGCCAACCCGGCCCTCAAGAGCTCCGCCCCCTCCCTCCCACTGACTCTCACAGGATCTCTACACAGCAGCCCAGCCCACAGCCCACGGGGTAGTGCATGCTCTCACCTCTCCATTCTCTGATCAAAATATAAAGTTTCCTTTGCTTGTGAACCAAACTCAGTCTCGATCTGTTGGCCCCAATGACACTGGGCAGGGGGACACTTGTTGGGGTCCACTCTGGAGGATCAGTAACAGAAATTGAGACTATTGTAACTTCAATGAACAGATGTGTGAGCCAAACTGTAGTTAACATAGAACAGTTTATAAGGCTCGGGTAAAATAAGATGTTTCTAACACTTCCATTTGATATTTCCATCACTTTATTATAAGCAAGTTCAGTGAAAAGGTTTGTCTTATTTGTCAGGTCAATATTAGAGAAATGAAGTGATTTCTTTCCAAGGATGTACATCTAATAATCTTGGTTAAAGCTTCAATCTTGTTTCAAATGCTTTTCCATTGAAAATGATACCTCTCTTTCAGCTCCCCCATTTCTGAGAAGTATAAAATCTTATAATTTATTATTACCAAAGGGGAAAGGTGGGAGGAGGGATAAATTAACAGTTTGGAATTAACACATACACACTGCTATGTATAAAATAGATCATCAACAAGGAACTACTGTATAGCACAGGGAACTACACTCAATATTTTGCAATAACCTATAAGGGGAAATAATCGGAAAAAGAATAGATATTTTTATTGACATCATCTATCAATGACAGTTAAAGTGTAACGTAAGGGAAGCCGGTGGTGAGTGCTTCTGACCCTGAAGACTTCAATCATCTAAAGTTTGGACTCTGCCTACTTCCCAAGGCCCTTAATGAACATATGTGTAGCCATAGCTTAAAAAACTCCCCAGTTTGGGTTTCGGGGAGACACTGATTTTGAAAAAGCCCTGGTGTTCTCCTTACATGAATGGGACTCTTCCTACTGCTAAAACATGTCTGTCACATCCAGAGGATGGTATACCGTCTGATCAGGAAGAGTTTGGAAAAGGCATCTCATCTCTTCATCTCCTGGTGCTCGGGTTCACCCCTCCAGCGTCTTTACTAACAGTCTCCCCACTTGGAGATGTCAGCACTGTCAACATCCTGTTGCGTACAGTTTGGAATTTGTCCAGAGGATGAAGCGGAAGGATGAGGAACAATGAGAGACAAGTCCTAGGTGTTCAGACAGGCACATGTCACTCTAATTTCCAATCAGGAAGATGAATTGACCAAAGGCTAGGGTTGCCCATGGAAACAGTATAGGGCTTGAGGAAATCCCACTGCTTTGTGGCCAGTTCCCATAAACACAAGTTGAACAATGGAACTCAGGGGCAGTAAAATTCACGAAACTGCAGAGTTGAAAATATCTATCACTGAAAAATGTCTTGAGGAAAGTCAGAGAAAAGGATTGGTAAGCAAGGGAGAATGGCAGGAAAGGGATTTGAGGAGGTAGAAAGGACTCGCCATTAAGCACAAGAAAAGGGGCTGAACATTGCCAACATTGCAGTTGGCCAAAAAGGCTGTATGCGTTTTTTTCTGTATATATTCAAGAAAAGGGCATACACTTTTTTAACCAACCAAACAGGTGGGCACTGGAAATCAATACTACAAAAGATATCACTTTGCATCAGTCAGAAGAGCCATCCTCATAAAGTGTAAACACCAGAAATGCAGGACAGGGCAAGGAGAAGAGGGAGCCCTGTGAGGCTTATAGTGGAAATGTATATTGCCAACGGCCATTCTGGAGAAGCGTATTGTGTTTACTAAAGCATCTAAAAAATGAGCTACAGAGCATAGGGCACTTGCACTCATGGGCGTATATCTTGGGAAAAACAAAAATCGAGAGGACACAGGCACCCCAATGTTTACTGCCTCTCTGTTTAAAAGATCCTCGACTAGGATAGAACTTCAATGTCTCTGGAGGGAAAAAATGGATAGAGATGTGGTACTTATGTAGAGTGGAATATTACTCAGCCTGGAAATCAATGAAATATGGCCAGTTGTAACAACTCCGGAGGAGTTACGTATGATCGTTCTAAGTGACATAATTCAAAAAGAAAAAGACACATATCATAAGATATCACTTAAAGGTGGAATCCAAAATGGCTACACATGAAATAAATTACAAAACAAAAACATAGTCAAATATGTAGAAAACACGCGTAAGGCTGCTAAACGGGAAAGGTGGGGAGGGGTGAGGCATCATCCAGGAGGTTGAAATTAGCAAAGATACCATTCCAAATACCAAACTGATAATCAACAAGGCCTACACGGTAGCTAAAAGAACTGCACTCAGCACACTCAAGTCACCGGAAAAGAATATCTATGACTGGTAAGAATCTGAAAAAGAATTTATTGATGTCTCTCTGTACGTGAATCAAGTGGATGTACAGCAGCAAGAAACAGAGCTTTGAAAATCAGCTGTAACCAATATAGTAATAAATTGAAAAAAATAAACGACAGAGAGACAGAGAAAACCTCTTACAACTTTTCCTCAGGGACGGTGATGCAACATGGATTGAACACATCTAGACCCACAGCAGGATGAGACATAAGGCTGGAAACTGTTCGCGCTAAGAGAAATGTGAGGTTGGGTGAGGAAATGCACACCCTTGAAAGTAATACTACCTGGTACCCAATCAATGGGTGCCAAATCTGCAGGTTCAAGGAATCTTCCTACAGCTAAAACATGCATGGAAAACCCAGAGGACTGTACACCATGTGATCGGGAGATGTGTCTAAAATGCACCTCATTTATCCTCTCCTGGTGCTCCTGTTCATCATTCCAGCCACGTTACTTAGAATCTCCCCACTTAGAGAATCAGCACATTTAAACTTCTTTTTCACACATTTTGCAAATTGTGAGGAGGATGAACGGGAAGAGGGGGAACCAATGAGAGAATAGTTGTAGGGGTTTGGACGGGCACATGTCACTCTAATTTCCCATTAAGAATAAGAATTTAAAAAAGGCTCAGCCCACCTCGCCGGAGCCAAATAGGGCCTGAAGCAATCCTGCGGCTTTGAGGCCAGCTCACAAAAGAGCAACTTAAAAAATGGAGCTCAGGGTCACTGCAATTCACAAACCTGCAGAGTTATAAATGAAAACTAACATCCAAAAATATGTTGAGGTAAGGCAAAGAAGAGGATCTGAATGCAAGACAGAATTGCAAGAAACAGATTTCAAGAGACAGATTGGACTCGTCTTTAAAGCACATGAAAAGCGGCAGAATTTCGACAATGATGCAGTTGGCCCAAAAGGGAGTATGCGTTTTTTCCTGAATATATCCAGGAAAAAACGCATACGCACTTTATGGGCAACCAAGCAAGCAAGCAATGCAAATGTGCACAACAAAGAAGTCTCATTTCCCACCGGTCAAAAGGGCCATCCGAAAAAATTGTAAAAACCAGAAATGCAGGACAGGCCATGGAGAACAGGGAGCCTTTATACGCTGATGGACAGTGTGTGAACTGCCGAGAGCCACTCTGGAGAAGTGTATGGTGGTTCCTAAATCATCTAAAAAACAGAGCTACAGAGCATAGGGCACTTCCAATCACGGGAGTATATCTAGGGAAGTCTAAAAATCAACAAGACACAAGCACACCACAGTTTAGGGCTACTCTGTTTACAAGAACCTCAACTTCAGTACACCTTAAATATCCCAGGAAAGAGAACAATGGATAAAGAAAATGTGGTACTTATGTACAATGGAATATCTCTTCACCATGAAATCAATGTAATAAGGCTAGTAGAAGGATAAAGAGTGGATTTAGGTCCGATAATACTACTTGAAATAAGTCAAACAGAAAAAGAAACATATCATAAGATATCACTTATAGAGGGAGGATAAATATGGCTGCACAAAAAAATGAATTACAAAACAGAACAGTGTCTCACATTTAGAAAACACACTTATGTCAGCTTAAGGGGAAAGGAGAGGTGGGGTGATGCATAAAACCAGAGTTTGAAATTAGCACAGATACCGTTCAATAAACCAAATAGGTATTAGACAAGATCTACACCTTGCTCAATGAACTGGCCTCAACACACCCTATACACCGCAGAGAAATATATCTGAGTAATAAGAATCTTAAAACCCATGTATTGATATATCTCCATAAGGGAATCAAGTGTGTGCAGAGTGGCACAAACACAGCAGTGAAAATGAGCTAAACCCCATTATAGAAATAAATTTTGAAACCAAAACGCAGAAACAATGAAAGAGAGAAAAATTCTTACAAAATTCGCTCAGGGGCTGTGATGCAACCTGGAATGACCACATATAAACCCACAGCTGGATAAGACATAAGGCTGGACACTTGGGGCTGAGAGGATTGGTGAGCTTTGGTGAGCAACTGCCGAAAGTTTAATGTAATACTTCATGCTACTCATTCCAAGGGTCCCAACACTCCAGGTTGAAGGGAATCTTCCTACAGCTAAACCATAAATGGAAAATCCAGCAGATGGTATACCATATGATCGGGAAAGGTTCCTAAAACGCACCTCATTTTCCTCTCCTGGGGCTCCAGATCAACATTCCAGCCACTTTACTAACAACATCCCCACATGGAGAGTCAATGCCTTTAAGTTCCAGTATCGCACAGTCTGCAGTTAGTGCGGAGAATGACTGGGAATAGGGGGAACCAGTGAGAAAATAGCTGTAGCGGTTTCAATGGTCACATGTCACTCTAATTTCACATAGGAAGAAGAATTAACCAAAGGCACAGTAAGGCGTCCCAGAAGAAGAATAGGGCCTGAAGATATCCTGTGGATATGAGGCAAGATCACAAAAATAAGAGCTGAAAAATGGAACTAAGGGCAACTGCAATTCAAAAACCTGCAGAGTTATAAAGACCAACTATTTTCCAAAAATATATTGAAGTAAGGCTGCCAAGAGGACTTGAAAGCGGGGCAGAATTGCAGGAAACCGATTTCAGGAGGTAGACAGGAATTGCAGGTAAAGCATAGGAAAAGAGGCAGAACGTCCACAATGATGCGCTTGGCCAAAAAGGGTGTATGGGTTTTTTCCCGAATATATTCAGGAAAAAACGCATACGCCCTTTTTGGCCAACCAAGCAAGCTTGCAAATGGAATCTGCTCTACAATGAAGTCTCACTGCCGCCCGGTCAAAAGGGCCATCTGAAAAAAGTGTAAAATCCAGAAAGGCAGGACAGGCCATGGAGAACTGGGAGCCTTGTTATGCTGATGGGCGGGATGTAAATTGCCAACAGCCACTCTGGAGAAGTGTATGGTGTTTCCTGAAACATCTAAACAACAAAGCAACAGAGCCTAGGGCACTTCCACTTATGGTCCTATAGCTTAGGGAAATTAAACTCAAAAAGACACAGCCACCCCAAAGTTTGGGATGGCTCTGTTTACAGGAACCTCGTTTACGGTACAAGTTCAATATCGCAGAAAGTGAAAAATGGATAAAGAAGTTGTGGTACTTACGTACAATGCAATATCACTCAGCAATGAAATCTATGTCATCAGGCCCGTAGCAGCATGATGAGTGGATTCAGGTACGATGATTCTAAGTGAAATAAGTCACACAGAAACAGAAACATCATAAGATATCACTAATACACGGAATGTAAACTTGGCTACACAGGAACTGAATTACAAAACAGAACAGGGTCTCAAATGTAGAAAACCAACTTATGCTTGCTTAAGGGGAAAGGTGAGTTGGGTGCTGCATAAAACCAGAGATTGAAATTAGCACAGATACCGTTCCATAAGCCAAATATGTAATAGACAAGAGCTACTCCTTGCTCAACGAAGTGGACTCAACACCCCATATTAAACGCCTAAGAATATACCTGACTAGTAAGAATCTTAAAACCTATGGATTCATATGTCTCCGAAAGAGAATCAAGCGTGTGTACAGCGGCATAAACACAGCAGTGATAGGATTGGTGAGGTTCAGTGAGCAAATGCAGACCCTTTGAAGTCATATTGCATGGTACCCATTCCATGGGTCTCAACTCTCCAGGTTTAAGGGATTCTTCCTTCAGCTAAAACATGCATGTGGAACCCAGAGTATGATCCACCGTGTGATTGGGAAACGTGTTCAAATGTGTCTCAGTTTTCGTCCCCTGGTACTCGGGTGCAACATTCCAGACGCTTTACTAACACTCTCCCCACTTGGAGAGTCAGTGCCTTTAACCTCCTGTTTGGCCCAGTTTGCAATTTCTGCGTAAGATGAACAGGAATAGGGATAACCAATGAGAGACTAGGTGGAGGTGTCTGGAGGGGCAAATTTAACTCTCATTTCCCACCAGGAAGAGGAATTAACCAAAACTTCATTGTTCCGTGCCGGAACCACACTAGGGCCTGAAGCAATCCTGCGGTGTTGCAGCCAGCTCACAAGAAAGCGAGTTGAAGAAAGGAGCTCAGGGTCACTGTAATTCACAAACCTACAGAGTTATAAATGACAGCTATCGTCCAAAAATATACTGAAGTTAGGCTGCCAAGAGGACTTGAAAGCGGGGCAGAATTGCAGGAAACCGATTTCAGGAGGTAGACTGGAATTGCATGTAAAGCATAGGAAAAGAGACAGAACATCGACAATGATGCACTTGGCCAAAAAGGGCGTATGCGTTTTTTCCTGAATATATTCAGGAAAAAACACATACGCCCTTTTTGGCAAAGCAAGCAAGCTTGCAATGGAAATCCGAACTACTATGAAGTGTCACTTCCCCCCGGTCTAAAGGGCCATCTGAGAAAAGTGTAAAATCCAGAAAGGCAAGACAGGCCATGGGGAAAAAGGAGCCTTGTTATGCTGATGGGCGGGATGTAAATTGCCAACAGCCACTCTGGAGAAGTGTATGGTGTTTCCTGATACATCTGAAAAACAAAGCAACAGAGTCTAGGGCATTTCCACTTATGGTCCTATAGCTTAGGGAAATTAAAATAAAAAAGACACAGCCACCCCAAAATTTGGGACAGCTCTGTTTACAGGAACCTCTTCTACAGTACAAGTTAAATATCCCTGAGAACAAATAATTGATAAAGAAGTTGCGGTACTTACGGACAACAGAATACCACTCAGCAATGAAATCTGTGTCACCAGGCCTGTACCAGCATAATGAGTGGATTGAGGCACGATGATTCTAAGTGAAATAAGTCACACAGAAAAAGAAACATCATAAGGTGTCACTAATGCACGGAATGTAAACTTGGCTACACATGAACTGAATTACAAAACAGAACAGGGTCTCAAGTTTAGAAAACCAACTTATGCTTGCTTAAGGGGAAAGGTGAGTTGGGGTGCTGCATAAAACCAGAGATTGAAATTAGCACAGATACCGTTCCATAAGCCAAATATGTAATAGACAAGACCTACCCCTTGCTCAACGAAATGGACTCAACAATGAGGTATCACCTCACACCTGTTAGAATGGGCATCATCTGAAAATCTACAAACAACAAATGCTGGAAAGGGTGTGGAGAAAAGGAACCCTCTTCCACTATTGTTGGGAATATAAATTGATACAGTCACTATGGAGAACAATATGGAGTTTCTTAAGAAACTAATAATAGAATTACCATATGATACAGCAATCCCAGTACTGGACATATACCCAGACAAAACCATAAATCAAAAAGAGACATTCACCGCAATGTTCATTGCATCACTATTTACAATATTGAGGTAATGGAAGCAACCTAAACGCCCACAGACAGACGAATGCATAAAGATGTGGTACATATATAAAATGGAATATTACTAAGCCATGAAAGCAATGAAATTGGGTCATTTGTAGAGACGTCGATGGATCTAGAGACTGTCATACAGAGTGAAGTAAGTCAGAAAGAGAAGAACAAATCTTGTATATTCATGCATATATGTGGAACCTAGAAAAACTGTACAGATTAACCGTTTTGCAAGGCATAAATAGAGCAACAGATGTAGACAACAATCGTATGGACAACAAGGGGGGAAAGCTCTTGGGGGGGTGGTGGTGGGAGGAGTTGAGAGATTGGGATTGGCATGTAAACATTTATATGTATAAAATAGATAACCAATAAGAACCTGCTGTATAAAAATATAAAATAAAATTCAAAATTAAAAAGAAATAAAATTTAAAAAATAAAACAGAAAAAACAATTATTCCCTTCACATACATGTATTTATATGAATAAATTATTTCCACGCTTATATCTATAATACAAAAAAGAGGAATAAAATCTACCTTGAACCAAAAACGAAAAAGAGAAAAAAAAAACAGAACCCACCAGTTACTCAGAGGAAAACCGTATCAGGGCACTTGCTCCAGTTGTAAACAATTCTGAAGTTGGCCAGTGGTGGGGAATCATCTCCCATTCAGCCAGCAGCCCCCACACAACAAGCGTCCTCATTGCAAAGCTGGGGCACCGTGCTGAGGCATCTGTGAGTAAACGTGAGCTGAGCCCCAGGCCAGTTGCTGCTGAACTGTTCCCACCCTTCCCAGGTAAAACACCTGAATATATACAAGGACTTGAAAGCCTAGAGGAAGGGCCATGGAGCCACACGAGTGACAGCATGCCAGCTGACTTGGTGCCTGCAGGCCAGCCAGGATGGTCCTGGCCCTGGGTGCTCTTCTGGAAGATTTCCATTTCCCTGCCTGAGATACCCGTCCTGTCCCTGCCCCCACTGCTTTTTTCCTTCCTCACCTCTGCCCAGGGAGAAATTCCAGCAGCAGGTATGGGTGACACATCCTCTTCTTTAGCAGGTGGCAGCCTGGCAACTGCTGCAGAAAGTCCAGCAGAGCCCCACTCACACTGGGCCACCCACAAAGCCGTGGCCTCTCACTCCCTCCCACCAGCCCAGCCCCGAGACTGCTGACAGGGCAGAGAAGATGGCGTCAGGCACAGCTGCAGGGGCTCTTGCTGCCTGGAGTGGTATTTATATTGATCTCAACCCACGCACATTAGGGAGGGCTGGCCGGCATGGTAAGGCTGCCCAGGTCAGCCAATCATCAACCCTCAGGGGCTCACAGTTGCAGAAAATGGAACTTGCTGAACCGGCCAGGTCCAAGGAACAGGTGTGGGCTCCTGAGAGTCAGGATAGACAAGGGGCTGCAGCTTTGGCTTGTTTTCTAATCATTTTATCTGGCCCATGAGTGGGAGACAACTTCAAGAAAACCCTCTCCTAATGAGAGGAACCCAGGAGTCAGGGAGAGGAGGGGGTGGGTGGTGGTTGGAGACAGAGGCCTGGTGCCCTGGGTGCAGTGGAAGTCTCTGGAAGACCAGGTGGAGGGAGGCCACACAGAGTGATGCCCAGGGTCACAGACCTGTCGGAGCTGCTGTTTGTTAGTTCAAGTCCTGCTCTGAGGTGCTCTGTGTCAGCTCTGAGCGACAGGTGAGCTGGGGGTGCTCTTCAATGAGGGCTATGTGCACGGTTCCTGTGTTCCCAGCCCTGCCACGGTACCTGCAAGGGTAGCTCTGTATCCTGGGAGGGACCTGACCATGAGAGCCCCGTGGGCTGGGTTGGGGGTGGGGTACCTGCCCAGGAGAGCTCCATATCCTGGGATTGGCCTGACCACGAGAGCCCCATGGGCTGCTGGGGACCTGGTAAAGGATGTCAGGACAGTCAGTGAAGCCACCGAGGATATACCTCCAGTTGCTCCTGATTCCTACACCCTGCTGGTCATTCTACCAACCACCAGGACATGGTATTCTGTATTAGTCTTCAATGATGCCTTCTTTTGTATTCCATTAGTCCCAGAGTCACAAGAAATTTTGGCTTGTGAGTGGCAGGACTCAACATACAACTAAAACAATACTTCCGGGCTGTCTTGCCCCAAGGGTTCAAAAATTCCCACACCATCTTTGGGGAAAGCTTAGCTAAAGACCGAAAAGTTCTACCTCTGGAAAAGGAAACCTTCCTTCAATATGCAGATGACATTCTGATCGCCAGCCCTACTAAGGAGGCCTCTGAACTACCAAGCCAATAAAGGATAGAAGTTGTCCAAGAAAAAGCTCAAATATCACAGACTGCGGTGACCTGCCTGGGCTTCATTCTCACACAAGGTCGGAGAAGCCCATCCCAGGAAAGGGAAGAAACCATTTGCAGCCTTACCCCTTTCTAAAACTAGAAGACAGCTTAGGGGTTCCTGGGGAGGCCAGGGTTTGCTGCTTCTGGATCCCTAACTACAGTCTACTAGCTGGGCCTCTATATGAAACACTGAAAGGAAAAGATGATGATCCTTTTGAACAGAATCCAGAAGTGGCCTTTCAAGAATGGAAAGAGCAGTCAATTCAGACCCTTGCCCTGGAACTCCCTAATTGAGCTAAACCCTTTGACCTTTCCATTCCCAGTGAAAGGTGAATCGCCATTGGAGAATTAGTGCAAAAACTGGGACCACTTGAAATGGAACAACGCAAGAATGCCATCCAGGTAGGATAAACTACAGTCACCAAGGGGCTTGGCCCACTGCCACATCTGGCCAAGATACTGGTGGTATCTAAAAACCTGGAAATCAGCAGCCCAAAAGGCCACCTCCCTCCTAAGGGAAAAGGACCCCACGTGGTGATCCTAATCACCAACCATGCCCTGAAGTTGCAGGGTTTGCTCCGTGGGCACACCGACCTCGAGTGAGGAGGCCCTCCAACTCCAACATCCAGAGAGATAACCGGGGGCAACAGGGCACCATGACGACTCGTGTGAACATCACTTGACCTGGAATTTCTCTCATAAAACAACAATAGTGTGTCCCGAAGAAGTAGACTACTGCTTGCAGGACTTACTGCACCCGGAGGGGAGCTAATAATCTTGGCGGGGGAACCGTATATCACACTGTCACCATAGAAAAGCCTACAGACACCGTGATGATGGTGGCCAATAAGACCGGCTGGACTCCTGTTTACTTCAAAAGGCTGTTGACTCAGTGGCCATCATGGTCCTTGATCACCACTGACCCTGGACTGTCTGGGAGTTGAGCGGGCAGGGCTCTGACACCTGGTGCTGTTTTTACGTTAATTCAGGGGCCTAATTGAAGAAAGAGCAGACTACTGGTCAGAGCATCTAGGCTGGCAGAAACGGTCAGCCTAAGGTGGCCGAACAAATGTGGGGCGGGGTGAAATCGGCCCCCACAGCGTCTCTGCACATCTCTTTCCTGGACCCTTAAAGGTCATTAGAATCTATAACACTTCCAATGCTGGTGCTCAGGCGGACGAGCAGGGAGGCAGGGGTCCTGGGGCCAATCAACGTCACCTGGAGGCTGCTGGGGAGAAGTTCTGACCCTCGTCCCCTGGTATGAGGGCTCCCAACTCAGCACTCCGCAGTTACAGAAGAAGGGTCTGCACCCTCAGCACTCCAAGAATGAGGAACGGGACAAAAGGCAGAGGAGGGGTTTGTCCCCAGCAAAGCCCATTAAAAATCCCTGGGAGATAAAAATAGAATCTGGGCAATAAAGTCAAGTCTGACCTTTTTTATCCTTTGTGCTTTGTCTAATTTCACGTGCTCCTAGGGTCCCGCATGCAGAGGTTCCACACCCGGCACTTCAGACCAGATTTCCTAGTGCAGAATGGCTGGGTCGACAACTCAGCTCCTGGGACCCAGTGCAGACTCCGAGATATAGAGCCTGAGCTGCAGCCAACCCGGCCCTCGAGAGCTCCGCCCCCTCCCTCCCACTGACTCTCACAGGATCTCTACACAGCAGCCCAGCCCACAGCCCACGGGGTAGTGCATGCTCTCACCTCTCCATTCTCTGATCAAAATATAAAGTTTCCTTTGCTTGTGAACCAAACTCAGTCTCGATCTGTTGGCCCCAATGACACTGGGCAGGGGGACACTTGTTGGGGTCCACTCTGGAGGATCAGTAACAGAAATTGAGACTATTGTAACTTCAATGAACAGATGTGTGAGCCAAACTGTAGTTAACATAGAACAGTTTATAAGGCTCGGGTAAAATAAGATGTTTCTAACACTTCCATTTGATATTTCCATCACTTTATTATAAGCAAGTTCAGTGAAAAGGTTTGTCTTATTTGTCAGGTCAATATTAGAGAAATGAAGTGATTTCTTTCCAAGGATGTACATCTAATAATCTTGGTTAAAGCTTCAATCTTGTTTTAAATGCTTTTCCATTGAAAATGATACCTCTCTTTCAGCTCCCCCATTTCTGAGAAGTATAAAATCTTGTAATTTATTATTATCAAAGGGGAAAGGTGGGAGGAGGGATAAATTAACAGTTTGGAATTAACACATACACACTGCTATGTATAAAATAGATCATCAACAAGGAACTACTGTATAGCACAGGGAACTACACTCAATATTTTGCAATAACCTATAAGGGGAAATAATCGGAAAAAGAATAGATATTTTTATAGACATCATCTATCAATGACAGTTAAAGTGTAACCTAAGGGAAGCCGGTGGTGAGTGCTTCACCACCGGTGAGTGAAGACTTCAATCATCTAAAGTTTGGACTCTGCCTACTTCCCAAGGCCCTTAATGAACATATGTGTAGCCGTAGCTTAAAAAATTCCCCAGTTTGGGTTTCGGGGAGACACTGATTTTGAAAAAGCCCTGGTGTTCTCCTTACATGAATGGGACTCTTCCTACTGCTAAAACATGTCTGTCACACCCAGAGGATGGTATACCGTCTGATCGGGAAGAGTTTGGAAAAGGCATCTCATCTCCTCATCTCCTGGTGCTCGGGTTCACCCCTCCAGCGTCTTTACTAACAGTCTCCCCACTTGGAGATGTCAGCACTGTCAACATCCTGTTGCGTACAGTTTGGAATTTGTCCAGAGGATGAAGCGGAAGGATGAGGAACAATGAGAGACAAGTCCTAGGTGTTCAGACAGGCACATGTCACTCTAATTTCCAATCAGGAAGATGAATTGACCAAAGGCTAGGGTTGCCCATGGAAACAGTATAGGGCTTGAGGAAATCCCACTGCTTTGTGGCCAGTTCCCATAAACACAAGTTGAACAATGGAACTCAGGGGCAGTAAAATTCACGATACTGCAGAGTTGAAAATATCTATCACTGAAAAATGTCTTGAGGAAAGTCAGAGAAAAGGATTGGTAAGCAAGGGAGAATGGCAGGAAAGGGATTTGAGGAGGTAGAAAGGACTCGCCATTAAGCACAAGAAAAGGGGCTGAACATTGCCAACATTGCAGTTGGCCAAAAAGGCTGTATGCGTTTTTTTCTGTATATATTCAAGAAAAGGGCATACACTTTTTTAGCCAACCAAACAGGTGGGCACTGGAAATCAATACTACAAAAGATATCACTTCGCATCAGTCAGAAGAGCCATCCTCATAAAGTGTAAACACCAGAAATGCAGGACAGGGCAAGGAGAAGAGGGAGCCCTGTGAGGCTTATAGTGGAAATGTATATTGCCAACGGCCATTCTGGAGAAGTGTATTGTGTTTACTAAAGCATCTAAAAAATGAGCTACAGAGCATAGGGCACTTGCACTCATGGGCGTATATCTTGGGAAAAACAAAAATCGAGAGGACACAGGCACCCCAATGTTTACTGCCTCTCTGTTTAAAAGATCCTCGACTAGGATAGAACTTAAATGTCTCTGGAGGGAAAAAATGGATAGAGATGTGGTACTTATGTAGAGTGGAATATTACTCAGCCTGGAAATCAATGAAATATGGCCAGTTGTAACAACTCTGGAGGAGTTACGTATGATCATTCTAAGTGACATAATTCAAAAAGAAAAAGACACATATCATAAGATATCACTTAAAGGTGGAATCCAAAATGGCTACACATGCAATAAATTACAAAACAAAAACATAGTCAAATATGTAGAAAACACGCGTAAGGCTGCTAAACGGGAAAGGTGGGGAGGGGTGAGGCATCATCCAGGAGGTTGAAATTAGCAAAGATACCATTCCAAATACCAAACTGATAATCAACAAGGCCTACACGGTAGCTAAAAGAACTGCACTCAGCACACTCAAGTCACCGGAAAAGAATATCTATGACTGGTAAGAATCTGAAAAAGAATTTATTGATGTCTCTCTGTACGTGAATCAAGTGGATGTACAGCAGCAAGAAACAGAGCTTTGAAAATCAGCTGTAACCAATATAGTAATAAATTGAAAAAAATAAACGACAGAGAGACAGAGAAAACCTCTTACAACTTTTCCTCAGGGACGGTGATGCAACATGGATTGAACACATCTAGACCCACAGCAGGATGAGACATAAGGCTGGAAACTGTTCGCGCTAAGAGAAATGTGAGGTTGGGTGAGGAAATGCACACCCTTGAAAGTAATACTACCTGGTACCCATTCAATGGGTCCCAAATCTGCAGGTTCAAGGAATCTTCCTACAGCTAAAACATGCATGGAAAACCCAGAGGACTGTACACCATGTGATCGGGAGATGTGTCTAAAATGCACCTCATTTATCCTCTCCTGGTGCTCCTGTTCATCATTCCAGCCACGTTACTTAGAATCTCCCCACTTAGAGAATCAGCACATTTAAACTTCTGTTGAACACATTTTGCAAATTGTGAGGAGGATGAACGGGAAGAGGGGGAACCAATGAGAGAATAGTTGTAGGGGTTTGGACGGGCACATGTCACTCTAATTTCCCATTAAGAATAAGAATTAAAAAAAGGCTCAGCCCGCCTCGCCGGAGCCAAAATAGGGCCTGAAGCAATCCTGCGGCTTTGAGGTCAGCTCACAAAAGAGCAACTTAAAAACTGGAGCTCAGGGTCACTGCAATTCACAAACCTGCAGAGTTATAAATGAAAACTAACGTCCAAAAATATGTTGAGGTAAGGCAAAGAAGAGGATCTGAATGCAAGACAGAATTGCAAGAAACAGATTTCAAGAGATAGATTGGACTCGTCTTTAAAGCACATGAAAAGCGGCAGAATTTCGACAATGATGCAGTTGGCCCAAAAGGGAGTATGCGTTTTTTCCTGAATATATCCAGGAAAAAACGCATACGCACTTTATGGGCAACCAAGCAAGCAAGCAATGCAAATGTGCACAACAAAGAAGTCTCATTTCCCACCGGTCAAAAGGGCCATCCGAAAATATTGTAAAAACCAGAAATGCAGGAGAGGCCATGGAGAACAGGGAGCCTTTATATGGTGATGAACAGTGTGTGAACTGCCGAGAGCCACTCTGGAGAAGTGTATGGTGGTTCCTAAATCATCTAAAAAACAGAGCTACAGAGCATAGGGCACTTCCAATCACGGAAGTATATCTAGGGAAGTCTAAAAATCAACAAGACACAAGCACACCACAGATTAGGGCTACTCTGTTTACAAGAACCTCAACTTCAGTACACCTTAAATATCCCAGGAAAGAGAACAATGGATAAAGAAAATGTGGTACTTATGTACAATGGAATATCTCTTCACCATGAAATCAATGTAATAAGGCTAGTAGAAGGATAAAGAGTGGATTTACGTCCGATAATACTACTTGAAATAAGTCAAACAGAAAAAGAAACATATCATAAGATATCACTTATAGAGGGAGGATAAATATGGCTGCACAAAAAATGAATTACAAAACAGAACAGTGTCTCACATTTAGAAAACACACTTATGTCAGCTTAAGGGGAAAGGAGAGGTGGGGTGATGCATAAAACCAGAGTTTGAAATTAGCACAGATACCGTTCAATAAACCAAATAGGTATTAGACAAGATCTACACCTTGCTCAATGAACTGGCCTCAACACACCCTATACATCGCAGAGAAATATATCTGAGTAATAAGAATCTTAAAACCCATGTATTGATATATCTCCATAAGGGAATCAAGTGTGCGCAGAGTGGCACAAACACAGCAGTGAAAATGAGCTAAACCCCATTATAGAAATAAATTTTAAAACCAAAATGCAGAAACAATGAAAGAGAGAAAAATTCTTACAAAATTCGCTCAGGGGCTGTGATGCAACCTGGAATGACCACATATAAACCCACAGCTGGATAAGACATAAGGCTGGACACTTGGGGCTGAGAGGATTGGTGAGCTTTGGTGAGCAACTGCCGAAAGTTTAATGCAATACTTCATGCTACTCATTCCAAGGGTCCCAACACTCCAGGTTGAAGGGAATCTTCCTACAGCTAAACCATGCATGGGAAATCCAGCAGATGGTATACCATATGATTGGGAAAGGTTTCTAAAACGCACCTCATTTTCCTCTCCTGGGGCTCCGGATCAACATTCCAGCCACTTTACTAACAACATCTCCACATGGAGAGTCAATGCCTTTAAGTTCCGGTATCGCACAGTCTGCAGTTAGTGCGGAGGATGAATGGAAATAGGGGGAACCAGTGAGAAAATAGCTGTAGCGGTTTCAATGGGCACATGTCACTCTAATTTCACATCAGGAAGAAGAATTAACCAAAGGCAGAGCAAGGCGCCCCAGAAGAAGAATAGGGCCTGAAGAACTCCTGTGGATATGAGGCAAGATCACAAAAATAAGAGCTGAAAAATAGAGCTAAGGGCCACTGCAATTCAAAAACCTGCAGAGTTATAAAGGCCAACTATTTTCCAAAAGTATATTGAGGTAAGGTTATGAAGAGGCACTGACAGCAAGGCAGAATTGCAGGAAACCAATTTCAGGAGGAAGACTGGAATTGCATTGAAAACATATGAAAAGACTCAGAACATCGACAATGATGCACTTGGCCAAAAAGGGCGTATGCGTTTTTTCCTGAATATATTCAGGAAGAAAGGCATACGCCCTTTCTGGCCAACCAAGCAAGCTTGCAAAGGAAATCTGCACTACAATGCAGTCTCACTGCTCCCCGGTCAAAAGGGCCATCTGAAAAAAGTGTAAAATCCAGAAAGGCAGCACAGGCCATGGAGAACTGGGAGCCTTGTTATGCTGATGGGCGGGATATAAATTGCCAACAGCCAAACTGGAGATGTGTATGGTGTTTCCTGAAACATCTAAAAAACAAAGAAACAGAGCCTAGGGCACTTCCATTTATGGTCCTATAGGATAGGGAAATTAAAATCAAAAAGACACAGCCACCCCAAAGTTTGGGACGGCTCTGTTTGCAAGAATGTCGTTTACGGTACAAGTTCAATATCACAGAAAGCGAAAAATGGATAAAGAAGTTGTGGTACTTACGTACAATGCAATATCACTCAGCAATGAAATCTATGTCCATCAGGCCAGTAGCAGAATAATGAGTGGATTCAGGTACAATGATTCTAACTGAAATAAGTCACACAGAAAAAGAAACATCATAAGATATCACTAATACACGGAATGTAAACTTGGCTACACAGGAAGTGAATTACAAAACAGAACAGGGTCTCAAATGTAGAAAACCAACTTATGCTTGCTTAAGGGGAAAGGTGAATTGGGGTGCTGCATAAAACCAAGGATTGAAATTAGCACAGAAACCGTTCAATAAGCCAAAAATGTAATAGACAAGAGCTACTCCTTGCTCAACGAAGTGGACTCAACACTCCATATTAAACGCCTAAGAATATACCTGACCAGTACGAATCTTAAAACCTATGGATTTATATGCCTCTGAAAGAGAATCAAGCATGTGTACAGCGGCATAAGCGCAGCAGTGATAGGACTGGTGAGGTTCGGTGAGCAAATGCAGACCCTTTGAACTCATATTGCATGGTACCCATTCCATGGGTCTCAACTCTCCAGGTTTAAGGAATTCTTCCTTCAGCTAAAACATGCATGTGGAACCCAGAGTATGATCCACCGTGTGATCGGGAAACGTGTTCAAATGTGTCTCAGGTTTCGGCCCCTGTTACTCGGGTGGAACATTCCAGACGCTTTAATAACACTCTCCCCACTTGGAGAGTCAGTGCCTTTAACCTCCTGTTTGGCCCAGTTTGCAATTTCTGCGGAAGATGAATAGGAATAGGGAGAACCAATGAGAGACTAGCTGGAGGTGTCTGGACGGGCAAATTTAACTCTCATTTCCCACCAGGAAGAGGAATTAACCAAAGGCTCAGCGTGCCGTGCCGGAACCACACTAGGGCCTGAAGCAATCCTGCGGTGTTGCGGCTATCTCACAAGAAAGCGAGTTGAAGAAAGGAGCTCAGGGGCACTGTAATTCACAAACCTGCAAAGTTATAAATGACAGCTATCGTCCAAAAATATATTGAAGTACGGCTGCCAAGAGGACTTGAAAGCGGGGCAGAATTGCAGAAAACCGATTTCAGGAGGTAGACGGGAATTGCATGTAAAGCATAGGAAGAGGCAGAACGTCCACAATGATGCACTTGGCCAAAAAGGGCGTATGCGTTTTTTCCTGAATATATTCAGGAAAAAATGCATACACCCTTTTTGGCCAACCAAGCAAGCTTGCAAAGGAAATCTGCACTACAATGCAGTCTCACTGCTCCCCGGTCAAAAGGGCAATCTGAAAAAAGTGTAAAATCCAGAAAGGCAGCACAGGCCATGGAGAACTGGGAGCCTTGTTATGCTGATGGGCGGGATATAAATTGCCAACAGCAAATCTGGAGATGTGTATGGTGTTTCCTGAAACATCTAAAAAACAAAGAAACAGAGCCTAGGGCACTTCCATTTATAGTCCTATAGGATAGGGAAATTAAAATGAAAAAGACACAGCCACCCCAAATTTTGGGATAGCTCTGTTTACAAGAACCTCATTTACGGTACAAGTTCAATATCACACAAAGAGAAAAATGGATAAAGAAGTTGTGGTACTTACGTACAATGCAATATCACTCAGCAATGAAATCTATGTCATCAGGCCCATAGCAGCATAATGAGTGGATTCAGGTACGATGATTCTAAGTGAAATAAGTCACACAGAAAAAGAAACATCATAAGATATGACTACTACACGGAATGTAAACTTGGCTACACAGGAACTGAATTTCAAAACAGAACAGGGTCTCAAATGTAGAAAACCAACTTATGCTTGCTTAAGGGGAAAGGTGAGTTGGGGCACTGCATAAAACCAGAGATTGAAATTAGCACAGTTACCGTTCCATAAGCCAAATATGTAATAGACAAGAGCTACTCCTTCCTCAACGAGGTGGACTCAACACCCCATATTAAACGCCGAAGAATATACCTGACTAGTAAGAATCTTAAAACCTATGGATTTATATGTCTCCAAAAGAGAATCAAGCGTGTGTACAGCAGCATAAACGCAGCAGTGATAGGATTGGTGAGGTTCGGTGAGCAAATGCAGACCCTTTGGAGTCATATTGCATGGTACCCATTCCATGGGTCTCAACTCTCCAGGTTTATGGGATTCTTCCTTCAGTTAAAACGTGCATGTGGAACCCAGAGTATGATCCACTGTGTGATCGGAAACGTGTTCACATGTGTCTCAGTTTTCGTCCCCTGGTACTCGGGTGCAACATTCCAGACGCTTTACTAACACTCTCCCCACTTGGAGAGTCAGTGCCTTTAACCTCCTGTTTGGCCCAGTTTGAAATTTCTGTGGAAAATGAACAGCAATAGGGAGAACCAATGAGAGACTAGCTGGAGGTGTCTGGACGGGCAAATTTAACTCTCATTTCCCACCAGGAAGAGGAATTAACCAAAGGCTCAGCGTGCCATGCCGGAACCACACTAGGGCCTGAAGCAATCCTGCAGTGTTGCAGCCAACTCACAAGAAAGCGAGTTGAAGAAAGGAGCTCAGGGGCACTGTAATTCACAAACCTGCAGAGTTATAAATGACAGCTATCGTCCAAAAATATATTGAAGTAAGGCGGCCAAGAGGAGTTGAAAGCGGGGCAGTATTGCAGGAATCCGATTTCAGGAGGGAGACTGGAATTGCATGTAAAGCATAGGAAAAGAGGCAGAACGTCCACAATGATGCACTTGGCCAAAAAGGTCGTATGCGTTTTTTCCTGAATATATTCAGGAAAAAATGCATACGCACTTTTTGGCCAACCAAGCAACCCTGCAAAGGAAATCTGCACTACAATGAAGTCTCACTGCCCCCCGGTCAAAAGGGCCATCTGAAAAAAGTGTAAAATCCAGAAAGGCAGGACAGGCCATGCAGAACTGGGAGCCTTGTTATGCTGATGGGCGGGATGTAAATTGCCAACAGCCACTCTGGAGAAGTGTATGGTGTTTCCTGAAACATCTAAAAAACAAAGCAACAGAGCCTAGGGCACTTCCACTTATGGTCCTATAGCTTAGGGAAATTCAAATTAAAAAGACACAGCCACCCCAAAGTTTGGGACGGCTCTGTTTACAAGAACCTCATTTACGGTACAAGTTCAATATCACAGAAAGCGAAAAATGGATAAAGAAGTTGTGGTACTTACGTACAATGCAATATCACTCAGCAATGAAATCTATGTCATCAGGCCCATAGCAGCATAATGAGTGGATTCAGGTACGATGATTCTAAGTGAAATAAGTCACACAGAAAAAGCAACATCATAAGATAACACCACTACACGGAATGTAAACTTGGCTACACAGGAACTGAATTACAAAACACAACAGGGTCTCAAATGTAGAAAACCAACTTATGCTTGCTTAAGGGGAAAGGTGAATTGGGGTGCTGCATAAAACCAGAGATTGAAATTAGCACAGATACCGTTCCATAAGCCAAATATGTAATAGACAAGAGCTACTCCTTGCTCAACGAAGTGGACTCAACACCCCATATTAAACGCCGAAGAATATACCTGACTAGTTAGAATCTTAAAACCTATGGATTTATATGTCTCCAAAAGAGAATCAAGCGTGTGTACAGCGGCATAAAGGCAGCAGTGATAGGATTGGTGAGGATCGGTGAGAAATGCAGACCCTTTGAAGTCATATTGCATGGTACCCATTCCATGGGTCTCCACTCTCCAGGTTTAAGGGATTCTTCCTTCAGCTAAAACATGCATGTGGAACCCAGAGTATGATCCACCGTGTGATCGGGAAACGTGTTCAAATGTGTCTCAGTTTTTGTCCCCTGGTACTCGGGTGCAACATTCCAGACGCTTTACTAACACTCTCCCCACTTGGAGAGTCAGTGCCTTTAACCTCCTGTTTGGCCCAGTTTGAAATTTCTGCGGAAAATGAACAGGAATAGGGAGAACCAATGAGAGACTAGCTGGAGGTGTCTGGACGGGCAAATTTAACTCTCATTTCCCACCAGGAAGAGGAATTAACCAAAGGCTCAGCGTGCCATGCCGGAACAACACTAGGGCCTGAAGCAATCCTGCAGTGTTGCAGCCAACTCACAAGAAAGCGAGTTGAAGAAAGGAGCTCAGGGGCACTGTAATTCACAAACCTGCAGAGTTATAAATGACAGCTATCGTCCAAAAATATATTGAAGTAAGGCGGCCAAGAGGAGTTGAAAGCGGGGCAGTATTGCAGGAATCCGATTTCAGGAGGTAGACTGGAATTGCATGTAAAGCATAGGAAAAGAGGCAGAACGTCCACAATGATGCACTTGGCCAAAAAGGTCGTATGCGTTTTTTCCTGAATATATTCAGGAAAAAATGCATACGCCCTTTTTGGCCAACCAAGCAACCCTGCAAAGGAAATCTGCACTACAATGAAGTCTCACTGCCCCCCGGTCAAAAGGGCCATCTGAAAAAAGTGTAAAATCCAGAAAGGCAGGACAGGCCATGCAGAACTGGGAGCCTTGTTATGCTGATGGGCGGGATGTAAATTGCCAACAGCCACTCTGGAGAAGTGTATGGTGTTTCCTGAAACATCTAAAAAACAAAGCAACAGAGCCTAGGGCACTTCCACTTATGGTCCTATAGCTTAGGGAAATTCAAATTAAAAAGACACAGCCACCCCAAAGTTTGGGACGGCTCTGTTTACAGGAACCTCATTTACGGTACAAGTTCAATATCACAGAAAGCGAAAAATGGATAAAGAAGTTGTGGTACTTACGTACAATGCAATATCACTCAGCAATGAAATCTATGTCATCAGGCCCATAGCAGCATAATGAGTGGATTCAGGTACGATGATTCTAAGTGAAATAAGTCACACAGAAAAAGCAACATCATAAGATAACACCACTACACGGAATGTAAACTTGGCTACACAGGAACTGAATTACAAAACAGAACAGGGTCTCAAATGTAGAAAACCAACTTATGCTTGCTTAAGGGGAAAGGTGAATTGGGGTGCTGCATAAAACCAGAGATTGAAATTAGCACAGATACCGTTCCATAAGCCAAATATGTAATAGACAAGAGCTACTCCTTGCTCAACGAAGTGGACTCAACACCCCATATTAAACGCCTAAGAATATACCTGACTAGTAAGAATCTTAAAACCTATGGATTTATATGTCTCCAAAAGAGAATCAAGCGTGTGTACAGCGGCATAAAGGCAGCAGTGATAGGATTGGTGAGGTTCGGTGAGAAATGCAGACCCTTTGAAGTCCTATTGCATGGTACCCATTCCATGGGTCTCCACTCTCCAGGTTTAAGGGATTCTTCCTTCAGCTAAAACATGCATGTGGAACCCAGAGTATGATCCACCGTGTGATCGGGAAACGTGTTCAAATGTGTCTCAGTTTTTGTCCCCTGGTACTCGGGTGCAACATTCCAGACGCTTTACTAACACTCTCCCCACTTGGAGAGTCAGTGCCTTTAACCTCCTGTTTGGCCCAGTTTGCAATTTCTGTGGAAAATGAACAGGAATAGGGAGAACCAATGAGAGACTAGCTGGAGGTGGCTGGACGGGCAAATTTAACTCTCATTTCCCACCAGGAAGAGGAATTAACCAAAGGCTCAGCGTGCCATGCGGGAACCACACTAGGGCCTGAAGCAATCTTGCAGTGTTGCGGCCAGCTCACAAGAAAGCGAGTTGAACAAAGGAGCTCAGGGGCAATGTCATTCACAAACATGCAGAGTTATAAATGACAGCTATCGTCCAAAAATATATTGAAGTAAGGCTGCCAAGAGGACTTGAAAGTGGGGCAGAATTGCAGGAAACCGATTTCAGGAGGTAGACTGGTATTGCATGTAAAGCACAGGAAAAGAGGCAGAACGTCCACAATGATGCACTTGGCCAAAAAGGGCGTATGCATTTTTCCCTGAATATATTCAGGAAAAAATGCATACGAACTTTTTGGCCAACCAAGCAAGCTTGCAAAGGAAATCTGCACTACAATGAAGTCTCACTTCCCCCCAGTCAAAAGGGCCATCTGAAAAAAGTGTAAAATCCAGAAAGGCAGGACAGGCCATGCAGAACTGGGAGCCTTGTTATGCTGATGGGCGGGATGTAAATTGCCAACAGCCACTCAGGAGAAGTGTATGGTGTTTCCTGAAACATCTAAAAAACAAAGCAACAGAGCCTAGGGCACTTCCACTTATGGTCCTATAGCTTAGGGAAATTAAAATCAAAAAGACACAGCCACCCCAAAGTTTGGGACGGCTCTGTTTACAAGAACCTCATTTACGGTACAAGTTCAATATCACAGAAAGCGAAAAATGGATAAAGAAGTTGTGGTACTTACGTACAATGCAATATCACTCAGCAATGAAATCTATGTCATCAGGCCCATAGCAGCATAATGAGTGGATTCAGGTACGATGATTCTAAGTGAAATAAGTCACACAGAAAAAGCAACATCATAAGATAACACCACTACACGGAATGTAAACTTGGCTACACAGGAACTGAATTACAAAACAGAACAGGGTCTCAAATGTAGAAAACCAACTTATGCTTGCTTAAGGGGAAAGGTGAATTGGGGTGCTGCATAAAACCAGAGATTGAAATTAGCACAGATACCGTTCCATAAACCAAATATGTAATAGACAAGAGCTACTCCTTGCTCAACGAAGTGGACTCAACACCCCATATTAAACGCCTAAGAATATACCTGACTAGTAAGAATCTTAAAACCTATGGATTTATATGTCTCCAAAAGAGAATCAAGCGTGTGTACAGCGGCATAAAGGCAGCAGTGATAGGATTGGTGAGGTTCGGTGAGAAATGCAGACCCTTTGAAGTCATATTGCATGGTACCCATTCCATGGGTCTCCACTCTCCAGGTTTAAGGGATTCTTCCTTCAGCTAAAACATGCATGTGGAACCCAGAGTATGATCCACCGTGTGATCGGGAAACGTGTTCAAATGTGTCTCAGTTTTTGTCCCCTGGTACTCGGGTGCAACATTCCAGACGCTTTACTAACACTCTCCCCACTTGGAGAGTCAGTGCCTTTAACCTCCTGTTTGGCCCAGTTTGCAATTTCTGCGGAAAATGAACAGGAATAGGGAGAACCAATGAGAGACTAGCTGGAGGTGGCTGGACGGGCAAATTTAACTCTCATTTCCCACCAGGAAGTGGAATTAACCAAAGGCTCAGCGTGCCATGCGGGAACCACACTAGGGCCTGAAGCAATCTTGCAGTGTTGCGGCCAACTCACAAGAAAGCGAGTTGAACAAAGGAGCTCAGGGGCAATGTCATTCACAAACATGCAGAGTTATAAATGACAGCTATCGTCCAAAAATATATTGAAGTAAGGCTGCCAAGAGGACTTGAAAGCGGGGCAGAATTGAAGGAAACCGATTTCAGGAGGTAGACTGGTATTGCATGTAAAGCACAGGAAAAGAGGCAAAACGTCCACAATGATGCACTTGGCCAAAAAGGGCGTATGCGTTTTTCCCTGAATATATTCAGGAAAAAACGCATACGAACTTTTTGGCCCACCAAGCAAGCTTGCAAAGGAAATCTGCACTACAATGAAGTCTCACTTCCCCCCGGTCAAAAGGGCCATCTGAAAAAAGTGTAAAATCCAGAAAGGCAGGACAGGCCATGCAGAACTGGATGCCTTGTTATGCTGATGGGCAGGATGTAAATTGGCAACAGCCACTCTGGAGAAGTGTATGGTGTTTCCTGAAACATCTAAAAAACAAAGCAACAGAGCCTAGGGCACTTCCACTTATGGTCCTATAGCTTAGGGAAATTAAAACCCAAAAGACACAGTCACCCCAAAGTTTGGGACGGCTCTGTTTACAAGAACCTCGTTTACGGTACAAGTTCAATATTACAGAAAGTGAAAAATGGATAAACAAGTTGTGGTACTTACGTACAATGCAATATTCTCAGCAATGAAATCTATGTCATTAGGCCTGTAGCAGCATAATGAGTGGATTCAGGTACGATGATTGTAAGTGAAATAAGTCACACAGAAAAAGAAACATCATAAGATATCACTACTACACGGAATGTAAAGTTGGCTACACAGGAAGTGAATTACAAAACAGAACAGGGTCTCAAATGTAGAAAACCAACTTATGCTTGCTTAAGGGGAAAGGTGAGTTGGGGTGCTGCATAAAACCAGAGATTGAAATTAGCACAGATACCGTTCCATAAGCCAAATATGTAATAGACAAGAGCTACTCCTTGCTCAACGAAGTGGACTCAACACCCCATATTAAACGCCTAAGAATATACCTGACTAGTAAGAATCTTAAAACCTATGGATTTATATGTCTCCGAAAGAGAATCAAGCGTGTGTACAGCGGCATAAATGCAGCAGTGATAGGATTGGTGAGGTTCGGTGAGCAAATGCAGACCCTTTGAAGTCATATTGCATGGTACCCATTCCATGGGTCTCAACTCTCCAGGTTTCAGGGATTCTTCCTTCAGCTAAAACATGCATGTGGAACCCAGAGTATGATCCACCGTGTGATTGGGAAACGTGTTCAAATGTGTCTCAGTTTTCGTCCCCGGTACTCGGGTGCAACATTCAAGACGCTTTACTAACACTCTCCCCACTTGGAGAGTCAGTGCCTTTAACCTCCTGTTTGGCCCAGTTTGCAATTTCTGCGGAAAATGAACAGGAATAGGGAGAACCAATGAGAGACTACCTGGAGGTGTCTGGATGGGCAAATTTAACTCTCATTTCCCACCAGGAAGAGGAATTAACCAAAGGCTCAGCGTGCCATACCAGAACCACACTAGGGCCTGAAGCAATCCTGTGGTGTTGCGGCCAGCTCACAAGAAAGGGAGTTGAAGAAAGGAGCTCAGGGGCACTGTCTTTCACAAACCTGCAGAGTTATAAATGACAGCTATCGTCCAAAAATATATTGAAGTAAGGCTGCCAAGAGGACTTGAAAGCGGGGCAGAATTGCAGGAAATCGATTTCAGAATATAGACTGGAATTGCATGTAAAGCATAGGAAAAGAGGCAGAAAGTCCACAATGATGCACTTGGCCAAAAAGGGCGTATGCATTTTTTCCTGAGTATATTCAGGAAAAAACGCATACGCCCTTTTTGGCCAACCAAGCAAGCTTGCAAAAGAAATCTGCACATCAATGAAGTCTCACTTCCCCCAATCAAAAGGGCCATCTGAAAAAAGTGTAAAATCCAGAAAAGCAGGACAGGCCATGGAGAACTGGGAGCCTTGTTATGCTGATGGGCCGGATGTAAATTGCCAACAGCCACTCTGGAGAAGTGTATGGTGTTTCCTGAAACATCTCAAAAACAAAGCAACAGAGCCTAGGGCACTTCCACTTATGGTCCTATAGCTTAGGGAAATTAAAATCAAAAAGACACAGCCACCCCAAAGTTTGGGACGGCTCTGTTTACAAGAACCTCGTTTATGGTACAAGTTCAATATCACAGAAAGCGAAAAATGGATAAAGAAGTTGTGGTACTTACGTAGAATGCAATATCTCTCAGCAATGAAATCTATGTCATCAGGCCCGTAGCAGCATAATGAGTGGATTCAGGTATGATGATTCTAAGTGAAATAAGTCACACAGAAAAAGAAACATCATAAGATATCACTAATACACGGAATGTAAACTTGGCTACACAGGAACTGAATTACAAAACAGAACAGGGTCTCAAATGTAGAAAACCAACTTATGCTTGCTTAAGGGGAAAGGTGAGTTGGGGTGCTGCATAAAACCAGAGATTGAAATTAGCACAGATACCGTTCCATAAGCCAAATATGTAATAGAAAAGAGCTAGTCCTTGCTCAAGGAAGTGCACTCAACACCCCATATTAAACGCATAACAATATACCTGACTAGTAAGAATCTTAAAACCTATGGATTTATATGTCTCCGAAAGAGAATCAAGCGTGTGTACAGCGACATAAATGCAGCAGTGATAGGATTGGTGAGGTTCGGTGAGCAAATGCAGACCCTGTGAAGTCATATTGCATGGTACCCATTCCATGGGTCTCAACTCTCCAGGTTTAAGGGATTCTTCCTTCAGCTAAAACATGCATGTGGAACCCAGAGTATGATCCACCGTTTGATCGGGAAACGTGTTCAAATGTGTCTCAGTTTTCGTCCCCTGGTACTTGGGTGCAACATTCCAGAAGCTTTACTAACACACTCCCCACTTGGAGAGTCAGTTCCTTTAAACTCCTGTTTGGCCCAGTTTGCAAATTCTGCGGAAAATGAACAGGAATAGGGAGAACCAATGAGAGACTAGCTGGAGTGGTCTGAACGGGCAAATTTAACTCTCATTTCCCACCAGGAAGAGGAATTAACCAAAGGCTCAGCGTGCCATGCCAGAACTACACTAGGGCCTGAAGCAATCCTGTGGTGTGGAGGCCAGCTCACAAGAAAGCAAGTTGAAGGAAGGAGCTCAGGGGCACTGTAATTCACAAACCTGCAGAGTTATAAATGACAGCTATCGTCCAAAATTATATTGAAGTAAGGCTGCCAAGAGGACTTGAAAGTGGGGCAGAATTGCAGGAAACCGATTTCAGGAGGTAGACTGGAATTGCATGTAAAGCATAGGAAAAGAGGCAGAACATCCACAATGATGAACGTGGCCAAAAAGGGCGTATGCGTTTTTTCCCGAATATATTCAGGAAAAAATATATACGCACTTTTTGGCCAACCAAGCAAGCCTGCAAAGGAAATCTGCACTACAATGAAGTCTCACTGTGCCACGGTCAAAAGGGCCATCTGAAAAAAGTGTAAAATCCAGAAAGGCAGGACAGGCCATGGAGAACTGGGAGCCTTGTCATGCTGATGGGCGGGATGTAAATTGCCAACAGCCACTCTGGAGAAGTGTATGGTGTTTCCTGAAACATCTACAAAACAAAGCAACAGAGCGTAGGGAAATTCCACTTATGGTTCTATAGCTTAGGGAAATTAAAATCAAAAAGACACAGCCACCCCAAAGTTTGGGACGGCTCTGTTTACAACAACCTCGTTTACGGTACAAGTTCAATATCACAGAAAGTGAAAAATGGATAAAGAAGTTATTGTTCTTACGTACAATGCAATATCACTCAGCAATGAAATCTATGTCATGAGGCCCGTAACAGCATAATGAGTGGATTCAGGTACGATGATTGCAAGTGAAATAAGTCACACAGAAAAAGAAACATCATAAGATATCACTACTACACGGAATGTAAACTTGGCTACACAGGAACTGAATTACAAAACAGAACAGGGTCTCAAATGTAGAAAAGCAAGTTATGCTTGCTTAAGGGGAAAGGTCAGTTGGGGTTCTGCATAAAACCAGCGACTGAAATTAACACAGATACCGTTCCATAAGCCAAATATTTAATAGACAAGAGCTACTCCTTGCTCAACGAAGTGGACTCAACACCCCATATTAAACGCCTAAGAATATACCTGACTAATAAGAATCTTAAAACCTATGGATTTATATGTCTCCGAAAGAGAATCAAGCGTGTGTACAGCGGCATAAACGCAGCAGTGATAGGATTGGTGAGGTTCGGTGAGCAAATGCAGACCCTTTGAAGTCATTTTGCATGGTAACCATTCCATGGGTCTCAACTCTCCAGGTTTAAGGGATTCTTCCTTCAGCTAAATCATGCATGTGGAACCCAGAGTATGATAAACCGTGTGATCGGGAAACGTGTTCAAATGTGTCTCAGTTTTCGTCCCTGGTACTCGGGTGCAACATTCCAGACGCTTTACTAACACTCTCCCCACTTGGAGAGTCAGTGCCTTTAACCTCCTGTTTGGCCCAGTTTGCAATTTCTGCGGAAAATGAACAGGAATAGGGAGAACCAATGAGAGACTAGCTGGAGGTGTCTGGACGGGCAAATTTAACTCTCATTTCCCACCAGGAAGAGGAATTAACCAAAGGCTCAGCGTGCCATGCCAGAACCACACTAGGGCCTGAAGCAATCCTGCGGTTTTGCGGCCAGCTCACAAGAAAGCGAGTTGAACAAAGGAGCTCAGGGGCACTGTAATTCACAAACCTGCAGAGTTATAAATGACAGCTATCGTCCAAAAATATATTGAAGTAAGGCTGCCAAGAGCACTTGAAATTGGGGCAGAATTGCAAGAAACCGAATTCAGGAGGTAGACTGGAATTGCATGTAAAGCATAGGAAAAGAGACAGAACGTCCACAATGATGCATTTGGCCAAGAAGGGCGTATGCGTTTTTTCCCGAATATATTCAGGAAAAAATGCATACGCACTTTTGGCCAACCAAGCAAGCCTGCAAAGGTAATCTGCACTACAATGAAGTCTCACTGCACCCCGGTCAAAAGGGCCATCTGAAAAAAGTGTAAAATCCAGAAAGGCAGGACAGGCCATGGAGAACTGGGAGCCTTGTCATGCTGATGGGCGGGATGTAAATTGCCAACAGTCACTCTGGAGAAGTGTATGGTGTTTCCTGAAACATCCAAAAAGCAAAGCAACAGAGCCTAGGGCACTTCCACTTATGGTCCTATAGCTTAGGGAAATTAAAATCAAAAAGACACAGCCACCCCAAAGTTTGGGACAGCTCTGTTTACAAGAACCTCGTTTACAGTACAAGTTCAATATCGCAGGAAGCGAAAAATGGATAAAGAAGTTGTGGTACTTACGTACAATGCAATATCACTCAGCAATGAAATCTATGTCATCAGGCCCATAGCAGCATTGTGAGTGGATTCAGGTACGATGATTCTAAGTGAAATAAGTCACACAGAAAAAGAAACATCATAAGATATCACTACTACACGGAATGTAAACTTGGCTACACAGGAACTGAATTACAAAAGAGAACAGGGTCTCAAAAGTAGAAAACCGACTTATGCTTGCTTAAGGCGAAAGGTGAGTTGGGGTGCTGCATAAAACCAGAGATTGAAATTAGCACAGATACCGTTCCATAAGCCAAATATGTAATAGACAAGAGCTACTCCCTGCTCAACGAAGTGCACTCAACACCCCATATTAAACGCCTAAGAATATACCAGACTAGTAAGAATCTTAAAACCTATGGATTTATATGTCTCCGAAAGAGAATCAAACGTGTGTACAGCGGCATAAATGCAGCAGTGATAGGACTGGTGAGGTTCAGTGAGCAAATGCAGACCCTTTGAAGTCATATTGCATGGTACCCATTCCATGGGTCTCAACTCTCCTGGTTTAAGGGATTCTTCCTTCAGCTAAAACATGCCTGTGGAACCCAGAGTATGATCCACCGTGTGATCGGGAAACGTGTTCAAATGTGTCTGTTTGCGTCCCCTGGTACTCGGGTGCAACATTCCAGACGCTTTACTAACACTCTCCCCACTTGGAGAGTCAGTGCCTTTAACCTCCTGTTTGCCCCAGTTTGCAATTTCTGCGGAAAATGAACATGAATAGGGGAACCAATGAGAGACTAGCTGGAGGTATCTGGACGGGCAATTTAACTCTCATTATCCACCAGGAAGAGGAATTAAGCAAAGGCTCAGCATGCCATGCCGGAACCGCACTAGGGCCTGAACCAATCCTGCGGTGTTGCGGCCAGCTCACAAGAAAGCGAGTTGAAGAAAGGAGCTCAGGGGCACTGTAATTCACAAACCTGCAGAGTTATAAATGACAGCTATCGTCCAAAAATATATTGAAGTAAGGCTGCCAAGAGGACTTGAAAGCGGTGCAGAGTTGCAGGAAACCGATTTCAGGAGATAGACTGGAATTGCATGTAAAGCATAGGAAAACAGGCAGAATGTCCACAATGGTGCACTTGGCCAAAAAGGGCGTATGCGTTTTTTCCTGAATATATTCAGGAAAAAACGCATACGCCCTTTTTGGCCAACCAAGCAAGCTTGCAAAGGAAATCTGCACTACAATGAAGTCTCACTGCCCCCCGGTCAAAAGGGCAATCTGAAAAAAGTGTAAAATCCAGAAAGGCAGGACAGGCCATGGAGAACTGGGAGCCTTCTTATGCTGATGGGCGGGATGTAATTTGCCAACAGCCACTCTGGAGAAGTGTATGGTGTTTCCTGAAACATCTAAAAAACAAGGCAACAGAGCCTAGGGCACTTCCATTTATGGTCCTATAGCTTAGGGAAATTAAAATAAAAAAGACACAGCCACCCCAAAGTTTGGGACGGCTCTGTTTACAAGAACCTCGTTTACGGTACAAGTTCAATATCACAGAAAGCAAAAAATGAATAAAGAAGTTGTGGTACTTACGTACAATGCAATATCACTCAGCAATGAAATCTATGTCATCAGGCCCGTAGCAGCATAATGAGTGGATTCAGGTACGATGATTCTAAGTGAAATAAGTCACACAGAAAAAGCAACATCATAAGATATCACTACTACACGGAATGTAAACCTGGCTACACAGGAAATGAATTACAAAAGAGAACAGGGTCTCAAATGTAGAAAAGCAACTTATGCGTGCTTAAGGGGAAAGGTGAGTTGGGGTGCTGCATAAAACCAGAGATTGAAATTAGCACAGATACCATTCCATAAGCCAAATATGTAATAGACAAGAGCTACTCCTTGCTCAACGAAGTGGATTCAACACCCCATATTAAACGCATAACAATATACCTGACTAGTAAGAATCTTAAAACCTATGGATTTATATGTCTCCGAAAGAGAATCAAGCGTTTGTACAGCGGCATAAACGCAGCAGTGATAGGATTGTTGAGGTTCGGTGAGCAAATGCAGACCTTTTGAAGTCATAATGCATCGTACCCTTTCCATGGGTCTCAACTCTCCAGGTTTAAGGGATTCTTCCTTCAGGTAAAACATGCATGTGGAACCCAGAGTATGATCCACCGTGTGATCGGGAAACATGTTCAAATGTGTCTCAGTTTTTGTCCCCTTGTACTCGGGTGAAACATTCCAGACGCTTTACTAACACTCTCCCCACTTGGAGAGTCAGTGCCTTTACCCTCCTGTTTGGCCCAGTTTGCAATTTCTGCGGAAAATGAACAGGAATAGGGAGAACCAATGAGAGACTAGCTGGAGGTGTCTGGACGGGCAAATTTAACTCTCATTTCCCACTAGGAAGAGGAGTTAACTAAAGGCTCAGTGTGCCATGCCAGAACCACACTAGGGCCTGAAGCAATCTTGTGGTGTTGCGGCCAGCTCACAAGAAAGCGAGTTGAAGGGAGAAGCTCAGGGGCACTGTAATTCACAAACCTGCAGAGTTATAAATGACAGCTATCATCCAAAAATATATTGAAGTAAGGCTGCCAAGAGGACTTGAAAGCGGGGCAGAATTGCAGGAAATCGATTTCAGAATGTAGACTGGAATTGAATGTAAAGCATAGGAAAAGAGGCAGAAAGTCCACAATGATGCACTTGGCCAAAAAGGGCGTATGCATTTTTTCCTGAGTATATTCAGGAAAAAACGCATACGCCCTTTTCGGTCAACCAAGCAAGCTTGCAAAAGAAATCTGCACATCAATGAAGTCTCACTTCTCCCAATCAAAAGGGCCATCTGAAAAAAGTGTAAAAACCAGAAAAGCAGGACAGGCCATGGAGAACTGGGAGCCTTGTTATGCTGATGGGCCGGATGTAAATTGCCAACAGCCACTCTGGAGAAGTGTATGGTGTTTCCTGAAACATCTCAAAAACAAAGCAACAGAGCCTAGGGCACTTCCACTTATGGTCCTATAGCTTAGGGAAATTAAAATCAAAAAGACACAGCCACCCCAATGTTTGGGCCGGCTCTGTTTACAAGAACCTCGTTTATGGTACAAGTTCAATATCACAGAAAGAGAAAAATGGATAAAGAAGTTGTGGTACTTACGTACAATGCAATATCACTCAGCAATGAAATCTATGTCATCAGGCCCGTAGCAGCATAATGAGTGGATTCAGGTACGATGATTCTAAGTGAAATAAGTCACACAGAAAAAGAAACATCATAAGATATCACTAATACCCGGAATGTAAACTTGGCTACACAGGAACTGAATTACAAAACAGAACAGGGTCTCAAATGTAGAAAACCAACTTATGCTTGCTTAAGGGGAAAGGTGAGTTGGGGTGCTGCATAAAACCAGAGATTGAAATTAGCACAGATACCGTTCCATAAGCCAAATATGTAATAGACAAGAGCTACTCCTTGCTCAACGAAGTGGACTCAACACCCCATATTAAACGCATAACAATATACCTGACTAGTAAGAATCTTAAAACCTATGGATTTATATGTCTCCGAAAGAGAATCAAGCGTGTGTACAGTGGCATAAACGCAGCAGTGATAGGATTGGTGAGGTACGGTGAGCAAATGCAGACCCTTTGAAGTCATAATGCATGGTACCCATTCCATGGGTCTCAACTCTCCAGGTTTAAGGGATTCTTCCTTCAGCTAAAACATGCATGTGGAACCCAGAGTATGATCCACCGTGTGATCGGGAAACGTGTTCAAATGTGTCTCAGTTTTCGTCCCCTGGTACTTGGGTGCAACATTCCAGACGCTTTACTAACACACTCCCCACTTGGAGAGTCAGTTCCTTTAAACTCCTGTTTGGCCCAGTTTGCAATTTCTGCGGAAAATGAACAGGAATAGGGAGAACCAATGAGAGACTAGCTGGAGGTGTCTGGACGGGCAAATTTAACTCCCATTTCCCACCAGGAAGAGGAATTATCCAAACGCTCAGCGCGCTATGCCAGAACCACACTAGGGCCTGAAGCAGTCCTGCGGTGCTGCGGCCAGCTCACAAGAAAGCGAGTTGAAGGAAGGAGCTCAGGGGCACTGTAATTCACAAACCTGCAGAGTTATAAATGACAGCTATCGTTCAAAAATATATTGAAGTAAGGCTGCCAAGAGGACTTGAAATTGGGGCAGAATTGCAGGAAATCGATTTCAGAATGTAGACTGGAATTGCATGTAAAGCATAGGAAAAGAGGCCGAAAGTCCACAATGATGCACTTGGCCAAAAAGGGCGTATGCGTTTTTTCCTGAGTATATTCAGGAAAAAACGCATACGCCCTTTTTGGCCAACCAAGCAAGCTTGCAAAGGAAATCTGCACTACAATGAAGTCTCACTGCCCCCCGGTCAAAAGGGCCATCTGAAAAAAGTGTAAAACCCAGAAAGGCAGGACACGCCATTGAGAACTGGGAGCCTTGTCATGCTGATGGGCGGGATGTAAATTGCCAACAGCCACTCTGGAGAAGTGTATGGTGTTTCCTGAAACATCTACAAAACAAAGCAACAGAGCGTAGGGCACTTCCACTTATGGTCCTATAGCTTAGGGAAATTAAAATCAAAAAGACACAGCCACCCCAAAGTTTGGGACGGCTCTGTTTACAAGAACCTCGTTTACGGTAGAAGTTCAATATCACAGAAAACGAAAAATGGATAAAGAAGTTGTGGTACTTACGTACAATGCAATATCACTCAGCAATGAAATCTATGTCATCAGGCCCGTAGCAGCATAATGAGTGGATTCAGGTACGATGATTCTAAGTGAAATAAGTCACAGAGAAAAAGAAACATCATAAGATATCACTACTACACGGAATGTAAACTTGGCTACACAGGAACTGAATTACAAAACAGAACAGGGTCTCAAATGTAGAAAACCAACTTATGCTTGCTTAAGGGGAAAGGTGAGTTGGGGTGCTGCATAAAACCAGAGATTGAAATTAGCACAGATACCGTTCCAGAAGCCACAAATGTAATAGACAAGAGCTACTCCTTGCTCAGCGAAGTGGACTCAACACCACATATTCAACGCCTAAGAATATACCTGACTAGTAAGAATCTTAAAACTTATGGATTTATATGTCTCCCAAAGAGAATCAAGCGTGTGTACAGTGGCATAAACGCAGCAGTGATAGGATTGGTGAGGTTCGGTGAGCAAATGCAGACCCTTTGAAGTCATATTCCATGGTACCCATTCCATGGGTCTCAACTCTCCAAGTTTATGGGATTCTTCCTTCAGCTAAAACATACATGTGTAAACCAGAGTATGATCCACCGTGTGATCGGAACCGTGTTCAAATGTGTCTCAGTTTTTGTCCACTGGTACTCGGGTGCAACATTCCAGACGCTTTACTAACACTCTCCCCACTTGGAGAGTCAGTGCCTTTAACCTCCTGTTTGGCTCAGTTTGCAATTTCTGCGGAAAATGAACAGGAATAGGGAGAACCAATGAGAGACTAGCTGGAGGTGTCTGGACGGGCAAATTTAACTCTCATTTCCCACCAGGAAGAGGAATTAACCAAAGGCTCAGCGTGCCATGCGGGAACCACACTAGGGCCTGAAGCAATCTTGCGGTGTTGCGGCCAGCTCACAAGAAAGCGAGTTGAACAAAGAGCTCAGGGGCAATGTCATTCACAAACATGCAGAGTTATAAATGACAGCTATCGTCCAAAAATATATTGAAGTAAGGCTGCCAAGAGGACTTGAAAGCGGGGCAGAATTGCAGGAAACCAATTTCAGGAGGTAGACTGGTATTGCATGTAAAGCATAGGAAAAGAGGCAGAACGTCCACAATGATGCACTTGGCCAAAAAGAGCATATGCGTTTTTTCCTGAATATATTCAGGAAAAAATGCATACGACCTTTTTGGCCAACCAAGCAAGCTTGCAAAGGAAATCTGCACTACAATGAAGTCTCACTGCCCCCCGGTCAAAAGAGCCATCTGAAAAAAGTGTAAAATCCAGAAAGGCAGGACAGGCCATGGAGAACTGGGAGCCTTGTTATGCTGATGGGCGGGATGTAAATTGCCAACAGCTACTCTGGAGAAGTGTATGGTGTTTCCTGAAACATCTAAAAAACAAAGCAACAGAACCTAGGGCACTTCCACTTATGGTCCTATAGCTTAGGGAAATTAAAATCAAAAAGACACAGCCACCCCAAAGTTTGGGACGGCTCTGTTTACAAAAACCTCATTTACGGTACAAGTTCAATATCACAGAAAGCGCAAAATGGATAAAGAAGTTGTGGTACTTACGTACAATGCAATATCACTCAGCAATGAAATCTATGTCATCAGGCCCATAGCAGCATAATGAGTGGATTCACGTACGATGATTCTAAGTGAAATAAGTCACACAGAAAAAGAAACATCATAAGATAACACCACTAACGGAATGTAAACTTGGCTACACAGGAACTGAATTACAAAACAGAACAGGGTCTCAAATGTAGAAAACCAACTTATGCTTGCTTAAGGGGAAAGGTGAATTGGGGTGCTGCATAAAACCAGAGATTGAAATTAGCACAGATACCGTTCCATAAGCCAAATATGTAATAGACAAGAGCTACTCCTTGCTCAACGAAGTGGACTCAACACCCCATATTAAACGCCTAAGAATATACCTGACTAGTAAGAATCTTAAAACGTATGGATTTATATGTCTCCGAAAGAGAATCAAGCGTGTGTACAGCGGCATAAAGGCAGCAGAGATAGGATTGGTGAGGTTCGGTGAGAAATGCAGACCCTTTGAAGTCATATTGCATGGTACCCATTCCATGGGTCTCCACTCTCCAGGTTTAAGGGATTCTTCCTTCAGCTAAAACATGCATGTGGAACCCAGAGTATGATCCACCGTGTGATCGGGAAACGTGTTCAAATGTGTCTCAGTTTTTGTCCCCTGGTACTCGGGTGCAACATTCCAGACGCTTTACTAACACTCTCCCCACTTGGAGAGTCAGTGCCTTTAACCTCCTGTTTGGCCCAGTTTGCAATTTCTGCGGAAAATGAACAGGAATAGGGAGAACCAATCAGAGACTAGCTGGAGGTGTCTGGACGGGCAAATTTAACTCTCATTTCCCACCAGGAAGAGGAATTAACCAAAGACTCAGCATGCCATACCGGAACCACACTAGGGCCTGAAGCAATCCTGCGGTTTTGCGGCCAGCTCACAAGAAAGCGAGTTGAAGAAAGGAGCTCAGGGGCACTGTAATTCATAAAACCTGCAGAGTTATAAATGGCAGCTATCGTCCAAAAATATATTGAAGTAAGGCTGCCAAGAGGACTTGAAAGCGGGGCAGAATTGCAGGAAACCGATTTCAGGAGGTAGACTGGAATTGCATGTAAAGCATAGGAAAAGAGGCAGAATGTCCACAATGATGCACTTGGCCAAAAAGGGCGTATGCGTTTTTTCCTGAATATATTCAGGAAAAAACGCATACGCGCTTTTTGGCCCACCAAGCAAGCTTGCAAAGGAAATCTGCACTACAATGGAGTCTCACTGCCCCCCAGTCAAAAGGGCCATCTGAAAAAAGTGTAAAATCCAGAAAGGCAGGACAGGCCATGGAGAACTGGGAGCCTTGTTATACTGATGGGCGGGATGTAAATTGCCAACAGCCACTCTGGAGAAGTGTATGGTGTTTCCTGAAACATCTAAAAAAGAAAGCAACAGAGCCTAGGGCACTTCCACTTATGGTCCTATAGCTTAGGGAAATTAAAATCAAAAAGACACAGCCACCCCAAAGTTTGGGACGGCTCTGTTTACAAGAACCTCGTTTACGGTACAAGTTCAATATCACAGAAAGCGAAAAATGGATAAAGAAGTTGTGGTACTTACGTACAATGCAATATCACTCAGCAATGAAATCTATGTCATCAGGCCCGTAGCAGCATAATGAGTGGATTCAGGTACGATGATTCTAAGTGAAATAAGTCACAGAGAAAAAGAAACATCATAAGATATCACTACTACACGGAATGAAAACTTGGCTACACAGGACCTGAATTACAAAACAGAACAGGGTCTCAAATGTAGAAAACCAACTTATGCTTGCTTAAGGGGAAAGGTGAGTTGGGGTGCTGCATAAAACCAGAGATTGAAATTAGCACAGATACCGTTCCAGAAGCCACAAATGTAATAGACAAGAGCTACTCCTTGCTCAACGAAGTGGACTCAACACCCCATATTAAACGCCTAAGAATATACCTGACTAGTAAGAATCTTAAAACTTATGGATTTATATGTCTCCCAAAGAGAATCAAGCGTGTGTACAGTGGCATAAACGCAGCAGTGATAGGATTGGTGAGGTTCGGTGAGCAAATGCAGACCCTTTGAAGTCATATTCCATGGTACCCATTCCATGGGTCTCAACTCTCCAAGTTTATGGGATTCTTCCTTCAGCTAAAACATACATGTGTAACCCAGAGTATGATCCACCGTGTGATCGGAACCGTGTTCAAATGTGTCTCAGTTTTTGTCCACTGGTACTCGGGTGCAACATTCCAGACGCTTTACTAACACTCTCCCCACTTGGAGAGTCAGTGCCTTTAACCTCCTGTTTGGCCCAGTTTGCAATTTCTGCGGAAAATGAACAGGAATAGGGAGAACCAATGAGAGACTAGCTGGAGGTGTCTGGACGGGCAAATTTAACTCTCATTTCCCACCAGGAAGAGGAATTAACCAAAGGCTCAGCGTGCCATGCAGGAACCACACTAGGGCCTGAAGCAATCTTGCGGTGTTGCGGCCAGCTCACAAGAAAGCGAGTTGAACAAAGGAGCTCAGGGGCAATGTCATTCACAAACATGCAGAGTTATAAATGACAGCTATCGTCCAAAAGTATATTGAAGTAAGGCTGCCAAGAGGACTTGAAAGCGGGGCAGAATTGCAGGAAACCAATTTCAGGAGGTAGACTGGTATTGCATGTAAAGCATAGGAAAAGAGGCAGAACGTCCACAATGATGCACTTGGCCAAAAAGGGCGTATGCGTTTTTTCCTGAATATATTCAGGAAAAAATGCATACGACCTTTTTGGCCAACCAAGCAAGCTTGCAAAGGAAATCTGCACTACAAGGAAGTCTCACTGCCCCCCAGTCAAAAGGGCCATCTGAAAAAAGTGTAAAATCCAGAAAGGCAGGACAGGCCATGGAGAACTGGGAGCCTTGTTATGCTGATGGGCGGGAGGTAAATTGCCAACAGCTACTCTGGAGAAGTGTATGGTGTTTCCTGAAACATCTAAAAAACAAAGCAACAGAGCCTAGGGCACTTCCACTTATGGTCCTATAGCTTAGGGAAATTAAAATCAAAAAGACACAGCCACGCCAAAGTTTGGGACGGCTCTGTTTACAAAAACCTCATTTACGGTACAAGTTCAATATCACAGAAGGCGCAAAATGGATAAAGAAGTTGTGGTACTTACGTACAATGCAATATCACTCAGCAATGAAATCTATGTCATCAGGCCCATAGCAGCATAATGAGTGGATTCACGTACGATGATTCTAAGTGAAATAAGTCACACAGAAAAAGAAACATCATAAGATAACACCACTAACGGAATGTAAACTTGGCTACACAGGAACTGAATTACAAAACAGAACAGGGTCTCAAATGTAGAAAACCAACTTATGCTTGCTTAAGGGGAAAGGTGAATTGGGGTGCTGCATAAAACCAGAGATTGAAATTAGCACAGATACCGTTCCATAAGCCAAATATGTAATAGACAAGAGCTACTCCTTGCTCAACGAAGTGGACTCAACACCCCATATTAAACGCCTAAGAATATACCTGACTAGTAAGAATCTTAAAACGTATGGATTTATATGTCTCCGAAAGAGAATCAAGCGTGTGTACAGCGGCATAAAGGCAGCAGAGATAGGATTGGTGAGGTTCGGTGAGAAATGCAGACCCTTTGAAGTCATATTGCATGGTACCCATTCCATGGGTCTCCACTCTCCAGGTTTAAGGGATTCTTCCTTCAGCTAAAACATGCATGTGGAACCCAGAGTATGATCCACCGTGTGATCGGGAAACATGTTCAAATGTGTCTCAGTTTTTGTCCCCTGGTACTCGGGTGCAACATTCCAGACGCTTTACTAACACTCTCCCCACTTGGAGAGTCAGTGCCTTTAACCTCCTGTTTGGCCCAGTTTGCAATTTCTGCGGAAAATGAACAGGAATAGGGAGAACCAATGAGAGACTAGCTGGAGGTGTCTGGACGGGCAAATTTAACTCTCATTTCCCACCAGGAAGAGGAATTAACCAAAGACTCAGCATGCCATACCGGAACCACACTAGGGCCTGAAGCAATCCTGCGGTTTTGCGGCCAGCTCACAAGAAAGCGAGTTGAAGAAAGGAGCTCAGGGGCACTGTAATTCATAAAACCTGCAGAGTTATAAATGGCAGCTATCGTCCAAAAATATATTGAAGTAAGGCTGCCAAGAGGACTTGAAAGCGGGGCAGAATTGCAGGAAACCGATTTCAGGAGGTAGACTGGAATTGCATGTAAAGCATAGGAAAAGAGGCAGAATGTCCACAATGATGCACTTGGCCAAAAAGGGCGTATGCGTTTTTTCCTGAATATATTCAGGAAAAAACGCATACGCGCTTTTTGGCCCACCAAGCAAGCTTGCAAAGGAAATCTGCACTACAATGGAGTCTCACTGCCCCCCAGTCAAAAGGGCCATCTGAAAAAAGTGTAAAATCCAGAAAAGCAGGACAGGCCATGGAGAACTGGGAGCCTTGTTATACTGATGGGCGGGATGTAAATTGCCAACAGCCACTCTGGAGAAGTGTATGGTGTTTCCTGAAACATCTAAAAAAGAAAGCAACAGAGCCTAGAGCACTTCCACTTATGGTCCTATAGCTTAGGGAAATTAAAATCAAAAAGACACAGCCACCCCAAAGTTTGGGACGGCTCTGTTTACAAGAACCTCGTTTACGGTACAAGTTCAATATCACAGAAAGCGAAAAATGGATAAAGAAGTTGTGGTACTTACGTACAATGCAATATCACTCAGCAATGAAATCTATGTCATCAGGCCCGTAGCAGCATAATGAGTGGATTCAGGTACGATGATTCTAAGTGAAATAAGTCACAGAGAAAAAGAAACATCATAAGATATCACTACTACACGGAATGAAAACTTGGCTACACAGGAACTGAATTACAAAACAGAACAGGGTCTCAAATGTAGAAAACCAACTTATGCTTGCTTAAGGGGAAAGGTGAGTTGGGGTGCTGCATAAAACCAGAGATTGAAATTAGCACAGATACCATTCCAGAAGCCACAAATGTAATAGACAAGAGCTACTCCTTGCTCAACGAAGTGGACTCAACACCACATATTAAACGCCTAAGAATATACCTGACTAGTAAGAATCTTAAAACTTATGGATTTATATGTCTCCCAAAGAGAATCAAGCGTGTGTACAGTGGCATAAACGCAGCAGTGATAGGATTGGTGAGGTTCGGTGAGCAAATGCAGACCCTTTGAAGTCATATTCCATGGTACCCATTCCATGGGTCTCAACTCTCCAAGTTTATGGGATTCTTCCTTCAGCTAAAACATACATGTGTAACCCAGAGTATGATCCACCGTGTGATCGGAACCGTGTTCAAATGTGTCTCAGTTTTTGTCCACTGGTACTCGGGTGCAACATTCCAGACGCTTTACTAACACTCTCCCCACTTGGAGAGTCAGTGCCTTTAACCTCCTGTTTGGCCCAGTTTGCAATTTCTGCGGAAAATGAACAGGAATAGGGAGAACCAATGAGAGACTAGCTGGAGGTGTCTGGACGGGCAAATTTAACTCTCATTTCCCACCAGGAAGAGGAATTAACCAAAGGCTCAGCGTGCCATGCGGGAACCACACTAGGGCCTGAAGCAATCTAGCCGTGTTGCGGCCAGCTCACAAGAAAGCGAGTTGAACAAAGGAGCTCAGGGGCAATGTCATTCACAAACATGCAGAGTTATAAATGACAGCTATCGTCCAAAAATATATTGAAGTAAGGCTGCCAAGAGGACTTGAAAGCGGGGCAGAATTGCAGGAAACCGATTTCAGGAGGTAGACTGGTATTGCATGTAAAGCATAGGAAAAGAGGCAGAACGTCCACAATGATGCACTTGGCCAAAAAGGGCGTATGCGTTTTTTCCTGAATATATTCAGGAAAAAATGCATACGCCCTTTCTGGCCAACCAAGCAAGCTTGCAAAGGAAATCTGCACTACAAGGAAGTCTCACTGCCCCCCAGTCAAAAGGGCCATCTGAAAAAAGTGTAAAATCCAGAAAGGCAGGACAGGCCATGGAGAACTGGGAGCCTTGTTATGCTGATGGGCGGGAGGTAAATTGCCAACAGCTACTCTGGAGAAGTGTATGGTGTTTCCTGAAACATCTAAAAAACAAAGCAACAGAACCTAGGGCACTTCCACTTATGGTCCTATAGCTTAGGGAAATTAAAATCAAAAAGACACAGCCACCCCAAAGTTTGGGACGGCTCTGTTTACAAAAACCTCATTTACGGTACAAGTTCAATATCACAGAAGGCGCAAAATGGATAAAGAAGTTGTGGTACTTACGTACAATGCAATATCACTCAGCAATGAAATCTATGTCATCAGGCCCATAGCAGCATAATGAGTGGATTCACGTACGATGATTCTAAGTGAAATAAGTCACACAGAAAAAGAAACATCATAAGATAACACCACTAACGGAATGTAAACTTGGCTACACAGGAACTGAATTACAAAACAGAACAGGGTCTCAAATGTAGAAAACCAACTTATGCTTGCTTAAGGGGAAAGGAGAATTGGGGTGCTGCATAAAACCAGAGATTGAAATTAGCACAGATACCGTTCCATAAGCCAAATATGTAATAGACAAGAGCTACTCCTTGCTCAACGAAGTGGACTCAACACCCCATATTAAACGCCTAAGAATATACCTGACTGGAAAGAATCTTAAAACGTATGGATTTATATGTCTCCGAAAGAGAATCAAGCGTGTGTACAGCAGCATAAAGGCAGCAGTGATAGGATTGGTGAGGTTCGGTGAGCAAATGCAGACCCTTTGAAGTCATATTGCATGGTACCCGTTCCATGGGTCTCCACTCTCCAGGTTTAAGGGATTCTTCCTTCAGCTAAAACATGCATGTGGAACCCAGAGTATGATCCACCGTGTGATCGGCAAACGTGTTCAAATGTGTCTCAGTTTTCGTCCCCTGGTACTCGGGTGCAACATTCCAGACGCTTTACTAACACTCTCCCCACTTGGAGAGTCAGTGCCTTTAACCTCCTGTTTGGCCCAGTTTGCAATTTCTGCGGAAAATGAACAGGAATAGGGAGAACCAATGAGAGACTAGCTGGAGGTGTCTGGACGCGCAAATTTAACTCTCATTTCCCACCAGGAAGAGGAATTAACCAAAGACTCAGCATGCCATACCGGAACCACACTAGGGCCTGAAGCAATCCTGCGGTTTTGCGGCCAGCTCACAAGAAAGCGAGTTGAAGAAAGGAGCTCAGGGGCACTGTAATTCATAAAACCTGCAGAGTTATAAATGGCAGCTATCGTCCAAAAATATATTGAAGTAAGGCTGCCAAGAGGACTTGAAAGCGGGGCAGAATTGCAGGAAACCGATTTCAGGAGGTAGACTGGAATTGCATGTAAAGCATAGGAAAAGAGGCAGAACGTCCACAATGATGCACTTGGCCAAAAAGGGCGTATGCGTTTTTTCCTGAATATATTCAGGAAAAAACGCATACGCGCTTTTTGGCCCACCAAGCAAGCTTGCAAAGGAAATCTGCACTACAATGGAGTCTCACTGCCCCCCAGTCAAAAGGGCCATCTGAAAAAAGTGTAAAATCCAGAAAGGCAGGACAGGCCATGGAGAAATGGGAGCCTTGTTATACTGATGGGTGGGATGTAAATTGCCAACAGCCACTCTGGAGAAGTGTATGGTGTTTCCTGAAACATCTAAAAAAGAAAGCAACAGAGCCTAGGGCACTTCCACTTATGGTCCTATAGCTTAGGGAAATTAAAATCAAAAAGACACAGCCACCCCAAAGTGTGGGACGGCTCTGTTTACAAGAACCTCATTTACGGTACAAGTTCAATATCACAGAAAGTGAAAAATGGATAAAGAAGTTGTGGTACTTACGTACAATGCAATATCACTCAGCAATGAAATCTATGTCATCAGGCCCGTAGCAGCATAATGAGTGGATTCAGGTACGATGATTCTAAGTGAAATAAGTCACAGAGAAAAAGAAACATCATAAGATATCACTACTACACGGAATGAAAACTTGGCTACACAGGACCTGAATTACAAAACAGAACAGGGTCTCAAATGTAGAAAACCAACTTATGCTTGCTTAAGGGGAAAGGTGAGTTGGGGTGCTGCATAAAACCAGAGATTGAAATTAGCACAGATACCGTTCCAGAAGCCACAAATGTAATAGACAAGAGCTACTCCTTGCTCAACGAAGTGGACTCAACACCCCATATTAAACGCCTAAGAATATACCTGACTAGTAAGAATCTTAAAACCTATGGATTTATATGTCTCCGAAAGAGAATCAAGCATGTGTACAGCGGCATAAAGGCAGCAGTGATAGGATTGGTGAGGATCGGTGAGAAATGCAGACCCTTTGAAGTCATATTGCATGGTACCCATTCCATGGGTCTCCACTCTCCAGGTGTAAGGGATTCTTCCTTCAGCTAAAACATGCATGTGGAACCCAGAGTATGATCCACCGTGTGATCGGGAAACGTGTTCAAATGTGTCTCAGTTTTTGTCCCCTGGTACTCGGGTGCAACATTCCAGACGCTTTACTAACACTCTCCCCACTTGGAGAGTCAGTACCTTTAACCTCCTGTTTGGCCCAGTTTGCAATTTCTGCGGAAAATGAACAGGAATAGGGAGAACCAATGAGAGACTAGCTGGAGGTGTCTGGACGGGCAAATTTAACTCTCATTTCCCACCAGGAAGAGGAATTAACCAAAGGCTCAGCATGCCATACCGGAACAACACTAGGGCCTGAAGCAATCCTGCGGTTTTGCGGCCAGCTCACAAGAAAGCGAGTTGAAGAAAGGAGCTCAGGGTCACTGTAATTCACAAACCTGCAGAGTTATAAATGGCAGCTATCGTCCAAAAATATATTGAAGTAAGGCTGCCAAGAGGACTTGAAAGCGGGGCAGAATTGCAGGAAACCGATTTCAGGAGGTAGACTGGAATTGCATGTAAAGCATAGGAAAAGAGGCAGAACCTCCACAATGATGCACTTGGCCAAAAAGGGCATATGCGTTTTTTCCTGAATATATTCAGGAAAAAACGCATACGCGCTTTTTGGCCCACCAAGCAAGCTTGCAAAGGAAATCTGCACTACAATGAAGTCTCACTGCCCCCCGGTCAAAAGGGCCATCTGAAAAAAGTGTAAAATCCAGAAAGGCAGGACAGGCCATGGAGAACTGGGAGCCTTGTCATGCTGATGGGCGGGATGTAAATTGCCAACAGCCACTCTGGAGAAGTGTATGGTGTTTCCTGAAACATCTAAAAAACAAAGCAACAGAACCTAGGGCACTTCCACTTATGGTCCTATAGCTTAGGGAAATTAAAATAAAAAAGACACAGCCGCCCCAAAGTTTGGGACGGCTCTGTTTACAAGAACCTCGTTTACGGTACAAGTTCAATATCACAGAAAGTGAAAAATGGATAAAGAAGTTGTGGTACTTACGTACAATGCAATATCACTCAGCAATGAAATCTATGTCATCAGGCACGTAGCAGCATAATGAGTGGATTCAGGTACGATGATTCTAAGTGAAATAAGTCACAGAGAAAAAGAAACATCATAAGATATCACTACTACACGGAATGTAAACTTGGCTACACAGGAACTGAATTGCAAAACAGAACAGGGTCTCAAATGTAGAAAACCAACTTATGCTTGCTTAAGGGGAAAGGTGAGTTGGGGTGCTGCATAAAACCAGAGATTGAAATTAGCACAGATACCGTTCCAGAAGCCACAAATGTAATAGACAAGAGCTACTCCTTGCTCAACGAAGTGGACTCAACACCACATATTAAACGCTTAAGAATATACCTGACTAGTAAGAATCTTAAAACTTATGGATTTATATGTCCCCAAAGAGAATCAAGCGTGTGTACAGTGGCATAAACGCAGCAGTGATAGGATTGGTGAGGTTCGGTGAGCAAATGCAGACCCTTTGAAGTCATATTCCATGGTACCCATTCCATGGCTCTCAACTCTCCAAGTTTATGGGATTCTTCCTTCAGCTAAAACATACATGTGGAACCCAGAGTATGATCCACCATGTGATCGGAAACGTGTTCAAATGTGTCTCAGTTTTTGTCCCCTGGTACTCGGGTGCAACATTCCAGACGCTTTACTAACACTCTCCCCACTTGGAGAGTCAGTGCCTTTAACCTCCTCTTTGGCCCAGTTTGCAATTTCTGCGGAAAATGAACAGGAATAGGGAGAACCAATGAGAGACTAGCTGGAGGTGTATGGACAGGCACATTTAACTCCCATTTCCCACCAGGAAGAGGAATTAACCAAAGGCTCAGTGTGCCATGCGGGAACCACACTAGGGCCTGAAGCAATCCTGCGGTGTTGCGGCCAGCTCACAAGAAAGCGAGTTGAAGAAAGGAGCTCAGGGGCACTGTAATTCACAAACCTGCAGAGTTATAAATGACAGCTATCGTCCAAAAATATATTGAAGTAAGGCGGCCAAGAGGACTTGAAAGCGGGGCAGTATTGCAGGAATCCGATTTCAGGAGGTAGACTGGAATTGCATGTAAAGCATAGGAAAAGAGGCAGAACGTCCACAATGATGCACTTGGCCAAAAAGGGCGTATGCGTTTTTTCCTGAATATATTCAGGAAAAAACGCATATGCTCTTTTTGGCCAACCAAGCAAGCTTGCAAAGGAAATCTGCACTACAATGAAGTCTCACTGCCCCCCGGTCAAAAGGGCCATCTGAAAAAAGTGTAAAATCCAGAAAGGCAGGACAGGCCATGGAGAACTGGGAGCCTTGTCATGCTGATGGGCGGGATGTAAATTGCCAACAGCCACTCTGGAGAAGTGTATGGTGTTTCCTGAAACATCTAAAAAACAAAGCAACAGAGCCTAGGCCACTTCCACTTATGGTCCTATAGCTTAGGGAAATTAAAATCAAAAAGACACAGGCACCCCAAAGTTTGGGACGGCTCTGTTTACAAGAACCTCGTTTACGGTACAAGTTCAATATCACAGAAAGCGAAAAATGGATAAAGAAGTTGTGGTACTTATGTACAATGCAATAACACTCAGCAATGAAATCTATGTCATCAGGCACGTAGCATCATAATGAGTGGATTCAGGTACGATGATTCTAAGTGAAATAAGTCACAGAGAAAAAGAAACATCAGAAGATACCACTACTACACGGAATGTAAACTTGGCTACACAGGAACTGAATTACAAAACAGAACAGGGTCTCAAATGTAGAAACCGAACTTATGCTTGCTTGAGGGTAAAGGTGAGTTGGGGTTCTGCATAAAACCAGAGACTGAAATTAGCACAGATACCGTTCCATAAGCCAAATATGTAATAGAGAAGAGCTACTCCTTGCTCAACGAAGTGGACTCAACACCCCATATTAAACGCCTAAGAATATACCTGACTAGTAAGAATCTTAAAACCTATGGATTTATATATCTCTGAAAGAGAATCAAGCGTGTGTACAGCGGCATAAACGCAGTAGTGATAGGATTGGTGAGGTTCGGTGAGCAAATGCAGACCCTTTGAAGTCATATTGCATGGTAACCATTCCATGGGTCTCCACTCTCCAGGTTTAAGGGATTCTTCCTTCAGCTAAAACATGCATGTGGAACCCAGAGTATGATCCACCGTGTGATCAGGAAACGTGTTCAAATGTGTCTCAATTTTTGTCCCCTGGTACTTGGGTGCAACATTCCAGACGCTTTACTAACACTCTCCCCACTTGGAGAGTCAGTGCCTTTAACCTCCTGTTTGGCCCAGTTTGCAATTTCTGCGGAAAATGAACAGGAATAGGGAGAACCAATGAGAGACTAGCTGGAGGTGTCTGGACGGGCAAATTTATCTCTCATTTCCCACCAGGAAGAGGAATTAACCAAAGGCTCAGCATGCCATACCGTAAACACACTACGGCCTGAAGCAATCCTGTGGTGTTGCGGCCAGCTCACAAGAAAGCGAGTTGAAGAAAGGAGCCCAGGGGCACTGTAATTCACAAACCTGCAGAGTTATAAATGACAGCTATCATCCAAAAATATATTGAAGTAAGGCTGCCAAGAGGACTTGAAAGCGGGGCAGAATTGCAGGAAACCGATTTCAGGAGGTAGACGGGAATTGCATGTAAAGCATAGGAAAAGAGGCAGAACGTCCACAATGATGCACTTGGCCAAAAAGTGCGTATGTGTTTTTTCCTGAATATATTCAGGAAAAAACGCATACGCCCTTTTTGGCCAACCAAGCAAGCTTGCAAAGGAAATCTGCACTACAATGAAGTCTCACTGCCCCCCGGTCAAAAGGGCCATCTGAAAAAAGTGTAAAATCCAGAAAGGCAGGACAGGCCATGGAGAACTGGGAGCCTTGTTATGCTGATGGGTGGGATGTAAATTGCCAACAGCCACTCTGGAGAAGTGTATGGTGTTTCCTGAAACATCTGAAAAACAAAGCAACAGAACCTAGGGCACTTCCACTATGGTCCTATAGCTTAGGGAAATTAAAATCAAAAAGACCCAGCCAACCCCAATTTTGGGATGGCTCTGTTTACAAGAACCTCGTTTACGGTACAAGTTCAATATCACAGAAAACGAAAAATGGATAAAAAAGTTGTGGTACTTACGTACAATGCAATATCACTCAGCAATGAAATCTATGTCATCAGGCCCGTAGCAGCATAATGAGTGGATTCAGGTACGATGATTCTAAGTGAAATAAGTCACACAGAAAAAGAAACATCATAAGATAACACCACTACACGGAATGGAAACTTGGCTACACAGGAACTGAATTACAAAACAGAACAGGGTCTCAAATGTAGAAAACCAACTTATGCTTGCTTAAGGGGAAAGGTGAATTGGGGTGCTGCATAAAACCAGAGATTGAAATTAGCACAGATACCATTCCATAAGCCAAATATGTAATAGACAAGAGCTACTCCCTGCTCAACGAAGTGCACTCAACACCCCATATTAAACGCCTAAGAATATACCTGACTAGTAAGAATCTTAAAACCTATGGATTTCTATGTCTCCGAAAGAGAATCAAGCGTGTGTACAGCGGCATAAAGGCAGCAGTGATAGGATTGGTGAGGTTCGGTGAGCAAATGCAGACCCTTTGAAGTCATATTGCATGGTAACCATTCCATGGGTCTCCACTCTCCAGGTTTAAGGGATTCTTCCTTCAGCTAAAACATGCATGTGGAACCCAGAGTATGATGCACCGTGTGATCGGGAAACGTGTTCAAATGTGTCTCAATTTTCGTCCCCTGGTACTTGGGTGCAACATTCCAGACACTTTACTAACACTCTCCCCACTTGGAGAGTCAGTGCCTTTAAACTCCTGTTTGGCCCAGTTTGCAATTTCTGCGGAAAATGAACAGGAATAGGGAGAACCAATGAGAGACTAGCTGGAGGTGTCTGGACGGGCAAATTTATCTCTCATTTCCCACCAGGAAGAGGAATTAACCAAAGGCTCAGCGTGCCGTGCCGGAACCACACTAGGGCCTGAAGCAATCCTGCGGTGTTGGGCCAGCTCACAAGAAAGCGAGTTGAAGAAAGGAGCTCAGGGACACTGTAATTCACAAACCTGCAGAGTTATAAATGACAGCTATCGTCCGAAAATATATTGAAGTAAGGCTGCCAAGAGGACTTGAAAGCGGGGCAGAATTGCAGGAAACCGATTTCAGGAGGTTGACTGGAATTGCATGTAAAGCATAGGAAAAGAGGCAGAACGTCTACAATGATGCACTTGGCCAAAAAGGGCGTATGCGTTTTTTCCTGAATATATTCAGGAAAAAACGCATACACACTTTTTGGCCAACCAAGCAAGCTTGCAAAGGAAATCTGCACTACAATGAAGTCTCACTGCCCCCCGGTCAAAAGGGCCATCTGAAAAAAGTGTAAAATCCAGAAAGGCAGGACAGGCCATGCAGAACTGGGAGCCTTGTTATGCTGATGGGCGGGATGTAAATTGCCAACAGCCACTCTGGAGAAGTGTATGGTGTTTCCTGAAACATCTAAAAAACAAAGCAACAGAACCTAGGGCACTTCCACTTATGGTCCTATAGCTTAGGGAAATTAAAATCAAAAAGACACAGCCACCCCAAAGTTTGGGATGGCTCTGTTTACAAGAACCTCGTTTACGGTACAAGTTCAATATCACAGAAAGCGAAAAATGGATAAAGAAGTTGTGGTACTTACGTACAATGCAATATCACTCAGCAATGAAATCTATGTCATCAGGCCCGTAGCAGCATAATGAGTGGATTCAGGTACGATGATTCTAAGTGAAATAAGTCACACAGAAAAAGAAACATCATAAGATAACACCACTACACGGAATGGAAACTTGGCTACACAGGAACTGAATTACAAAACAGAACAGGGTCTCAAATGTAGAAAACCAACTTATGCTTGCTTAAGGGGAAAGGTGAGTTGGGGTGCTGCATAAAACCAGAGATTGAAATTAGCACAGATACCATTCCATAAGCCAAATATGTAATAGACAAGAGCTACTCCTTGCTCAACGAAGTGGACTCAACACCCCATATTAAACGCCTAAGAATATACCTGACTAGTAAGAATCTTAAAACCTATGGATTTCTATGTCTCTGAAAGAGAATCAAGCGTGTGTACAGCGGCATAAAGGCAGCAGTGATAGGATTGGTGAGGTTCGGTGAGCAAATGCAGACCCTTTGAAGTCATATTGCATGGTACCCATTCCATGGGTCTCAAATCTCCAGGTTTAAGGGATTCTTCCTTCAGCTAAAACATGCCTGTGGTACCCAGAGTATGATGCACCGTTTGATCGGGAATCGTGTTCAAATGTGTCTCAGTTTTCGTCCCCTGGTACTCGGGTGCAACATTCCAGACGCTTTACTAATACTCTCCCCACTTGGAGAGTCAGTGCCTTTAACCTCCTGTTTGGCCCAGTTTGCAATTTCTGCGGAAAAAGAACAGGAATAGGGAGAACCAATGAGAGACTAGCTGGAGGTGTCTGGACGGGCAAATTTAACTCTCATTTCCCACCAGGAAGAGGAATTAACCAAAGGGTCAGCGTGCCATGCCGGAACCACACTAGGGCCTGAAGCAATCCTGCAGTGTTGCGGCCAGCTCACAAGAAAGCGAGTTGAAGAAAGGAGCTCAGGGGCACTGTAATTCACAAAGCTGCAGAGTTATAAATGACAGCTATCGTCCAAAAATATATTGAAGTAAGGCTGCCAAGAGGACGTGAAAGCAGGGCAGAATTGCAGGAAACCGATTTCAGGAGGTAGACTGGAATTGCATGTAAAGCATAGGAAAAGAGGCAGAACGTCCACAATGATGCACTTGGCCAAAAAGGGCGTATGCGTTTTTTCCTGAATATATTCAGGAAAAAATGCATACGCCCTTTTTGGCCAACCAAGCAAGCTTGCAAAGGAAATCTGTACTACAATGAAGTCTGACTGCCCCCCGGTCAAAAGGGCCATCTGAAAAATGTGTAAAATCCAGAAAGGCAGGACAGGTCATGCAGAACTGGGAGCCTTGTTATGCTGATGGGTGGGATGTAAATTGCCAACAGCCACTCTGGAGAAGTGTATGGTGTTTCCTGAAACATCTAAAAAACAAAGCAACAGAACCTAGGGCACTTCCACTATGGTCCTATAGCTTAGGGAAATTAAAATCAAAAAGACACAGCCACCCCAAATTTTGGGACGGCTCTGTTTACAAGAACCTCGTTTACGGTAGAAGTTCAATATCACAGAAAGCGAAAAATGGATAACGAAGTTGTGGTAATTACGTACAATGCAGTATCACTCAGCAATGAAATCTATGTCATCAGGCCCGTAGCAGCATAATGAGTGGATTCAGGTACGATGATTCTAAGTGAAATAAGTCACACAGAAAAAGAAACATCAGAAGATATCACTACTACACGGAATGTAAACTTGGCTACACAGGAACTGAATTACAGAACAGAACAGGGTCTCAAATGTAGAAAACCAACTTATGCTTGCTTGAGGGGAAAGGTGAGTTGGGGTGCTGCATAAAACCAGAGACTGAAATTAGCACAGATACCGTTCCATAAGCCAAATATGTAATAGAGAAGAGCTACTCCTTGCTCAACGAAGTGGACTCAACACCCCATATTAAACGGCTAAGAATATACCTGACTAGTAAGAATCTTAAAACCTATGGATTTATATGTCTCTGAAAGAGAATCAAGCGTGTGTACAGCGGCATAAACGCAGTAGTGATAGGATTGGTGAGGTTTGGTGAGCAAATGCAGACCCTTTGAAGTCATATTGCATGGTAACCATTCCATGGGTCTCCACTCTCCAGGTTTAAGGGATTTTTCCTTCAGCTAAAACATGCATGTGGAACCCAGAGTATGATCCACCGTGTGATCGGGAAACGTGTTCGAATGTGTCTCAATTTTCGTCCCCTGGTACTTGGGTGCAACATTCCAGACACTTTACTAACACTCTCCCCACTTGGAGAGTCAGTGCCTTTAACCTCCTGTTTGGCCCAGTTTGCAATTTCTGCGGAAAATGAACAGGAATAGGGAGAACCAATGAGAGACTAGCTGGAGGTGTCTGGACGGGCAAATTTAACTCTCATTTCCCACCAGGAAGAGGAATTAACCAAAGGCTCAGCGTGCCGTGCCGGAACCACACTAGGGCCTGAAGCAATCCTGCGGTGTTGGGCCAGCTCACAAGAAAGCGAGTTGAAGAAAGGAGCTCAGGGGCACTGTAATTCACAAACCTGCAGAGTTATAAATGACAGCTATCGTCCGAAAATATATTGAAGTAAGGCTGCCAAGAGGACTTGAAAGCGGGGCAGAATTGCAGGAAACCGATTTCAGGAGGTTGACTGGAATTGCACGTAAAGCATACGAAAAGAGGCAGAACGTCTACAATGATGCACTTGGCCAAAAAGGGCGTATGCGTGTTTTCCTGAATATATTCAGGAAAAAACGCATACGCCCTTTTTGGCCAACCAAGCAAGCTTGCAAAGGAAATCTGCACTACAATGAAGTCTCACTGCCCCCCGGTCAAAAGGGCCATCTGAAAAAAGTGTAAAATCCAGAAAGGCAGGACAGGCCATGCAGAACTGGGAGCCTTGTTATGCTGATGGGTGGGATGTAAATTGCCAACAGCCACTCTGGGGAAGTGTATGGTGTTTCCTGAAACATCTAAAAAACAAAGCAACAGAACCTAGGGCACTTCCACTTATGGTCCTATAGTTTAGGGAAATTAAAATCAAAAAGACACAGCCACCCCAAAGTTTGGGACGGCTCTGTTTACAAGAACCTCGTTTACGGTACAAGTTCAATATCACAGAAAGCGAAAAATGGATAAAGAAGTTGTGGTACTTACGTACAATGCAATATCACTCAGCAATGAAATCTATGTCATCAGGCCCGTAGCAGCATAATGAGTGGATTCACGTACGATGATTCTAAGTGAAATAAGTCACAGAGAAAAAGAAACATCATAAGATATCAGTACTACACGGAATGTAAACTTGGCTACACAGGAACTGAATTACAAAACAGAACAGGGTCTCAAATGTAGAAAACCAACTTATGCTTGCTTAAGGGGAAAGGTGAGTTTGGGTGCTGCATAAAACCAGAGATTGAAATTAGCACAGATACCATTCCATAAGCCAAATATGTAACAGACAAGAGCTACTCCTTGCTCAACGAAGTGGACTCAACACCCCATATTAAACGCCTAGGAATATACCTGACAAGTAAGAATCTTAAAACCTATGGATTTATATGTCTCCGAAAGAGAATCAAGCGTGTGTACAGCGGCATAAAGGCAGCAGTGATAGGATTGGTGAGGTTCGGTGAGCAAATGCAGACCCTTTGAAGTCATATTGCATGGTACCCATTCCATGGGTCTCAAATCTCCAGGTTTAAGGGATTCTTCCTTCAGCTATAACATGCCTGTGGTACCCAGAGTATGATGCACCGTTTGATCGGGAATCGTGTTCAAATGTGTCTCAGTTTTCGTCCCCTGGTACTCGGGTGCAACATTCCAGACGCTTTACTAATACTCTCCCCACTTGGAGAGTCAGTGCCTTTAACCTCCTGTTTGGCCCAGTTTGCAATTTCTGCGGAAAAAGAACAGGAATAGGGAGAACCAATGAGAGACTAGCTGGAGGTGTCTGGACGGGCAAATTTAACTCTCATTTCCCACCAGGAAGAGGAATTAACCAAAGGGTCAGCGTGCCATGCCGGAACCACACTAGGGCCTGAAACAATCCTGCAGTGTTGCGGCCAGCTCACAAGAAAGCGAGTTGAAGAAAGGAGCTCAGGGGCACTGTAATTCACAAAGCTGCAGAGTTATAAATGACAGCTATCGTCCAAAAATATATTGAAGTAAGGCTGCCAAGAGGACGTGAAAGCAGGGCAGAATTGCAGGAAACCGATTTCAGGAGGTAGACTGGAATTGCATGTAAAGCATAGGAAAAGAGGCAGAACGTCCACAATGATGCACTTGGCCAAAAAGGGCGTATGCGTTTTTTCCTGAATATATTCAGGAAAAAATGCATACGCCCTTTTTGGCCAACCAAGCAAGCTTGCAAAGGAAATCTGTACTACAATGAAGTCTGACTGCCCCCCGGTCAAAAGGGCCATCTGAAAAATGTGTAAAATCCAGAAAGGCAGGACAGGTCATGCAGAACTGGGAGCCTTGTTATGCTGATGGGTGGGATGTAAATTGCCAACAGCCACTCTGGAGAAGTGTATGGTGTTTCCTGAAACATCTAAAAAACAAAGCAACAGAACCTAGGGCACTTCCACTATGGTCCTATAGCTTAGGGAAATTAAAATCAAAAAGACACAGCCACCCCAAATTTTGGGACGGCTCTGTTTACAAGAACCTCGTTTACGGTAGAAGTTCAATATCACAGAAAGCGAAAAATGGATAACGAAGTTGTGGTAATTACGTACAATGCAGTATCACTCAGCAATGAAATCTATGTCATCAGGCCCGTAGCAGCATAATGAGTGGATTCAGGTACGATGATTCTAAGTGAAATAAGTCACACAGAAAAAGAAACATCAGAAGATATCACTACTACACGGAATGTAAACTTGGCTACACAGGAACTGAATTACAGAACAGAACAGGGTCTCAAATGTAGAAAACCAACTTATGCTTGCTTGAGGGGAAAGGTGAGTTGGGGTGCTGCATAAAACCAGAGACTGAAATTAGAACAGATACCGTTCAATAAGCCAAATATGTAATAGAGAAGAGCTACTCCTTGCTCAACGAAGTGGACTCAACACCCCATATTAAACGCCTAAGAATATACCTGACTAGTAAGAATCTTAAAACCTATGGATTTATATGTCTCTGAAAGAGAATCAAGCGTGTGTACAGCGGCATAAACGCAGTAGTGATAGGATTGGTGAGGTTTGGTGAGCAAATGCAGACCCTTTGAAGTCATATTGCATGGTAACCATTCCATGGGTCTCCACTCTCCAGGTTTAAGGGATTTTTCCTTCAGCTAAAACATGCATGTGGAACCCAGAGTATAATCCACCGTGTGATCGGGAAACGTGTTCGAATGTGTCTCAATTTTCGTCCCCTGGTACTTGGGTTCAACATTCCAGACACTTTACTAACACTCTCCCCACTTGGAGAGTCAGTGCCTTTAACCTCCTGTTTGGCCCAGTTTGCAATTTCTGCGGAAAATGAACAGGAATAGGGAGAACCAATGAGAGACTAGCTGGAGGTGTCTGGACGGGCAAATTTAACTCTCATTTCCCACCAGGAAGAGGAATTAACCAAAGGCTCAGCGTGCCGTGCCGGAACCACACTAGGGCCTGAAGCAATCCTGCGGTGTTGGGCCAGCTCACAAGAAAGCGAGTTGAAGAAAGGAGCTCAGGGACACTGTAATTCACAAACCTGCAGAGTTATAAATGACAGCTATCGTCCGAAAATATATTGAAGTAAGGCTGCCAAGAGGACTTGAAAGCGGGGCAGAATTGCAGGAAACCGATTTCAGGAGGTTGACTGGAATTGCACGTAAAGCATACGAAAAGAGGCAGAACGTCTACAATGATGCACTTGGCCAAAAAGGGCGTATGCGTGTTTTCCTGAATATATTCAGGAAAAAACGCATACGCCCTTTTTGGCCAACCAAGCAAGCTTGCAAAGGAAATCTGCACTACAATGAAGTCTCACTGCCCCCCGGTCAAAAGGGCCATCTGAAAAAAGTGTAAAATCCAGAAAGGCAGGACAGGCCATGCAGAACTGGGAGCCTTGTTATGCTGATGGGTGGGATGTAAATTGCCAACAGCCACTCTGGGGAAGTGTATGGTGTTTCCTGAAACATCTAAAAAACAAAGCAACAGAACCTAGGGCACTTCCACTTATGGTCCTATAGCTTAGGGAAATTAAAATCAAAAAGACACAGCCACCCCAAAGTTTGGGACGGCTCTGTTTACAAGAACCTCGTTTACGGTACAAGTTCAATATCACAGAAAGCGAAAAATGGATAAAGAAGTTGTGGTACTTACGTACAATGCAATATCACTCAGCAATGAAATCTATGTCATCAGGCCCGTAGCAGCATAATGAGTGGATTCACGTACGATGATTCTAAGTGAAATAAGTCACAGAGAAAAAGAAACATCATAAGATATCAGTACTACACGGAATGTAAACTTGGCTACACAGGAACTGAATTACAAAACAGAATAGGATCTCAAATGTAGAAAACCAACTTATGCTTGCTTAAGGGGAAAGGTGAGTTGGGGTGCTGCATAAAACCAGAGATTGAAATTAGCACAGATACCATTCCATAAGCCAAATATGTAATAGACAAGAGCTACTCCTTGCTCAACGAAGTGGACTCAACACCCCATATTAAACGCCTAGGAATATACCTGACAAGTAAGAATCTTAAAACCTATGGATTTCTATGTCTCCGAAAGAGAATCAAGCGTGTGTACAGCGGCATAAAGGCAGCAGTGATAGGATTGGTGAGGTTCGGTGAGCAAATGCAGACCCTTTGAAGTCATATTGCATGGTACCCATTCCATGGGTCTCAACTCTCAAGGTTGAAGGGATTCTTCCTTCAGCTAAAACATGCATGTGGAACCCAGAGTATGATCCACCATGTGATCGGGAAACCTGTTGAAATGTGTCTCAGTTTTCGTCCCCTGGAACTCGGGTGCAACATTCCAGACGCTTTACTAACACTCTCCCCACTTGGAGAGTCAGTGCCTTTAACCTCCTGTTTGGCCCAGCTTGCAATTTCTGCGGAAAATGAACAGGAATAGGGAGAACCAATGAGACACTAGCTGGAGGTGTCTGGACGGGCAAATTTAACTCTCATTTCCCACCAGTAAGAGGAATTAACCAAAGGCTCAGCGTGCCATGCCGGAACCACACTAGGGCCTGAAGCAATCCTGCAGTGTTGCGGCCAGCTCACAAGAAAGAGAGTTGAAGAAAGGAGCTCAGGGGCACTGTAATTCACAAACCTGCAGAGTTATAAATGACAGCTATCGTCCAAAAATATATTGAAGTAAGGCTGCGAAGAGGACTTGAAAGCGGGGCAGAATTGCAGGAAACCGATTTCAGGAGGTAGACGGGAATTGCATGTAAAGCATAGGAAAAGAGGCAGAACGTCCACAATGATGCACTTGGCCAAAAAGGGCGTATGCATTTTTTCCTGAATATATTCGGGAAAAAACACATATGCCCTTTTTGGCCAACCAAGCAAGCTTGCAAAGGAAATCTGCACTACAATGAAGTCCCACTGCCCCCCGGTCAAAAGGGCCATCTGAAAAAAGTGTAAACTCCAGAAAGGCAGGACAGGCCATGCAGAACTGGGAGCCTTGTTATGCTGATGGGCGGGATGTAAATTGCCAACAGCCACTCCGGAGAAGTGTATGGTGTTTCCTGAAACATCTAAAAAACAAAGCAGCAGAACCTAGGGCACTTCCTCTTATGGTTCTATAGCTTAGGGAAATTAAATTCAAAAAGACACAGCCACCCCAAAGTTTGGGACGGCTCTGTTTACAAGAACCTCGTTTATGGTACAAGTTCAATATCACAGAAAGCGAAAAATGGATAAAGAAGTAGTGGTACTTACGTTCAATGCAATATCACTCAGCAATGAAATCTATGTCATCAGGACCATAGCAGCATAATGACTGGATTCAAGTACGATGATTCTAAGTGAAATAAGTCACAGAGAAAAAGAAACATCATAAGATATCACTACTACACGGAATGTAAACTTGGCTACACAGGAACTGAATTACAAAACAGAACAGGGTCTCAAATGTAGAAAACCAACTTATGCTTGCTTAAGGGGAAAGGTGAGTTGGGGTGCTGCATAAAACCAGAGATTGAAATTAGCACAGATACCGTTCCATAAGCCAAATATGTAATAGACAAGAGCTACTCCTTGCTCAACGAAGTGGACTCAACACCCCATATTAAACGCCTAAGAATATACCTGACTAGTAAGAATCTTAAAACCTATGGATTTATATGTCTCCGAAAGAGAATCAAGCTTGTGTACAGCGGCATAAACACAGCAGTGATAGGATTGGTGAGGTTCGGTGAGCAAATGCAGACCCTTTGAAGTCATAGTACATGGTACCCATTCCATGGGTCTCAACTCTCCAGGTTTAAGGGATTCTTCCTTCAGCTAAAACATGCCTGTGGAACCCAGAGTATGATCCACCGTGTGATTGGGAATCGTGTTCAAATGTGTCTCAGTTTTCGTCCCCTGGTACTCGGGTGCAACATTCCAGACGCTTTACTAACACTCTCCCCACTTGGAGAGTCAGTGCCTTTACCCTCCTGTTTGGCCCAGTTTGCAATTTCTGCGGAAAATGAACAGGAATAGGGAGAACCAATGAGAGACTAGCTGGAGGTGTCTGGACGGGCAAATTTAACTCTCATTTCCCACCAGGAAGAGGAATTAACCAAAGGCTCAGCATGCCATACCGGAACCACACTAGGGCCTGAAGCAATCCTGCAGTGTTGCGGCCAGCTCACAAGAAAGCGAGTTGAAGAAAGGAGCTCAGGGGCACTGAAATTCACAAACATGCAGAGTTATAAATGACAGCTATCGTCCTAAAATCTATTGAAGTAAGGCTGCCAAGAGGACTTGAAAGCGGGGCAGAATTGCAGGAAACCGATTTCAGGAGGTAGACTGGAATTGCATGTAAAGCATAGGAAAAGAGGCAGAACGTCTACAATGATGCACTTGGCCAAAAAGGGCGTATGCGTTTTTTCCTGAATATATTCAGGAAAAATCGCATATGCTCTTTTTGGCCAACCAAGCAAGCTTGCAAAGGAAATCTGCACTACAATGAAGTCCCACTGCCCCCCGGTCAAAAGGGCCATCTGAAAAAAGTGTAAACTCCAGAAAGGCAGGACAGGCCATGCAGAACTGGGAGCCTTGTTATGCTGATGGGCGGGATGTAAATTGCCAACAGCCACTCTGGAGAAGTGTATGGTGTTTCCTGAAACATCTACAAAACAAAGCAACAGAGCCTAGGGCACTTCCACTTATGGTCCTATAGCTTCGGGAAATTAAAATCAAAAAGACACAGCCACCCCAAAGTTTGGGACGGCTCTGTTTACAAGAACCTCGTTTACGGTAGAAGTTCAATATCACAGAAAGCGAAAAATGGATAACGAAGTTGTGGTAATTACGTACAATGCAGTATCACTCAGCAATGAAATCTATGTCATCAGGCCCGTAGCAGCATAATGAGTGGATTCAGGTACGATGATTCTAAGTGAAATAAGTCACAGAGAAAAAGAAACATCATAAGATATCACTACTACACGGAATGTAAACTTGGCTACACAGGAACTGAATTACAAAACAGAACAGGGTCTCAAATGTAGAAAACCAACTTATGCTTGCTTAAGGGGAAAGGTGAGTTGGGGTGCTGCATAAAACCAGAGATTGAAATTAGCAAAGATACCGTTCCATAAGCCAAATATGTAATAGACAAGAGCTACTCCTTGCTCAACGAAGTGGACTCAACACCTCATATTAAACGCCTAAGAATATACCTGACTAGTAAGAATCTTAAAACCTATGGATTTATATGTCTCCGAAAGAGAATCAAGCGCGTGTACAGCGGCATAAACGCAGCAGTGATAGTATTGGTGAGTTTCGGTGAGCAAATGCAGACCCTTTGAAGTCATATTGCATGGTACCCATTCCATGGGTCTCAACTCTCCAGGCTTAAGGGATTCTTCCTTCAGCTAAAACATGCATGTGGAACCCAGAGTATGATCCACCGTGTGATCGGGAAACGTGTTCAAAAGTGTCTCAGTTTTCCTCCCCTGGTACTCGGGTGCAACATTCCAGATGCTTTACTAACACTCTCCCCACTTGGAGAGTCAGTGCCTTTAACCTCCTGTTTGGCCCAGTTTGCAATTTCTGCGGAAAATGAACAGGAATAGGGAGAACCAATGTGAGACTAGCTGGAGGTGTCTGGATGGACAAATTTAACTCTGATTCGCCACCAGGAATAGGAATTAACCAAAGGCTCAGCATGCAATGCCGGAAACACACTAGGGCCTGAAGCAATCCTGCGGTGTTGCGGCCAGCTCACAAGAAAGCGAGTTGAAGAAAGGAGCTCAGGGACACTGTAATTCAGAAACCTGCAGAGTTATAAATGACAGCTATCATCCAAAAATATATTGAAGTAAGGCTGCCAAGAGGACTTGAAAGCCGGGCAGAATTGCAGGAAACCGATTTCAGGAGGTAGACTGGAATAACATGTAAAGCATAGGAAAAGAGGCAGAACGTCCACAATGATGCACTTGGCCAAAAAGGGCATATACGTTTTTTCCTGAATATATTTCCTGAATATATATTCCTGAATATATTTCCTAAATATATTTCCTGAATATATTTCCTGAATATATTTCCTGAATATATTCAGGAAAAATCGCATACGCACTTTTTGGCCAACCAAGCAAGATTGCAAGGGAAATCTGCATTACAATGAAGTCTCACTGCCCCCGGTTCAAAAGGGCAATCTGAAAACAGTGTAAAATCCAGAAAGGCAGGATAGGCCATAGAGAACTGGTAGCCTTGTTATGCTGATGGGCGGGATGTAAATTGCCAACAGCCACTCTGGAGAAGTGTATGGTGTTTCCTGATACATCTAAAAAACAAAGCAACAGAGCCTAGGGCACTTCCACATATGGTGTATAGCTTAGGGAAATTAAAATAAAAAAGACACAGCCACCCCAAAGTTTTGGCCGGCTCTGTTTACAAGAACCTCGTTTAAGGTACAAGTTCAATATCACAGAAAGCGAAAAATGGATACAGACGTTGTGGTACTTACGTACAATGCAATATCACTCAGCAATGAAATCTATGTCATCAGGCCCGTAGCAGCATAATGAGTGGATTCAGGTACAATGATTCTAAGTGAAATAAGTCACAAAGAAAAAGAAACATCATAAGATATCACTAATACACGGAATGTAAACTTGGCTACACAGGAACTGAATTACAAAACAGAACAGGGTCTCAATTTTAGAAAACCAACTTATGCTTGCTTAAGGGGAAAGGTGAGTTGGGTTGCTGCATAAAACCAGACATTGAAATGAGCACAGATACCGTTCCATAAGCCAAATATGTAATAGACAAGAGCTACTCCTTGCTCAACGAAGTGGACTCAACACCACATATTAAACGCCTAAGAATATACCTGACTAGTAAGAATCTTAAAACCTATGGATTTATATGTCTCCGAAAGAGAATCAAGCGTGTGTACAGCGGCATAAACGAAGCAGTGAAAGGATTGGTGAGGTTCAGTGAGCAAATGCAGACCCTTTGAAGTCATACTGCATGGTACCCATTCCATGGGTCTCAACTCTCCAGGTTTAAGGGATTCTTCCTTCAGCTAAAACATGCATGTGGTACGCAGAGTATGATCCACCATGTGATTGGGAAACGTGTTCAATTATGTCTCAGTTTTCGTCGCCTGGTATTCGGGTGCAACATTCCAGACGCTTTAGTAACACTCTCCCTACTTGGAGAGTCAGTGCCTTTAACCTCCTGTTTGGCCCAGTTTGTAATTTCTTCGGAAGATGAACAGGAATAGGGAGAACCAATGAGAGACTAGCTGGAGGTGTCTGGACGGGCAAATTTAAGTCTCATTTCCCACCAGGAAGTGGAATTAACCAAAGGCTCAGCATGACATGCCGGAACCACTCTAGGGCCTGAAGCAATACTGCTGTGTTGCGGCCAGCTCACAAGAAAGGGAGTTGAAGAAAGGAGCTCAGGGGCACTGTAATTCTCAAACCTGCAGAGTTATAAATGACAGCTATCGTCCAAAAATATATTGAAGTAAGGCTGCCAAGAGGACTTGAAAGCGGGGCAGAATTGCAGGAAACCCATTTCAGGAGGTAGACTGGAATTGCATGTAAAGCACAGGAAAAGAGGCAGAACGTCCACAATGATGCACTTGGCCAAAAAGGGCGTATGCATTTTGTCCTGAATATATTCAGGAAAAAACGCATACGCCCTTTTTGGCCAACCAAGCAAGCTTGCAAAGGAAATCTGCACTACAATGAAGTCTCACTGCCCCCAGGTCAAAAGGGCCATCTGAAAAAAGTGTAAAATCCAGAAAGGCAGGACAGGCCATGGAGAACTGGGAGCCTTGTTATTCTGATGGGCGGGATGTAAATTGCCAACAGCCACTCTGGAGAAGTGTATGGTGTTTCCTGAAACATCTAAAAAACAAAGCAACAGAGCCTAGGGCACTTCCACTTATAGTCCTATAGCTTAGGGAAATTAAAATTAAAAAGACACAGCCACCCCAAAGTTTGGGCCGGCTCTATTTACAAGAACCTCGTTTATGGTACAAGTTCAATAACGCAGAAAGCGAAAAATGGATAAAGAAGTTGTGGTACTTACGTACAATGCAATATCACTCAGCAATGAAATCTATGTAATCATGCCCATAGCAGCATAATGAGTGGATTCAGGTACGAAGATTCTAAGTGAAATAAGTCATATAGAAAAACAAACAACATAAGATATCACTAATACACGGAATGTAAACTTGGCTACACAGGAACTGAATTACAAAACAGAACAGGGTCTCAAATGTAGAAAACCAACTTATGCTTGCTTAAGGGGAAAAATGAGTTGGGGTGCTGCATAAAACCGGAGATTGAAATTAGCACATATACCGTTCCATAATCCAAATATGTAATAGACAAGAGCTACTCCTTGCTCAACGAAGTGGACTCAACATCCCATATTAAACGCCTAACAATATACCTGACTAGAAAGAACCTTAAAACCTATGGATTTATATGTCTCCGAAAGAGAATCAAGCGTGTGTACAGCGGCATAAATGCAGCAGTGATAGGATTGGTGAGGTTCGGTGAGCAAATGCAGACCCTTTGAAGTCATATTGCATGGTACCCATTCCATGGGTCTCAACTCTCCAGGTTTAAGGGATTCTTCCTTCAGCTAAAACATGCATGTGGAACCCCGACTATGATCCACCATGTGATCGGGAAACGTGGTCAAATGTGTCTCAGTTTTCGTCCCCTGGTACTCGGGTGCAACATTCCAGACGCTTTACTAACACTCTCCCCACTTGGAGAGTCAGTGCCTTTAACCTCCTGTTTGGCCCAGTTTGCAATTTCTGCGGAAAATGAACAGGAATAGGGAGAACCAATGAAAGACTAACTGGAGGTGTCTGGACGGGCAAATTTAACTCTCATTTCCCACCAGGAAGAGGAATTAACCAAAGGCTCAGCGTGCCATGCCGGAACCACACTAGGGCCAGAAGCAATCCTGCGGTGTTGCAGCCAGCTCACAAGAAAGCAAGTTGAAGAAAGCAGCTCAGGGACACTGTAATTCACAAACCTGCAGAGTTATAAATGACAGCTATCGTCCAAAAATATATTGAAGTAACACTGCTAAGAGGACTTGAAAGCGGGGCAGAATTGCAGGAACCCGATTTCAGCAGGAAGACTGGAATTGAATTTAAAGCATATGAAAAGAGGCAGAACGTCCACAATGATGCACTTGGCCAAAAAGGGCGTATGCGTTTTTTCCTGAATATATTCAGGAAAAAACGCATACGCGCTTTTTGGCCAAGGAAGCAAGCTTGCAAAGGAAATCTGCACTACAATGAAGTCTCACTTCCACCCGGTCAAAAGGGCCATCTGAAAAAAGTGTAAAATCCAGAAAGGCAGGACAGGCCATGGAGAACTGGGAGCCTTGTTATGCTGATGGGCGGGATGTAAATTGCCAACAGCCACTCTGGAGAAGTGTATGGTGTTTCCTGAAACATCTAAAAAACAAAGCAACCGAGCCTAGTGCACTTCCACATATGGTCCTATAGCTTAGGGAAATTAAAATCAAAAAGACACAGCTGCCCCAAAGTTTGGGATGGCTCTGTTTACAAGAACCTCGAATACGGTACAAGTTCAATATCGCAGAAAGCGAAAAATGGATAAAGAAGTTGTGGTACTTACGTACAATGCAATATCACTCAGCAATGAAATCTATGTCATCAGGCACATAGCAGAATAATGAGTGGATTCAGGTACGATGATTCTAAGTGAAATAAGTCACACAGAAAAAGAAACATCATAAGATATCACTACTACACGGAATGTAAACTTGGCTACACAGGAACTGAATTACAAAACAGAACAGGGTCTCAAATGTAGAAAACCAACTTATGCTTGCTTAAGGGGAAAGGTGAGTTGGGGTGCTGCATAAAACCAGAGATTGAAATTAGCACAGATACCGTTCCATAAGCCAAATATGTAATAGGCAAGAGCTACTCCTTGCTCAACGAAGTGGACTCAACACCCCATATTAAACGCCTAATAATACACCAGACTAGTACGAATCTTAAAACCTATGGATTTATATGTCTCCGAAAGAGAATCAAGCGTGTGTACAGTGGCATAAACGCAGCAGTGATAGGATTGGTGAGGTTCGGTGAGCAAATGCAGACCCTTTGAAGTCATATTGCATGGTACCCATTCCATGGGTCTCAACTCTCCAGGTTTAAGGGATTCTTCCTTCAGCTAAAACATGCATGTGGAACCCAGAGTATGATCCATCGTGTGATCGGGAAACGTGTTCAAATGTGTCTCAGTTTTCGTCCCTGGTACTCAGGTGCAATATTCCAGATGCTGTACTAACACTCTCCCCACTTGGAGAGTCAGTGCCTTTAACCTCCTGTTTGGCCCAGTTTGCAATTTCTGCGGAAAATGAACAGTAACAGGAGAACCAATGAGAGACTAGCTGGAGGTGTCTGGACGGGCAAATTTAAGTCTCATTTCCCACCAGGAAGTGGAATTAACCAAAGGCTCAGCATGACATGCCGGAACCACTCTAGGGCCTGAAGCAATACTGCTGTGTTGCGTCCAGCTCACAAGAAAGCGAGATGAAGAAAGGAGCTCAGGGGCACTGTAATTCTCAAACCTGCAGAGTTATAAATGACAGCTATCGTCCAAAAATATATTGAAGTAAGGCTGCCAAGAGGACTTGAAAGCGGGGCAGAATTGCAGGAAACCCATTTCAGGAGGTAGACTGGAATTGCATGTAAAGCACAGGAAAAGAGGCAGAACGTCCACAATGATGCACTTGGCCAAAAGCAGCGTATGCGTTTTTTCCTGAATATATTCAGGAAAAAACGCATACGCACTTTTTGGCCAACCAAGCAAGCTTGCAAAGGAAATCTGCACTACAATGAAGTCTCACTGCCCCCAGGTCAAAAAGGCCATCTGAAAAAAGTGTAAAATCCAGAAAGGCAGGACAGGCCATGGAGAACTGGGAGACTTGTTATGCTGATGGGCGGGATGTAAATTGCCAACAGCGGCTCTGGAGAAGTGTATGGTGTTTCCTGAAACATCCAAAAAACAAAGCAACAGAGCCTAGGGCACTTCCACTTATGGTCCTATAGCTTAGGGAAATTAAAATCAAAAAGACACAGCCACCCCAAAGTTTGGGACAGCTCTGTTGACAAGAACCTCGTTTACAGTACAAGTTCAATATCGCAGAAAGTGAAAAATGGATAAAGAAGTTGTGCTACTTACGTACAATGCAATATCACTCAGCAATGAAATCTATGTCATCAGGCCCGTAGCAGCATAATGAGTGGATTCAGGTACGATGATTCTAAGTGAAATAAGTCACAGAGAAAAAGAAACATCATAAGATATCACTACTACACGGAATGTAAACTTGGCTACACAGGAACTGAATTACAAAACAGAACAGGGTCTCAAATGTAGAAAACCAACTTATGCTTGCTTAAGGGGAAAGGTGAGTTGGGGTGCTGCACAAAACCAGAGATTGAAATTAGCACAGATACCGTTCCATAAGCCAAATATGTAATAGACAAGAGCTACTCCTTGCTCTACGAAGTGGACTCAACACCCCATCTTAAACGCCTAAGAATATACCTGACTAGTAAGAATCTTAAAACCTATGGATTTATATGTCTCCGAAAGAGAATCAACCATGTGTACAGCGGCATAAATGCAGCAGTGATAGGATTGGTGAGGATCGGTTAGCAAATGCGGAGTCTTTGAAATCATATTGCATGGTACCCATTCCATGGGTCTCAACTCTCCAGGTTTAAGGGATTCTTCCTTCAGCTAAAACATGCATGTGGAACCCAGAGTATGATGCACCGTGTGATCGGGAAACATGTTCAAATGTGTCTCAGTTTTCGTCCCCTGGTACTCGGGTGCAACATTCCAGATGCTTTACTAACACTCTCCCCACTTGGAGAGTCAGTGCCTTTAACCTCCTGTTTGGCCCAGTTTGCAATTTCTGCGGAAAATGAACAGGAATAGGGAGAACCAATGAGAGACTAGCTGGAGGTGTCTGGATGGGCAAATTTAACTCTCATTTCCCACCAGGAAGAGGAATTAACCAAAGGCTCAACATGCCATGCTGGAACCACACTAGGGCCTGAAGCAATCTTGCGGTGTTGTGGCCAGCTCACAAGAAAGCGAGTTGAAGAAAGGAGCTCAGGGGCACTGAAATTCACAAACCTGCAGAGTTATAAATGACAGCTATCGTCCAAAAATATATTGAAGTAAGGCTGCCAAGATGACTTGAAAACGGGGCAGAATTGCAGGAAACCGATTTCAGGAGGTACACTGGAATTGCATGTAAAGCATAGGAAAAGAGGCAGAACGTCCACAATGCTGCACTTGGACCAAAAGGGCGTATGCGTTTTTTCCTGAATACATTCAGGAAAAAACGCATACGCCCTTTTTGGCCAACCAAGCAAGCTTGCAAAGGAAATCTGCACTGCAGTGAAGTCTCACTGCCCCCCGGTCAAAAGGGCCATCTGAAAAAAGTGTAAAATCCAGAAAGGTAGGACAGGCCATGGAGAACTGGGAGCCTTGTTATGCTGATGGGCGGGATGTAAATTGCCAACAGCCACTCTGGAGAAGTGTATGGTGTTTCCTGAAACATCTAAAAAACAAAGCAACAGAGCCTAGGGCACTTCCACATATGGTCCTATAGCTTAGGGCAATTAAAATCAAAAAGACACAGCCACCCCAAAGTTTGGGACGGCTCTGTTGACAAGAACCTCGTTTACGGTACAAGTTCAATGTCACACAAAGCAAAAAATGGATAAAGAAGTTGTGGTACTTACGTACAATGCAATATCACTCAGCAATGAAATCTATGTCATCAGGCCCGTAGCAGCATAATGAGTGGATTCAGGTACGAAGATTCTAAGTGAAATAAGTCATATAGAAAAACAAACATCATAAGATATCACTAATACACGGAATGTAAACTTGGCTACACAGGAACTTAATTACAAAACAGAACAGGGTCTCAAATGTAGAAAACCAACTTATGCTTGCTTAAGGGGAAAAATGAGTTGGGGTGCTGCATAAAACCAGAGATTGAAATTAGCACATATACCGTTCCATAAGCCAAATATGTAATAGACAAGAGCTACTCCTTGCTCAATGAAGTGGACTCAACATCCCATATTAAACGCCTAACAATATACCTGACTAGTAAGAACCTTAAAACCTATAGATTTATATGTCTCCGAAAGAGAATCAAACATGTGTACAGCGCCATAAATGCAGCAGTGATAGGATTGGTGAGGTTTGGTGAGCAAATGCAGACACTTTGAAGTCATATTGCATGGTACCCATTCCATGGGTCTCAACTCTCCAGGTTTAAGGGATTCTTCCTTCAGCTAAAACATGCATGTGGAACCCTGACTATGATCCACCATGTGATCGGGAAACGTGTTCAAATGTGTCTCAGTTTTCGTCCCCTGGTACTCAGGTGCAACATTCCAGACGGTTTACTAACACTCTCCCCACTTGGAGAGTCAGTGCCTTTAACCTCCTGTTTGGCCCAGTTTGCAATTTCTGCGGAAGATGAACAGGAAGAGGGAGAACCAATGAGAGACTAGCTGGAGGTGTCTGGACGGGCAAATTTAACTCTCATTTCCCACGAGGAAGAGGAATTAACCAAAGGCTCAGCGTGCCATGCCGCAATGACACTACGGCCTGAAGCAATCCTGCGGTGTTGCGGTCTGCTCACAAGAAAGCGAGTTGAAGAAAGGAGCTCAGGGGCACTGTAATTCACAAACCTGCAGAGTTATAAATGACAGCTATCGTCCAAAAATATATTGAAGTAAGGCTGCCAAGTGGACTTGAAAGCAGGGCAGAATTGCAGGAAACCCATTTCAGGAGGTAGACTGGAATTGCATGTAAAGCACAGGAAAAGAGGCAGAACGTCCACAATGATGCATTGGCCAAGAAGGGCGTATGCGTTTTCTCCTGAATATATTCAGGAAAAAAGGCATACGCCATTTTTGGCCAACCAAGCAAGCTTGCAAAGGAAATCTGCACTACAATGAAGTCTCACTGTCCCCCGGTCAGAAGGGCCATCTGAAAAAAGTGTAAAATCCAGAAAGGCAGGACAGGCCATGGAGAACTGGGAGCCTTGTTATGCTGATCGGCGGGATGTAAATTGCCAACAGCCACTCTGGAGAAGTGTATGGTGTTTCCTGAAACATCTAAAAAACAAAGCAACCGAGCCTAGTGCACTTCCACATATGGTCCTATAGCTTAGGGAAATTAAAATCAAAAAGACACAGCTACCCCAAAGTTTGGGATGGCTCTGTTTACAAGAACCTCGAATACGGTACAAGTTCAATATCGCAGAAAGCGAAAAATGGATAAAGAAGTTGTGGTACTTACGTACAATGCAATATCACTCAGCAATGAAATCTATGTCATCAGGCCCGTAGCAGCATAATGAGTGGATTCAGGTACGAAGATTCTAAGTGAAATAAGTCACACAGAAAAGGAAACATCATAAGATATCACTACTACACGGAATGTAAACTTGGCTACACAGGAACTGAATTACAAAACAGAACAGGGTCTCAAATGTAGAAAACCAACTTATGCTTGCTTAAGGGGAAAGGTGAGTTGGGGTGCTGCATAAAACCAGAGATTGAAATGAGCACAGATACCGTTCCATAAGCCAAATATGTAATAGACAAGAGCTACTCCTTGCTCAATGAGGTGGACTCAACACCCCATATTAAATGCCTAAGAATACACCAGACTAGTAAGAATCTTAAAACCTATGGATTTATATGTCTCCAAAAGAGAATCAAGCGTGTGTACAGTGGCATAAACGCAGCAGTGATAGGATTGTTGAGGTTCGGTGAGCAAATGCAGACCCTTAGAAGTCATATTGCATGGTACCCATTCCATGGGTCTCAACTCTCCAGGTTTAAGGGATTCTTCCTTCAGCTAAAACATGCATGTGGAACCCATAGTATGATCCACCGTGTGATCGGGAAACGTGTTCAAATGTGTCTCAGTTTTTGTCCCCTGGTACTCGGGTGCAACATTCCAGATGCTTTACTAACACTCTCCCCACTTGGAGAGTCAGTGCCTTGAAACTCCTGTTTGGCCCAGTTTGCAATTTCTGCGGAAAATGAACAGAAACAGGGAGAACCAATGAGAACTAGCTGGAGGTGTCTGGACGGGCAAATTTAACTCTCATTTCCCACCAGGAAGTGGAAAAACCAAAGGCTCAGCATGACATGCCGGAACCACTCTAGGGCCTGAAGCAATACTGCTGTGTTGCGTCCAGCTCACAAGAAAGCGAGATGAAGAAAGGAGCTCAGGGGCACTGTAATTCTCAAACCTGCAGAGTTATAAATGACAGCTATCGTCCAAAAATATATTGAAGTAAGGCTGCCAAGAGGACTTGAAAGCGGGGCAGAATTGCAGGAAACCCATTTCAGGAGGTAGACTGGAATTGCATGTAAAGCACAGGAAAAGAGGCAGAACGTCCACAATGATGCACTTGGCCAAAAGCAGCGTATGCGTTTTTTCCTGAATATATTCAGGAAAAAACGCATACGCCCTTTTTGGCCAACCAAGCAAGCTTGCAAAGGAAATCTGCACTACAATGAAGTCTCACTGCCCCCAGGTCAAAAAGGCCATCTGAAAAAAGTGTAAAATCCAGAAAGGCAGGACAGGCCATGGAGAACTGGGAGACTTGTTATGCTGATGGGCGGGATGTAAATTGCCAACAGCGGCTCTGGAGAAGTGTATGGTGTTTCCTGAAACATCCAAAAAACAAAGCAACAGAGCCTAGGGCACTTCCACTTATGGTCCTATAGCTTAGGGAAATTAAAATCAAAAAGACACAGCCACCCCAAAGTTTGGGACAGCTCTGCTGACAAGAACCTCGTTTACAGTACAAGTTCAATATCGCAGAAAGTGAAAAATGGATAAAGAAGTTGTGCTACTTACGTACAATGCAATATCACTCAGCAATGAAATCTATGTCATCAGGCCCGTAGCAGCATAATGAGTGGATTCAGGTACGATGATTCTAAGTGAAATAAGTCACAGAGAAAAAGAAACATCATAAGATATCACTACTACACGGAATGTAAACTTGGCTACACAGGAACTGAATTACAAAACAGAACAGGGTCTCAAATGTAGAAAACCAACTTATGCTTGCTTAAGGGGAAAGGTGAGTTGGGGTGCTGCACAAAACCAGAGATTGAAATTAGCACAGATACCGTTCCATAAGCCAAATATGTAATAGACAAGAGCTACTCCTTGCTCTACGAAGTGGACTCAACACCCCATCTTAAACGCCTAAGAATATACCTGACTAGTAAGAATCTTAAAACCTATGGATTTATATGTCTCCGAAAGAGAATCAACCATGTGTACAGCGGCATAAATGCAGCAGTGATAGGATTGGTGAGGATCGGTTAGCAAATGCGGAGTCTTTGAAATCATATTGCATGGTACCCATTCCATGGGTCTCAACTCTCCAGGTTTAAGGGATTCTTCCTTCAGCTAAAACATGCATGTGGAACCCAGAGTATGATGCACCGTGTGATCGGGAAACATGTTCAAATGTGTCTCAGTTTTCGTCCCCTGGTACTCGGGTGCAACATTCCAGATGCTTTACTAACACTCTCCCCACTTGGAGAGTCAGTGCCTTTAACCTCCTGTTTGGCCCAGTTTGCAATTTCTGCGGAAAATGAACAGGAATAGGGAGAACCAATGAGAGACTAGCTGGAGGTGTCTGGATGGGCAAATTTAACTCTCATTTCCCACCAGGAAGAGGAATTAACCAAAGGCTCAACATGCCATGCTGGAACCACACTAGGGCCTGAAGCAATCTTGCGGTGTTGTGGCCAGCTCACAAGAAAGCGAGTTGAAGAAAGGAGCTCAGGGGCACTGAAATTCACAAACCTGCAGAGTTATAAATGACAGCTATCGTCCAAAAATATATTGAAGTAAGGCTGCCAAGATGACTTGAAAACGGGGCAGAATTGCAGGAAACCGATTTCAGGAGGTACACTGGAATTGCATGTAAAGCATAGGAAAAGAGGCAGAACGTCCACAATGCTGCACTTGGACCAAAAGGGCGTATGCGTTTTTTCCTGAATACATTCAGGAAAAAACGCATACGCCCTTTTTGGCCAACCAAGCAAGCTTGCAAAGGAAATCTGCACTGCAGTGAAGTCTCACTGCCCCCCGGTCAAAAGGGCCATCTGAAAAAAGTGTAAAATCCAGAAAGGTAGGACAGGCCATGGAGAACTGGGAGCCTTGTTATGCTGATGGGCGGGATGTAAATTGCCAACAGCCACTCTGGAGAAGTGTATGGTGTTTCCTGAAACATCTAAAAAACAAAGCAACAGAGCCTAGGGCACTTCCACATATGGTCCTATAGCTTAGGGCAATTAAAATCAAAAAGACACAGCCACCCCAAAGTTTGGGACGGCTCTGTTGACAAGAACCTCGTTTACGGTACAAGTTCAATGTCACACAAAGCAAAAAATGGATAAAGAAGTTGTGGTACTTACGTACAATGCAATATCACTCAGCAATGAAATCTATGTCATCAGGCCCATAGCAGCATAATGAGTGGATTCAGGTACGATGATTCTAAGTGAAAAATGTCACAGAGAAAAAGAAACATCATAAGATATCACTACTACACCGAATGTAAACTTGGCTACACAGGAACTGAATTACAAAACAGAACAGTGTCTCAAATGTAGAAAAGCAACTTATGCTTGGTTAAGGAGAAAGGTGAGTTAGGGTGCTGCATAAAGCCAGAGATTGAAATTAGCACAGATACCGTTCCATAAGCCAAATATGTAATAGACAAGAGCTACTCCTTGCTCAATGAAGCGGATTCAAGACAGCATATTAAACGCCTAAGAATATACCTGACTAGTAAGAATCTTAAAACCTATGGATTTATATGTCTCCGAAAGAGAATCAAGCCTTTGTACACTGGCATAAGCGCAGCAGTGATAGGATTGGTGAGGTTCGGAGAGCAAATGCAGACCCTTTGAAGTCATATTGCATTGTACCCATTCCATGGGTCTCAACTCTCCAGGCTTAAGGGATTCTTCCTTCAGCTAAAACATGCTTGTGGAACTCAGAGTATGATCCACCGTGTGATCGGGAAACGTGTTCAAATGTGTCTCAGTTTTCGTCCCCTGGTACTCGGGTGCAACATTCCAGACGCTTTACTAACACTCTCCCCACTTGGAGAGTCAGTGCCTTTAACCTCCTGTTTGGCCCAGTTTGCAATTTCTTCGGAAAATGAACAGGAATAGGGAGAACCAATGAGAGACTAGCTGGAGGTGTCTGGACTGCCAAATTTAACACTCATTTCCCACCAGGAAGAGGAATTAACCAAAGGCTCAGCATGCCTTGCCGAAAGCACACTAGGGCCTGAAGCAATCCTGCGGTGTTGTGGCCAGCTCACAAGAAAGCGAGTTGAAGAAAGGAGCTCAGGGGCACTGTAATTCACAAACCTGCAGAGTTATAAATGACAGCTATCATCCAAAAATATATTGAAGTAAGGCTGCCAAGAGGACTTGAAAGCGGGGCAGAATTGCAGGAAACCGATTTCAGGAGGTAGACTGGAATTGCATGTAAAGCATAGGAAAAGAGGCAGAACGTCCACAATGATGCACTTGGCCAAAAAGGGCGTATGCGTTTTTTCCTGAATATATTCAGGAAAAAACGCATAAGTCCTTTTTGGCCAACCAAGCAAGCTTGCAAAGGAAATCTGCACTACAATGAAGTCTCACTGCCCCCCGGTCAAAAGGGCCATCTGAAAAAAGTGTAAAATCCAGAAAGGCAGGACAGGCCATGGAGAACTGGGAGCCTTGTTATGCTGATGGGCGGGATGTAAATTGCCAACAGCCACTCTGGAGAAGTGTATGGTGTTTCCTGAAACATCTAAAAAACAAAGCAACAGAGCCTAGGGCACTTCCACTTATGGTCCTATAGCTTAGGGAAATTAAAATCAAAAAGACACAGCCACCCCAAAGTTTGGGACGGCTCTGTTTACAAGAACCTCTTTTACGGTACAAGTTCAATATCACATAAAGCGAAAAATGGATAAAGAAGTTGTGGTACTTACGAACAATGCAATATCATTCAGCAATGAAATCTATGTCATCAGGCCCATAGCAGCATAATGAGTGGATTCAGGTACGATGATTCTAAGTGAAATAAGTCACAGAGAAAAAGAAACATCATAAGATATCACTACTACTCGGAACGTAAACTTGGCTACACAGGAACTGAATTACAAAACAGAACAGGGTCTCAAATGTAGAAAACCAACTTATGCTTGCTTAAGGGGAAAGGTGAGTTGCGGTGCTGCATAAAACGAGAGATTGAAATTAGCACAGATACTGTTCCATAAGCCAAATATGTAATAGACAAGAGCTACTCCTTGCTCAACGAAGTGGACTCAACACCGCATATTAAACGCCTAAGAATATACCTGACTAGTAAGAATCTTAAAACCTATGGATTTATATGTCGCCAAAAGAGAATCAAGCATGTGTACAGCGGCATAAACGCAGCAGTGATAGGATTGGTGAGGTTCGGTGAGCAAATGCAGACCCTTTGAAGTCATATTGCATGGTACCCATTCCATGGGTCTCAACTCTCCAGGTTTAAGGGATTCTTCCTTCAGCTAAATCATGCATGTGGATCCCAGAGTATGATCCACCGTGTGATCGGGAAACGTGTTCAAATGTGTCTCAGTATTCGTCCCCTGGTACTCGGGTGCAACATTCCAGACGCTTTACTAACACTCTCCCCACTTGGAGAGTCAGTGCCTTTATCCTCCTGTTTGGCCCAGTTTGCAATTTCTGCGGAAAATGAACAGGAATAGGGAGAACCAATGAAAGAGTAGCTGGAGGTGTCTGGACGGGCAAATTTAACTCTCATTTCCCACGAGGAAGAGGAATTAACCAAAGGCTCAGCGTGCCATTCTGGAACCACACTAGGGCCTGAAGCAATCCTGTGGTGTTGCGGCCAGCTCACAAGAAAGCGAGTTGAAGATAGGAGCTCAGGGGCACTGTAATTCACAAACCTGCAGAGTTATCAATCACAGCTATCGTCCAAAAATATATTGAAGTAAGGCTGCCAAGAGGACTTGAAAGCGGGTCAGAATTGAGGAAACCGATTTCAGGAGGTAGACTGGAATTGCATGTAAAGCATAGGAAAAGGGGAGAACGTCCACAATGATGCACTTGGCCAAAAAGGGCGTATGCGTTTTTTCCTGAATATATTCAGGGAAAAACGCATACGCACTTTTTGGCCAACCAAGCAAGCTTGCAAAGGAAATCTGCCCTACAATGAAGTCTCACTGCCACCCGGTCAAAAGGGCCATCTGAAAAAAGTGTAAAATCCAGAAAGGCAGGACAGGCCATGGAGAACTGGGAGCCTTGTTATGCTGATGGGCGGGATGTAAATTGCCAACAGCCACTATGGAGAAGTGTATGGTGTTTCCTGAAATATCCAAAAAACAAAGCAACAGAGCCTAGGGCACTTCCAATTATGGTCCTATAGCTTAGGGAAATTAAAATCAAAAAGAAACAGCCACCCCAAAATTTGGGACGGCTCTCTTTACAAGAACCTCGTTTACGGTACAAGTTCAATATTGCAGAACACGAAAAATGGATAAAGAAGTTGTGGTACTTACGTACAATGTAATATCACTCAGCAATGAAATCTATGTCATCAGGCCCATAGCAGCATAAAGAGTGGATTCAGGTATGATGATTCTAAGTGAAATAAGTCACACAGAAAAAGAAACATCATAAGATAGCACTAATACACGGAATGTAAACTTGGCTACACAGGAACTGAATTACAAAACAGAACAGGGTCTCAAATGTAGAAAACCAACTTATGCTTGCTTAAGGGGAAAGGTGAGTTGGGGTGCTGCATAAAACCAGAGATTGAAATTAGCACAGATACCGTTCCATAAGCCAAATATGTAATAGACAAGAGCTACTCCTTGCTCAACGAAGTGGACTCAACAGCCCATATTAAACGCCTAAGAATATACCTGACTGGTAAGAATCTTAATACCTATGGATTTATATGTCTCCGCAAGTGAATTAAGTGTGTGTACAGCAGCATAAACGCAGCAGTGATAGGATTGGTGAGGTTCGGTGAGCAAATGCAGACCCTTTGAAGTCATATTACATGGTACCCATTCCATGGGTCTCAACTCTCCAGGTTTAAGGGATTCTTCCTTCAGCTAAAACATGCATGTGGAACCCAGAGTATGATCCACCGTGTGATCGGGAAACGTGTTCAAATGTGTCTCAGTTTTCATCCCCTGGTACTCGGGTGCAACATTCCAGACGCTTCACTAACTCTCCCCACTTCGAGAGTCAGTGCCTTTAACATCCTGTTTGGCCCAGTTTGCAATTTCTGCGGAAAATGAACAGGAATAGGGAGAACCAATGAGAGACTAGCTGGAGGTGTCTGGACGGGCAAATTTAACTCTCATTTCTCACCAGGAAGAGGAATTAACCAAAGGCTCAGCGTGCCGTGCCGGAACCACACTACGGCCTGAAGCAAACCTGCGGTGTTGTGGCCAGCTCACAAGAAAGCGAGTTGAAGAAAGTAGCTCAGGGGCACTGTAATTCACAAACCTGCAGAGTTGTAAATGACAGCTATCGTCCAAAAATATATTGAAGTAAGGCTGCCAAGAGGACTTGAAAGCGTGGCAGAATTGCAGGAAACCGATTTCAGGAGGTAGACTGGAATTGCATGTAGAGCATAGGAAAAGAGGCAGAACGTCCACAATGATGCACTTGGCAAAAAAGGGCGTATGCGTTTTTTCCTGAATATATTCAGGAAAAAACGCATACGCCCTTTTTGGCCAACCAAGGAAGCTTGCAATGGAAATCTGCACTACAATGAAGTCTCACTAGCCCCCGGTCAAAAGGGCCACCTGAAAAAAGTGTAAAATCCAGAAAGGCAGGACAGGCCATGGAGAACTGGAAGCCTTATTATGCTGATGGGCGGGATGTAAATTGCCAACAGCCACTCTGGAGAAGTGTATGGTGTTTCCTGAAACATCTAAAAAACAAAGCAACAGAGCCTAGGGCACTTCCACTTATGGTCCTATAGCTTAGGGAAATTAACATCAAAAAGACACAGCCACCCCAAAGTTTGGGACGGCTCTGTTTACAAGAACCTCGTTTACGGTACAAGTTCAAAATCACAGAAAGCAGAAATGGATAAAGAAGTTGTGGTACTTACGTACAAAGCAGTATCACTCAGCAATGAAATCTATGTCATCAGGCCCGTAGCAGCATAATGAGTGGATTCAGGTACGATGATTCTAAGTGAAATAAGTCACACAGAAAAAGAAACATCATAAGATATCACTAATACACGGAATGTGAACTTGGCTACACAGGAACAGAATTACAAAACAGAACAGGGTCTCAAATGTAGAAAACCAAATTATGCTTGCTTAAGGGGAAAGGTGAGTTGGGGTGCTGCATAAAACCAGAGATTGAAATGAGCACAGATACCGTTCCATAAGCCAAATATGTAATAGACAAGAGCTACTCCTTGCTCAACGAAGTGGACTCAACACCCCATATTAAACGCCTAAGACTATACCTGACTAGTAAGAATCTTAAAACCTATGGATTTATGGCTCCGAAGGAGAATCAAGCATGTGTACAGTGGCATAAACAGAGCATTGATAGGATTGGTGAGGTTCGGTGAGCAAATGCAGACCATTTGAAGTCATATTGCATGGCACCCATTCCATGGGTCTCAACTCTCCAGGTTTAAGGAATTCTTCCTTCAGCTAAAACATGCATGTGGAACCCAGAGTATGATCCACCGTGTGATCGGGAAACGTGTTCAAATGTGTCTCAGTTTTCGTCCCCTGGTACTCGGGTGCAACATTCCAGACGCTTCACTAACTCTCCCCACTTGGAGAGTCAGTGCCTTTAACATCCTGTTTGGCCCAGTTTGCAATTTTTGTGGAAAATGAACAGGAATAGGGAGAACCAATGAGAGACTAGCTGGAGGTGTCTGGACGGGCAAATTTAACTCTCATTTCCCACCAGGAAGAGGAATTAACCAAAGGCTCAGCGTGCCATGCCGGAACCACACTAGGGCCTGAAGCAATCCTGCAGTGTTGCGGCCAGCTCACAAGAAAGCGAGTTGAAGAAAGGAGCTCAGGGGTACTGTAATTCACAAACTTGCAGAGTTATAAATGACAGCTATCGTCCAAAAATGTATTGAAGTAAGGCTGCCAAGAGGACTTGAAAGCGGGGCAGAATTGCAGGAAACCGATTTCAGGAGGTAGACGGGAATTGCATGTAAAGCATAGGAAAAGAGGCAGAACGTCCACAATGATGCACTTGGCCAAAAAGTGCGTATGCGTTTTTTCCTGAATATATTCAGGAAAAAACGCATACTCAGTTTTTGGCCAACCAAGCAAGCTTGCAAAGGAAATATGCACTACAATGAAGTCTCACTTTCCCCCAGTCAAAAGGGCCATGTGAAAAAAGTGTAAAATCCAGAAAGGCAGGACAGGCCATGGAAAACAGGGAGCCTTGTTATTCTGATGGGTGGGATGTAAATTGCCAACAGCCACTCTGGAGAAGTGTATGGTGTTTCCTGAAACATCCAAAAAACCAAGCAACAGAGCCTAGGGCACTTCCACTTATGGTCCTATAGCTTAGGGAAATTAAAATCAAAAAGACACAGCCACCCCAAAGTTTGGGACGGCTCTGTTTACAATAACCTCGTTTACGGTAAAAGTTCAATATCGCAGAAAGCGAAAAATGGATAAAGAATTTGTGGTACTTACATACAATGCAATATCACTCAGCAAAGAAATCTATGTCATCAGGCACGTAGCAGCATAATGAGTGGATTCAAGTACGATGATTCTAAGTGAAATAAGTCACACAGAAAAAGAAACATCATAAGTTATCACTAGTACACGGAATGAAAACTTGGCTACACAGGAACTGAATTACAAAACAGAACAGGGTCTCAAATGTAGAAAACCAACTTATGCTTGCTTAAGGGGAAAGGTGAGCTGCGGTGCTGCATAAAACCAGAGATTGAAATTAGCACAGATACCGTTCCATAAGCCAACTATATAATAGACAACAGCTACTCCTTGCTTAATGAAGTGGACTCAACACCCCATATTAAACGCCTAAAAATATACCTGACTAGTAAGAATCTTAAAACCTATGGATTTATATGTCTCTGAAAGAGAATCAAGCGTGTGTACAGCGGCATCAACGCAGCAGTGATAGGATTGGTGAGGTTCGGTGAGCAAATGCAGACCCTTTGAAGTCATAATGCATGGTACCCTTTCCATGGGTCTCAACTCTGCAGGTTTAAGGGATTCTTCTTTCAGCTAAAACATGCATGTGGAACCCAGAGTATGATCCACCGTGTGATCGGGAAACGTGTTCAAATGTGTCTCAGTTTTCGTCCCCTGGTACTCGGGTGCAACATTCCAGATGCTTTACTAACACTCTCCCCACTTGGAGAGTCAGTGCCTTTAACCTCCTGTTTGGCCCAGTTTGCAATTTCTGCGGAAAATGAACAGGAATAGGGAGAACAAATGAGAGACTAGCTGGAGGTGTCTGGACGGGCAAATTTAACTCTCATTTCCCACCAGGAAGAGGAATTAACCATAGGCTCAGCGTGCCATGCCGGAATCACACTAGGGCCTGAAGCAATCCTGCGGTGTTGTGGCCAGCTCACAAGAAAGCGAGTTGAAGAAAGGAGCTCAGGGGCACTGTAATTCACACAGCTGCAGAGTTATCAATGACAGCTATCGTCCAAAAATATATTGAAGTAAGGCTGCCAAGAGGACTTGAAAGCGGGGCAGAATTGCAGGAAACCGATTACAGGAGGTAGAATGGAATTGCATGTAAAGCATAGGAAAAGAGGCAGAACGTCCACAATGATGCACTTGGCCAAAAAGGGCATATGCGTTTTTTCCTGAATATATTCAGGAAAAAACGCATACGCCCTTTTTGGCCAACCAAGCAAGCTTGCAAAGGAAATCTGCAATACAATGAAGTCTCACTGCCCCCTGGTCAAATGGGCCATCTAAAAAAAGTGTAAAATCCAGAAAGGCAGGACAGGCCATGGAGAACTGGGAGCCTTGTTATTCTGATGGGTGGGATGTAAATTGCCAACAGCCACTCTGGAGAAGTGTATGGTGTTTCCTGAAACATCCAAAAAACCAAGCAACAGAGCCTAGGGCACTTCCACTTATGGTCCTATAGCTTAGGGAAATTAAAATCAAAAAGACACAGCCACCCCAAAGTTTGGGATGGCTCTGTTTACAAGAACCTCGTTTACGGTAAAAGTTCAATATCGCAGAAAGCGAAAAATGGATAAAGAATTTGTGGTACTTACATACAATGCAATATCACTCAGCAAAGAAATCTATGTCATCAGGCACGTAGCAGCATAATGAGTGGATTCAGGTACGATGATTCTAAGTGAAATAAGTCACACAGAAAAAGAAACATCATAAGATATCACTAGTACACGGAATGAAAACTTGGCTACACAGGAACTGAATTACAAAACAGAACAGGGTCTCAAATGTAGAAAACCAACTTATGCTTGCTTAAGGGGAAAGGTGAGCTGCGGTGCTGCATAAAACCAGAGATTGAAATTAGCACAGATACCGTTCCATAAGCCAACTATATAATAGACAACAGCTACTCCTTGCTCAATGAAGTGGACTCAACACCCCATATTAAACGCCTAAAAATATACCTGACTAGTAAGAATCTTAAAACCTATGGATTTATATGTCTCCGAAAGAGAATCAAGCGTGTGTACAGCGGCATAAATGCAGCAGTGATAGGATTGGTGAGGTTCGGTGAGCAAATGCAGACCCTTTGAAGTCACATTCCATGGTACCCATTCCATGGGTCTCAACTCTCCAGGTTTAAGGGATTCTTCCTTCAGCTAAAACATGCATGTAGAACCCAGAGTATGATCCACCGTGTGATCGGGAAACGTGTTCAAATGTGTCTCAGTTTTCGTCCCCTGGTACTCAGGTGCAACATTCCAGATGCTTTACTAACACTCTCCCCACTTGGAGAGTCAGTGCCTTTAACCTCCTGTTTGGCCCAGTTTGCAATTTCTGCGCAAAATGAACAGGAATAGGGAGAACAAATGAGAGACTAGCTGGAGGTGTCTGGACGGGCAAATTTAACTCTCATTTCCCACCAGGAAGAGGAATTAACCATAGGCTCAGCATGCCATGCCGGAACCACACAAGGGCCTGAAGCAATCCTGCGGTGTTGTGGCCAGCTCACAAGAAAGCGAGTTGAAGAAAGAAGCTCAGGGGCACTGTAATTCACAAAGCTGCAGAGTTATCAATGACAGCTATCGTCCAAAAATATATTGAAGTAAGGCTGCGAAGAGGACTTGAAAGTGGAGCAGAATTGCAGGAAACCGATTTCAGGAGGTAGAATGGAATTGCATGTAAAGCATAGGAAAAGAGGCAGAACGTCCACAATGATGCACTTGGCCAAAAAGGGCGTATGCGTTTTTTCCTGAATATATTCAGAAAAAACGCATACGCCCTTTTTGGCCAACCAAGCAAGCTTGCAAAGGAAATCTGCAATACAATGAAGTCTCACTGCCCCCTGGTCAAAAGCGCCATCTAAAAAAAGTGTAAAATCCAGAAAGGCAGGACAGGTCATGGAAAACTGGGAGCCTTGTTATGCTGATGGGCGGGATGTAAATTGCCAACAGCCACTCCGGAGAAGTGTATGGTGTTTCCTAAAACATCTAAAAAACAAAGCAACAGAGCCTAGGGCACTTCCACTTATGGTCCTATAGCTTAGGGAAATTAAAATCAAAAAGACACAGCCACCCCAATTTTGGGACGGCTCTGTTTACAAGAACCTCGTTTACGGTACAATTTCAATATCACAGAAAGTGAAAAATGGATAAAGAAGTTGTGGTACTTACGTACAATGCAATATCACTCAGCAATGAAATCCATGTCATCAGGCCCGTAGCAGCATAATGAGTGGATTCAGGTACGATGATTCTAAGTGAAATAAGTCACACAGAAAAAGAAACATCATAAGATATCACTACTACACGGAATGTAAACTTGGCTACACAGGAACTGAATTACAAAACAGAACAGGGTCTCAAATGTAGAAAACCAACTTATGCTTGCTTAAGGGGAAAGGTGAGTTGGGGTGCTGCATAAAACGAGAGATTGAAATTAGCACAGATACCGTTCCATAAGCCAAATATGTAATAGACAAGAGCTACTCCTTGCTCAACGAAGTGGACTCAACACCCCATATTAAACACCTAAGAATATACCTGACTAGTAAGAAACTTAAAACCTATGGATTTATATGTCTCCGAAAGAGAATCAAGTGTGTGTACAGCGGCATAAATGCAGCAGTGATAGGATTGGTGAGGTTCGGTGAGCAAATGCAGACCCTTTGAAGTCATATTGCATGGTACCCTTTCCATGGGTCTCAACTCTCCAGGTTTAAGGGATTCTTCTTTCAGCTAAAACATGCATTTGGATCCCAGAGTATGAAGTCATATTGCATGGTACCCATTCCATGGGTGTCAACTCTCCAGGTTTAAGGGATTCTTCCTTCAGCTAAAACATGCATGTGGAACCCAGAGTATGATCCACCATGTGATCGGGAAACGTGTTCAAATGTGTCTCAGTTTTCGTCCCCTGGTACTCAGGTGCAACATTCCAGACGCTTTACTAACACTCTCCCCACTTGGAGAGTCAGTGCCTTTAACCTCCTGTTTGGGCCAGTTTGCAATTTCTGCAGAAGATGAACAGGAATAGGCAGAACCAATGAGAGACTAGCTGGAGGTGTCTGGACGGGCAAATTTAACTCTCATTTCCCACCAGGAAGAGGAATTAACCAAAGGCTCAGCATGCCGTGCCGGAACCACACTAGGGCCTGAAGCAATCCTGCGGTGTTGCGGCCAGCTCACAAGAAAGCGAGTTGAAGAAAGGAGCTCAGGGGCACTGTCACTCACAAACCTGCAGAGTTATAAATGACAGCTATCGTCCAACAATATATTAAAGTAAGGCTGCCAAGAGGACTTGAAAGTGGAGCAGAATTGCAGGAAACCGATTTCAGGAGGTAGACTGGAATTGCATTTAAAGCAGAGGAAAAGAGGCAGAACGTCCACAATGATGCACTTGGCCAAAAAGGGTGTATGCGTTTTTTCCTGAATATATTGAGGAAAAAACACATACGACCTTTTTGGCCAATGAAGCAAGCTTGCAATGGAAATCTGCACTACAAAGTAGTCTCACTTCCCCCCGGTCAAAAGGGCCATCTGAAAAAAGTGTAAAATCCAGATAGGCAGGACAGGCCATGTAGAACTGGAAGCCTTGTTATACTGATGGGCAGGATGTAAATTGCCAACAGCCACTCTGGAGAAGTGTAGGTGTTTCCTGAAACATCTAAAAAACAAAGCAACAGAGCCTAGGGCACTTCCACTTATGGTCCTATAGCTTAGGGAAATTAAAATCAAAAAGACACAGCCACCCCAAAGTTTGGGACGTCACTGTTTACAAGAACCTCGTTTACGGTACAAGTTCAATATCGCAGAAAGCGAAAAATGGATAAAGAAGTTGTGGTACTTACGTACAATGCAATATCACTCAACAATGAAATCTATGTCATCAGGCCGTTAGCAGCATAATGAGTGGATTCAGGTACGATGATTCTAAGTGAAATAAGTCACACAGAAAAAGAAACATCATAAGATATCACTAATACACAGAATGTAACCTTGGCTACACAGGAACTGATTTACAAAACAGAACAGGGTCTCAAATGTAGAAAACCAACTTATGCTTGCTTAAGGGGAAAGGCGAGTTGGGGTGCTGTATAAAACCAGAGATTGAAATTAGCACAGATACCGTTCCATAAGCCAAGTATGTAATAGACAAGAGCTACTCCTTGCTCAACGAAGTGGACTCAACACCCCATATTAAACGCCTAAGAATATACCTGACTAGTAAGTATCTTAAAACCTATGCATTTATATGTCTCCGTAAGAGAATCAAGCATGTGTACAGCAGGATAAACACAGCAGTGATAGGTTTGGTTAGGTTCGGTGAGCAAATTCAGACCCTTTGAAGTCATATTGCATGGTACCCATTCCATGGGTCTCAACTCTCCATGTTTAAGGGATTCTTCCTTTAGCTAAAACATGCATGTGGAACCCAGAGTATGATCCACCGTGTGATTGGGAAATGTGTTCAAATGTGTCTCAGTTTTTGTCCCATGGTACTCGGGTGCAACATTCCAGACGCTTTACTAACACTCTCCCCACTTGGAGAGTCAGTGCCTTTAACTTCCTGTTTGGCCCAGTTTGCAATTTCTGCGGAAGATGAACAGGAATAGGGAGAACAAATGAGAGACTAGTTGGAGTTGTCTGGACAGGCAAATTTAACTCTCACTTCCCACCAGGAAGAGGAATTAACCAAAGGCTCAGCGTGCCGTGCCGGAACCAGATTAGAGCCTGAAGCAATCCTGAGGTGTTGCGGCCAGCTCACAAGAAAGCGAGTTGAAGAAAGGAGCTCAGGGGCACTGTAATTCACAAACCTGCAGAGTTATAAATGACAGCTATCATCCAAAATTATACTGAAGTAAGTCTGCGAAGAAGACTTGAATGCCGGGCAGAATTGCTGGAAACCGATTTCAGAAGGTACACGGGAGTCACTCTTAAAGCATAGGAAAAGAGATAGAACTTGGAAAATAATGCACTTGGCAAAAAAGGGCATATGTGTTTTATCCAGAGCTCTCATAACCGAGGGGAGGAGGCTCCCAGAAGGCTCCAAGTGCCACCAGAGGGCTCATGTCCACAAGGTGAGGTGAGCAAGCCAGGCAGGAGTTACCTCACAGCAGAGGTCTCACCTCACAGAAGGGTGAGAAACCCAGCCAACATCAGACTCTCCCCAGAGGGCCCACATCACCAAGGGGATGGGAACCAGGCAGGAGTGTCTTCACACCAGTGGGGCCACATCATCGAAAGGTGAGGTACTCAGCACATGTGTCCTCAAACCAGAGGACCCACATCACCAAGGGCCTCGGAGTGAGGCAGGCTGGAGTAGCCTCACAACACTGGGCCCATAGAATAAAAAAGTGAGGAATCCAGCATTTGGAACCTCCCAGCAGGCGGCCCAGAGCACCGAGGCTATGGGATCCAGGCCACAGTGAACTCACAGAAGAGGGCCCATGTCATGAAACTGAGCAACCCAGCCATTGGGACCTCAAAGCAGGAGGCCCATATCCCCATGGGGATATAAATCTGGTAGGAGTGTCCTCGCACAACTGAGAACGTATCAGAAAATTTTGGGAGACCAGCAGTTAGGGCCTGACGCCAGGGGGCCCTCATAACTGAGGGGAGGAGACTCCCAGCAGGTTCCAACTGCCAACAGAGGGCCCACGCCTACAAGGTGGCATGCGCCAGTCAGGCAGTAGTGACCTCACAGCAGAGGGCCTATCTTACAGAAGGGTGAGGAACCGAGGCAGGATGAGACTGTCGCCAGAGGGCTCACAACACCAAGGGGCTGGGAACCAGTCAGGACTGTCCTCCCACCAGTGGGGCCACATCATCGAAAGGTGAGGAACCCAGCACATGCGGCCTCATATCAGAGGACATACATCACCAAGGGGCTGGGAGTGAGGCAGGTAGGAGTAGCCTAAAAACAGAGGGCCCAAAGAATAAAAAAGGTGAGGAATCCAGCATTTGGAACCTCCCAGCAGGTGGCCGAGAGCACAGAAGCTATGGGATGCAGGCAGGAGTGAACTAACACCAGAGAGCCCACATCATGAAACTGTGAGCAACCCAGGCGTTGGGACCTCAGAGCAGAAAGCCCACATCCCCATGGGGATGGGAACCTGACAGGAGTGTCCTGGCATCACTGGGCTCACATCAGAAAACGTGGGGAGCCCAGCAGTTCGGGCCTGATGCTAGAGGGCCATCATCACCGAGGGCAGGAGGCTCCCAGCAGGTTCCATGTGCCAAGAGAGGGCCCACGTCGCCAAGGTGATGTGTGCAAGTCAGGCAGGATTGACCTCACAGCAGAGGGCCTACCTCACAGAAGAGTGAGGAACCCAGCCAGGATAAGACTGTCACCAGAAGGCCCACATCACCAAGGGGATGGGAACCAGGCAGGAGTGTCCTCACACCAGTGGGGCCACATCATTGAAAGGTGAGGAACCCAGCACATGTGGCCTCAAACCAGAGGACCCACATCACGAAGGGGTTGCGAGTGAGGCAGGCAGGAGGAGCATCACAACACAGGACCCATAGAATACAAAAGTTGAGGAACCGAGCAGTTGGAACCTCCCATCAGGCGGTCAAGAGCACAGAGGCTATGGGATCCAGGCCACAGTGAACTAACACCAGAGAGCCCACATCATGAAATTGTGATCAACCCAGCTGTTGGAACCTCAGAGCAGAAGGCCCACATCCCCATGGAGATGGGAACTTAAGAGGAGTGCCCGAGCATCACTGGGCTCACTAAGAAAAGTTGGGGAGCCCAGCACTTAGGGCCTGACGTCAGAGGGCCCTCATCACAGAGGTGAGGAGGCTCCCAGCAGGGTCCAAGTGCCACCAGAGGGCTCATGTCAACAAGGCGAGGTGAGCAAGCCAGGCAAGAGTTACCTGATAGTAGAGGGCCCACCTCACAGATGGGTGAGGAACCCAGCCAGGATCAGACTCTCACCAGAGGACCCACATCACAAAGGGGATGGGAACCAGTCAGGATTATCCTCACACCAGTGGGGCCTCATCATCTTAAGGTGAGGAACCCAGCACATGTGTCCTCAAACCAGAGGACCCACATCACCAAGGGCCTTGGAGTGAGGCAGGCAGGAGTAGCCTCACAACACAGGGCACATAATATAAAAAACGTGAGGATTCCAGCATTTAGAACTTCCAGCAGGCGGCCCAGAACACCGAGGCTATGGGATCCAGGCCACAGTGAACTCACAGCAGAGGGCCCACATCATAAAACTGTGAGCAACCCTGGCGTTGGGACCACAGCACAGAAGGCCCACATCCCCATGGGAATGGGAACCTGGCTGGAGTGTCCTCGCACCACTGGGCGCACATCAGAAAATGTGGGGAGCCCACCATTTAGGGCCTGACGCCAGAGGGCCGTCATCACCGAGAGGAGGAGGCACCCTGCACGCTCCAACTGCCACCAGAGGGCTCACGTCTCCAAGGTGACGTGTGCCAGCCAGGCAGGAGTGACCTCACAGAAGAGGGCCTACCTCACAGAACGTTGAGGAACCCAGCCAGGATTAGACTCTCGCCAGAGGGCCCACCTCACCAAGGGGATGGGAACCAGGCAGGAGTGTCCTCACACGAGTGGGGCCACATCATCGAAAGGTGAGGAACACAGCACATGTGGCCTCAAGCCATAGGACAGTCATCACCAAGGGGCTGGCAGTGAGGCAGGCAGGAGGAGCCTCACAACAGAGGGCACATAGAATAAAAAAGTTGAGGAATCCAGCAGTTGGAACCTCCCAGCAGGCGGCTCAGAGCACCGATGATAAGGGATCCTTGCTGGAGTGAACTCACAGCAGAGGGCCCACATCATGGTACTGTGAGCAAGCCAGCCGTTTTGACCTCAGAGCAGAAGGCCCATATCCCCATGGGGATGGGAACCTGGCAAGAGTGTCCTCACTCACTTGGCGCACATCAGAAAATGTGGGGAGCCCTGCAGTTATGGCTTAAGGCAAGAGGGCCCTCATCACCGAGGGGAGGAGGATTCCAGCACACTCCAACTGCCACCAGAGGGCCCACGTCGCCAAGGTGACGTGTGCCAGACAGGCATGATTGACCTCACAGCAGAGGGCCCACCTCACAGAAGGGTGAGGAACCCAGCCAGGATCAGACTCTCACCTGAGGGCCCACATCAGCAAGGGGATGGGAACCAGTCAGGACTGTCTTCCCTCCAGTGGGGCCACATCATCAAAAGGTGCGGAACCCAGCACATGTGGCCTCAAATCAGAGGACACATATCACTAAGGGAATGGGAGTGAGGCAGGCAGGAGTAGCCTAAAAACAGAGGGCCCAAAGAATAAGAAAGGTGAGGAATCCAGCAGTTGGAACCTCCCAGCAGGCGGCCGAGAGCACAGAAGCTATGGGATGCAGGCAGGAGTGAACTAAGAGCAGAGAGCCCACATCATGAAACTGTGAGCAACCCAGGCGTTGGGACCTCAGAGCAGAAGGCCCACATCCCAATGGGGATGTGAACCTGGCTGGAGTGTCCTCACACCACTGGGCGCACATCACAAAATGTGGGGAACCCAGCAGTTAGGGCCTGACCCAAGAGGGCCCTCATCACCGGGGGGAGCAGAGTCCCAGCACGCTCCAACTGCCACCACACGGCTGATTTCACCAAGGCAATGTGTGCCAGCCATGCAGGAGTGACCTATCAGCAGAGGGTCTCCCTCACAGGTGGGTGAGGAACACAGCCAGGAACAGACTCTCACCAGCGAGTCCACATAACCACGTGGATGAGAACCAGGCAGGAGTGTCCTCACACTAGTGGGGCCACATCATCGAAAGGTGAGGAACCCAGCAAAGGTGGCCACAAACCAGAGGACACACATCACCAAGGGGTTGAGAGTGAGTTAGGTGTCTGGACGGGCATATTTAACACTCATTTCCCACGAGGAAGAGGAATTAACCAAAGGCTCAGCGTGCCCTGCCAGAAGCAGATTAGGGCCTGAAGCAGTCTTGCGGGTTTGCGGCCAGCTCACAAGAAAGCGAGTTGAAGAAAGGAGCTCAGGGGCCCTGTAATTCACAAACCTGCAGAGTTATAAATGACAGCTATCGTCCAAAAATATATTGAAGTAAGGCTGCCAAGAGGACTTGAAAGCGGGGCAGAATTGCAGGAAACCGATTTCAGGAGGTAGACTGGATTTGCATTTAAAGCATAGGAAAAGAGGCAGAACATCGACAATGATGCACTTGGCAAAAAAGGGCGTATGAGTTTGTTCCTGAATATATTCAGGAAAAAACACATACACCCTTTTTGGCAAACCAAGCAAGCTTGCAATGGAAATCCGAACTACTATGAAGTGTCACTTCCCCCCGGTCTAAAGGGCCATCTGTGAAAAGTGTAAAATCCAGAAAGGCAAGACAGGCCATCGGGAAAAAGGAGCCTTGTTATGCTGATGGGCGGGATGTAAATTGCCAACAGCCACTCTGGAGAAGTGTATGGTGTTTCCTGAAACATCCAAAAAACAAAGCAACAGAGCCTAGGGCACTTCCACTTATGGTCCTATAGCTTAGGGAAATTAAAATCAAAAAGACACAGCCACCCCAAAGTTTGGGACGGCTCTGTTTACAAGAACCTCGTTTACAGGACAAGTTCAATATCACAGAAAGCGAAAAATGGATAAAGAAGTTGTGGTACTTATGTACAATGCAATACCACTCAGCAATGAAATCTATGTCATCAGGCCCATAGTAGCATAAAGAGTGGATTCAGGTATGATGATTCTAAGTGAAATAAGCCACACAGAAAAAGAAACATCATAAGATATCACTAATACACGAAATGTAAACTTGGCTACACAGGAACTGAATTACAAAACAGAACAGGGTCTCAAAAGTAGAAAACCAACTGATGCTTGCTTAAGGGGAAAGGTGAGTTGGGGTGCTGCATAAAACCAGAGATTTAAATGAGCACAGATACCCTTCCATAAGCCAAATATGTAATAGACAAGAACTACTCTTTGCTCAACGATGTGGACTCAACACACCATATTAAACGTCTAAGAATATACCTGAGTAGTAAGAATCTTAATACCTATGGATTTCTATGTCTCCGAAAGAGAATCAAGCATGTGTACAGCGGCATAAACGCAGCAGTGATAGGATTTGTGAGGTTCGGTGAGCAAATGCAGACCCTTTGAAGTGATATTGCATGGTACCCATTCCATGGGTCTCCACTCTCCAGGTTTAAGGGATTCTTCCTTCAGCTAAAACATGCATGTGGAACCCAGAGTATGATCCACCGTGTGATCGGGAAACATGTTCAAATGTGTCTCAGTTTTCGTCCCCTGGTACTCGGGCGCAATATTCCAGACGCTTTACTAACACTCTCCCCACTTGGAGAGTCAGTGCCTTTAACCTCCTGTTTGGCCCAGTTTGCAATTTCTGCGGAAAATGAACAAGAATAGCGAGAACGAATGAGAGACTAGCTGGAGGTGTCTGGACGGGCAAATTTAACTCTCATTTCCCACCAGGAAGAGGAATTAACCAAAGGCTCAGCGTGCCATGCCGGAACCACACTAGGGCCTGAAGCAATCCTGCAGTGTTGCAGCCAGCTCACAAGAAAGCGAGTTGAAGAAAGCAGCTCAGGGGCACTGTCATTCACAAACCTCCAGAGTTATAAATGACAGCTATCGTCCAAAAATATATTGAAGTAAGGCTGCCAAGAGGACTTGAAAGCGGGGCAGAATTGCAGGAAACCGATTTCAGGAGGTAGACTGGAATTGCATGTAAAGCATAGGAAAAGAGGCAGAACGTCCACAATGATGCACTTGGCCAAAAAGGGCGTATGCGTTTTTTCCTGAATATATTCAGGAAAAAACGCATACGCCCTTTTTGGCCAACCAAGCAAGCTTGCAAAGGAAAGCTGCACTACAATGAAGTCTCACTGCCCCCCGGTCAAAAGGGCCATCTGAAAAAAGTGTAAAATCCAGAAAGGCAGGACAGGCCATGGAGAACTGGGAGCCTTGTTATGCTGATGGGCCGGATGTAAATTGCCAACAGCCACACTGCAGAAGTGTATGGTGTTTCCTGAAACATCTAAAAAACAAAGCAACATAGCCTAGGGCACTTCCACTTATGGTCCTATAGCTTAGGGAAATTAAAATAAAAAAGACACAGCCACCCCAAAATTTGGGACGGCTCTGTTTACAGGAACCTCGTCTACAGTACAAGTTAAATATCCCAGAGAACAAATAATTCATAAAGAAGTTGCGGTACTTACGTACAACAGAATACCACTCAGCAATGAAATCTGTGTCACCAGGCCTGTACCAGCATAATGAGTGGATTGAGGCACGATGATTCTAAGTGAAATAAGTCACACAGAAAAAGAAACATCATAAGGTATCACTAATGCACAGAATGTAAACTTGGCTACACAGGAACTGAATTACAAAACAGAACAGGGTCTCAAGTTTAGAAAACCAACTTATGCTTGCTTAAGGGGAAAGGTGAGTTGGGGTGCTGCATAAAACCAGAGTTTGAAATTAGCACAGATACTGTTCCATAAGCCAAATATGTAATAGACAAGACCTACCCCTTGCTCAATGAAATGGACTCTACAATGAGGTATCACCTCACACCTGTTAGAATGGGCATCATCTGAAAATCTACAAACAACAAATGCTGGAAAGGGTGTGGAGAAAAGGAAGCCTCTTCCACTATTGTTGGGAATATAAATTGATACAGTCACTATGGAGAACAATATGGAGTTTCTTAAGAAACTAATAATAGAATTACCATATGATACAGCAATCCCAGTACTGGACATATACCCAGACAAAACCATAAATCAAAAAGAGACATTCACCGCAATGTTCAATGCATCACTATTTACAATATCGAGGTAATGGAAGCAACCTAAAGGCCCACAGACAGACGAATGCATAAAGATGTGGTACATATATAAAATGGAATATTACTAAGCCATGAAAGGAATGAAATTGGGTCATTTGTAGAGACGTCGATGGATCTAGAGACTGTCATACAGACTGAAGTAAGTCAGAAAGAGAAAAACAAACCTTGTATATTCATGCATATATGTGGAACCTAGAAAAACTGTACAGATTAACCGTTTTGCAAGGCATAAATAGAGCAACAGATGTAGACAACAATCGTATGGACAACAAGGGGGGAAAGCTCTTGGGGGGGGTGGTGGTGGGAGGAGTTGAGAGATTGGGATTGGCATGTAAACATTTATATGTATAAAATAGATAACCAATAAGAACCTGCTGTATAAAAATATAAAATAAAATTCAAAATTAAAAAGAAATAAAATTTAAAAAATAAAACAGAAAAAACAATTATTCCCTTCACATACATGTATTTATATGAATAAATTATTTCCATGCTTATATCTGTAAATACAAAAAAGAGGAATAAAATCTACCTTGAACCAAAAACGAAAAAGAGAAAAAAAAAAACAGAACCCACCAGTTACTCAGAGGAAAACCGTATCAGGGCACTTGCTCCAGTTGTAAACAATTCTGAAGTTGGTCAGTGGTGGGGAATCATCTCCCATTCAGCCAGCAGCCCCCACAGAACAAGCGTCCTCATTGCAAAGCTGGGGCACCGTGCCGAGGCATCTGTGAGTAAACGTGAGCTGAGCCCCAGGCCAGTTGCTGCTGAACTGTTCCCACCCTTCCCAGGTAAAACACCTGAATATATACAAGGACTTGAAAGCCTAGAGGAAGGGCCATGGAGCCACATGAGTGACAGCATGCCAGCTGACTTGGTGCCTGCAGGCCAGCCAGGATGGTCCTGGCCCTGGGTGCTCTTCTGGAAGATTTCCATTTCCCTGCCTGAGATACCCGTCCTGTCCCTGCCCCCACTGTTTTTTTCCTTCCTCACCTCTGCCCAGGGAGAAATTCCAGCAGCAGGTATGGGTGACACATCCTCTTCTTTAGCAGGTGGCATCCTGGCAACTGCTGCAGAAAGTCCAGCAGAGCCCCACTCACACTGGGCCACCCACAAAGCCGTGGCCTCTCACTCCCTCCCACCAGCCCAGCCCCGAGACTGCTGACAGGGCAGAGAAAATGGCGTCAGGCACAGCTGCAGGGGCTCTTGCTGCCTGGAGTGGTATTTATATTGATCTCAACCCAGGCACACCTGGGGAGGGCTGGCCGGCACGGTAAGGCTGCCCACGTCAGCCAATCATCACCCCTCAGGGGCTCACAGTTGCAGAAAATGGAACTTGCTGAACCGGCCAGGTCCAAGGAACAGGTGTGGGCTCCTGAGAGTCAGGATAGACAAGGGGCTGCAGCTTTGGCTTGTTTTCTAATCATTTTATCTGGCCCATGAGTGGGAGACAACTTCAAGAAAACCCTCTCCTAATGAGAGGAACCCAGGAGTCAGGGAGAGGAGGGGGTGGGTGGTGGTTGGAGACAGAGGCCTGGTGCCCTGGGTGCAGTGGAAGTCTCTGGAAGACCAGGTGGAGGGAGGCCACACAGAGTGATGCCCAGGGTCACAGACCTGTCGGAGATGCTGTTTGTTAGTTCAAGTCCTGCTCTGAGGTGCTCTGTGTCAGCTCTGAGCGACAGGTGAGCTGGGGGTGCTCTTCAATGAGGGCTATGTGCACGGTTCCTGTGTGCCCAGCCCTGCCACGGTACCTGCAAGGGTAGCTCTGTATCCTGGGAGGGGCCTGACCATGAGAGCCCCGTGGGCTGGGTTGGGGGTGGGGTACCTGCCCAGGAGAGCTCCATATCCTGGGATTGGCCTGACCACGAGAGCCCCATGGGCTGCTGGGGACCTGGTAAAGGATGTCAGGACAGTCAGTGAAGCCACCGAGGATATACCTCCAGTTGCTCCTGATTCCTACACCCTGCTGGTCATTCTACCAACCACCAGGACATGGTATTCTGTATTAGTCTTCAATGATGCCTTCTTTTGTATTCCATTAGTCCCAGAGTCACAAGAAATTTTGGCTTGTGAGTGGCAGGACTCAACATACAACTAAAACAATACTTCCGGGCCGTCTTGCCCCAAGGGTTCAAAAATTCCCACACCATCTTTGGGGAAAGCTTAGCTAAAGACCAAAAAGTTCTACCTCTGGAAAAGGAAACCCTCCTTCAATATGCAGATGACATTCTGATCGCCAGCCCTACTAAGGAGGCCTCTGAACTACCAAGCCAATAAAGGATAGAAGTTGTCCAAGAAAAAGCTCAAATATCACAGACTGCGGTGACCTGCCTGGGCTTCATTCTCACACAGGGTCAGAGAAGCCCATCCCAGGAAAGGGAAGAAACCATTTGCAGCCTTACCCCTTTCTAAAACTAGAAGACAGCTTAGGGGTTCCTGGGGAGGCCAGGGTTTGCTGCTTCTGGATCCCTAACTACAGTCTACTAGCTGGGCCTCTATATGAAACACTGAAAGGAAAAGATGATGATCCTTTTGAACAGAATCCAGAAGTGGCCTTTCAAGAATGGAAAGAGCAGTCAATTCAGACCCTTGCCCTGGAACTCCCTAATTGAGCTAAACCCTTTGACCTTTCCATTCCCAGTGAAAGGTGAATCGCCATTGGAGAATTAGTGCAAAAACTGGGACCACTTGAAATGGAACAACGCAAGAATGCCATCCAGGTAGGATAAACTACAGTCACCAAGGGGCTTGGCCCACTGCCACATCTGGCCAAGATACTGGCGGTATCTAAAAACCTGGAAATCAGCAGCCCAAAAGGCCACCTCCCTCCTAAGGGAAAAGGACCCCACGTGGTGATCCTAATCACCAACCATGCCCTGAAGTTGCAGGGTTCGCTCCGTGGGCACACCGACCTCGAGTGAGGAGGCCCTCCAACTCCAACATCCAGAGAGATAACCGGGGGCAACAGGGCACCATGACGACTCGTGTGAACATCACTTGACCTGGAGTTTCTCTCATAAAACAACAATAGTGTGTCCCGAAGGAGTAGACTACTGCTTGCAGGACTTACTGCACCCGGAGGGGAGCTAATAATCTTGGCGGGGGAACCGTATATCACACTGTCACCATAGAAAAGCCTACAGACACCGTGATGATGGTGGCCAATAAGACCGGCTGGACTCCTGTTTACTTCAAAAGGCTGTTGACTCAGTGGCCATTACGGTCCTTGATCACCACTGACCCTGGACTGTCTGGGAGTTGAGCGGGCAGGGCTCTGACACTTGGTGCTGTTTTTACGTTAATTCAGGGGCCTAATTGAAGAAAGAGCAGACTAGTGGTCAGAGCATCTAGGCTGGCAGAAACGGTCAGCCTAAGGTGGCCGAACAAATGTGGGGCGGGGTGAAATCGGCCCCCACAGCGTCTCTGCACATCTCTTTCCTGGACCCTTAAAGGTCATTAGAATCTATAACACTTCCAATGCTGGTGCTCAGGCGGACGAGCAGGGAGGCAGGGGTCCTGGGGCCAATCAACGTCACCTGGAGGCTGTTGGGGAGAAGTTCTGACCCTCGTCCCCTGGTATGAGGGCTCCCAACTCAGCACTCAGCAGTTACAGAAGAAGGGTCTGCACCCTCAGCACTCCAAGAATGAGGAATGGGACAAAAGGCAGAGGAAGGGTTTGTCCCCAGCAAAGCCCATTAAAAATCCCTGGGAGATAAAAATAGAATCTGAGCAATAAAGTCAAGGCTGACCATTTTTATCCTTTGTGCTTTGTCTAATTTCACGTGCTCCTAGGGTCCCGCATGCAGAGGTTCCACACCCGGCACTTCAGACCAGATTTCCTAGTGCAGAATGGCTGGGTCGACACCTCAGCTCCTGGGGCCCAATGCAGACTCCGAAATATAGAGCCTGAGCTGCAGCCAACCCGGCCCTCGAGAGCTCCGCCCCCTTCCTCCCACTGACTCTGACAGGATCTCTACACAGCAGCCCAGCCCACAGCCCACGGGGTAGTGCATGCTCTCACCTCTCCATTCTCTGATCAAAATATAAAGTTTCCTTTGCTTGTGAACCAAACTCAGTCTCGATCTGTTGGCCCCAATGACACTGGGCAGGGGGACACTTGTTGGGGTCCACTCTGGAGGATCAGTAACAGAAATTGAGACTATTGTAACTTCAATGAACAGATGTGTGAGCCAAACTGTAGTTAACATAGAACAGTTTATAAGGCTCGGGTAAAATAAGATGTTTCTAACACTTCCGTTTGATATTTCCATCACTTTATTATAAGCAAGTTCAGTGAAAAGGTTTGTCTTATTTGTCAGGTCAATATCAGAGAAACGAAGTGATTTCTTTCCAAGGATGTACATCTAATAATCTTGGTTAAAGCTTCAATCTTGTTTTAAATGCTTTTCCATTGAAAATGATACCTCTCTTTCAGCTCCCCCATTTCTGAGAAGTATAAAATCTTATAATTTATTATTACCAAAGGGGAAAGGTGGGAGGAGGGATAAATTAACAGTTTGGAATTAACACATACACACTGCTATGTATAAAATAGATCATCAACAAGGAACTACTGTATAGCACAGGGAACTACACTCAATATTTTGCAATAACCTATAAGGGGAAATAATAGGAAAAAGAATAGATATTTTTATTGACATCATCTATCAATGACAGTTAAAGTGTAACCTAAGGGAAGCTGGTGGTGAGTGCTTCTGACCCTGAAGACTTCAATCATCTAAAGTTTGGACTCTGCTTACTTCCCAAGGCCCTTAATGAACATATGTGTAGCCGTAGCTTAAAAAATTCCCCAGTTTGGGTTTCGGGGAGACACTGATTTTGAAAAAGCCCTGGTGTTCTCCTTACATGAATGGGACTCTTCCTACTGCTAAAACATGTCTGTCACACCCAGAGGATGGTATACCGTCTGATCGGGAAGAGTTTGGAAAAGGCATCTCATCTCCTCATCTCCTGGTGCTCGGGTTCACCCGTCCAGCGTCTTTACTAACAGTCTCCCCACTTGGAGATGTCAGCACTGTCAACATCCTGTTGCGTACAGTTTGGAATTTGTCCAGAGGATGAAGTGGAAGGATGAGGAACAATGAGAGACAAGTCCTAGGTGTTCAGACAGGCACATGTCACTCTAATTTCCAATCAGGAAGACGAATTGACCAAAGGCTAGGGTTGCCCATGGAAACAGTATAGGGCTTGAGGAAATCCCACTGCTTTGTGGCCAGTTCCCATAAACACAAGTTGAACAATGGAACTCAGGGGCAGTAAAATTCACGAAACTGCAGAGTTGAAAATATCTATCACTGAAAAATGTCTTGAGGAAAGTCAGAGAAAAGGATTGGTAAGCAAGGGAGAATGGCAGGAAAGGGATTTGAGGAGGTAGAAAGGACTCGCCATTAAGCACAAGAAAAGGGGCTGAACATTGCCAACATTGCAGTTGACCAAAAAGGCTGTATGCGTTTTTTTCTGTATATATTCAAGAAAAGGGCATATACTTTTTTAGCCAACCAAACAGGTGGGCACTGGAAATCAATACTACAAAAGATATCACTTCGCATCAGTCAGAAGAGCCATCCTCATAAAGTGTAAACACCAGAAATGCAGGACAGGGCAAGTAGAAGAGGGAGCCCTGTGAGGCTTATAGTAGAAATGTATATTGCCAACGGCCATTCTGGAGAAGTGTATTGTGTTTACTAAAGCATCTAAAAAATGAGCTACAGAGCATAGGGCACTTGCACTCATGGGCGTATATCTTGGGAAAAACAAAAATTGAGAGGACACAGGCACCCTAATGTTTACTGCCTCTCTGTTTAAAAGATCCTCGACTAGGATATAACTTAAATGTCTCTGGAGGGAAAAAATGGATAGAGATGTGGTACTTATGTAGAGTGGAATATTACTCAGCCTGGAAATCAATGAAATATGGCCAGTTGTAACAACTCCGGAGGAGTTACATATGATCATTCTAAGTGACATAATTCAAAAAGAAAAAGACACATATCATAAGATATCACTTAAAGGTGGAATCCAAAATGGCTACACATGCAATAAATTACAAAACAAAAACATAGTCAAATATGTAGAAAACACACGTAAGGCTGCTAAACGGGAAAGGTGGGGAGGGGTGAGGCATCATCCAGGAGGTTGAAATTAGCAAAGATACCATTCCAAATACCAAACTGATAATCAACAAGGCCTACACGGTAGCTAAAAGAACTGCACTCAGCACACTCAAGTCACCGGAAAAGAATATCTATGACTGGTAAGAATCTGAAAAAGAATTTATTGATGTCTCTCTGTACGTGAATCAAGTGGATGTACAGCAGCAAGAAACAGAGCTTTGAAAATCAGCTGTAACCAATATAGTAATAAATTGAAAAAAATAAACGACAGAGAGACAGAGAAAACCTCTTACAACTTTTCCTCAGGGACGGTGATGCAACATGGATTGAACACATCTAGACCCACAGCAGGATGAGACATAAGGCTGGAAACTGTTCGCGCTAAGAGAAATGTGAGCTTGGGTGAGGAAATGCACACGCTTTAAAGTAATACTACCTGGTACCCATTCAATGGGTCCCAAATCTGCAGGTTCAAGGAATCTTCCTACAGCTAAAACATGCATGGAAAACCCAGAGGACTGTACACCATGTGATCGGGAGATGTGCCTAAAATGCACCTCATTTATCCTCTCCTGGTGCTCCTGTTCATCATTCCAGCCACGTTACTTAGAATCTCCCCACTTAGAGAATCAGCACATTTAAACTTCTGTTTCACACATTTTGCAAATTGTGAGGAGGATGAACGGGAAGAGGGGGAACCAATGAGAGAATAGTTGTAGGGGTTTGGACGGGCACATGTCACTCTAATTTCCCATTAAGAATAAGAATTAAAAAAAGGCTCAGCCCGCCTCGGCGGAGCCAAAATAGGGCCTGAAGCAATCCTGCGGCTTTGAGGCCAGCTCACAAAAGAGCAACTTAAAAAATGGAGCTCAGGGTCACTGCAATTCACAAACCTGCAGAGTTATAAATGAAAACTAACGTCCAAAAATATGTTGAGGTAAGGCAAAGAAGAGGATCTGAATGCAAGACAGAATTGCAAGAAACAGATTTCAAGAGATAGATTGGACTCGTCTTTAAAGCACATGAAAAGTGGCAGAATTTCGACAATGATGCAGTTGGCCCAAAAGGGAGTATGCGTTTTTTCCTGAATATATCCAGGAAAAAACGCATACGCACTTTATGGGCAACCAAGCAAGCAAGCAATGCAAATGTGCACAACAAAGAAGTCTCATTTCCCACCGGTCAAAAGGGCCATCCGAAAAAATTGTAAAAACCAGAAATGCAGGACAGGCCATGGAGAACAGGGAGCCTTTATACGCTGATGGACAGTGTGTGAACTGCCGAGCGCCACTCCGGAGAAGTGTATGGTGGTTCCTAAATCATCTAAAAAACAGAGCTACAGAGCATAGGGCACTTCCAATCACGGGAGTATATCTAGGGAAGTCTAAAAATCAACAAGACACAAGCACACCACAGTTTAGGGCTACTCTGTTTACAAGAACCTCAACTTCAGTACACCTTAAATATCCCAGGAAAGAGAACAATGGATAAAGAAAATGTGGTACTTATGTACAATGGAATATCTCTTCACCATGAAATCAATGTAATAAGGCTAGTAGAAGGATAAAGAGTGGATTTAGGTCCGATAATACTACTTGAAATAAGTCAAACAGAAAAAGAAACATATCATAAGATATCACTTATAGAGGGAGGATAAATATGGCTGCACAAAAAATGAATTACAAAACACAACAGTGTCTCACATTTAGAAAACACACTTATGTCAGATTAAGGGGAAAGGAGAGATGGGGTGATGCATAAAACCAGAGTTTGAAATTAGCACAGATACTGTTCAATAAACCAAATAGGTATTAGACAAGATCTACACCTTGCTCAATGAACTGGCCTCAACACACCCTATACACCGCAGAGAAATATATCTGAGTAATAAGAATCTTAAAACCCATGTATTGATATATCTCCATAAGGGAATCAAGTGTGTGCAGAGCGGCACAAACACAGCAGTGAAAATGAGCTAAACCCCATTATAGAAATAAATTTTAAAACCAAAACACAGAAACAATGAAAGAGAGAAAAATTCTTACAAAATTCGCTCAGGGGCTGTGATGCAACCTGGAATGACCACATATAAACCCACAGCTGGATAAGACATAAGGCTGGACACTTGGAGCTGAGAAGATTGGTGAGCTTTGGTGAGCAACTGCCGAAAGTTTAATGCAATACTTCATGCTACTCATTCCAAGGGTCCCAACACTCCAGGTTGAAGGGAATCTTCCTACAGCTAAACCATGCATGGGAAATCCAGCAGATGGTATACCATATGATCGGGAAAGGTTTCTAAAACGCACCTCATTTTCCTCTCCTGGGGCTCCGGATCAACATTCCAGCCACTTTACTAACAACATCCCCACATGGAGAGTCAATGCCTTTAAGTTCCGGTATGGCACAGTCTGCAGTTAGTGCGGAGGATGAATGGGAATAGGGGGAACCAGTGAGAAAATAGCTGTAGTGGTTTCAAGGGCCACATGTCACTCTAATTTCATATAGGAAGAAGAATTAACCAAAGGCACAGCAAGGTGCCCCAGAAGAAGAATAGGGCCTGAAGAAATCCTGTGGATATGAGGCAAGATCACAAAAATAAGAGCTGAAAAATGGAACTAAGGGCAACTTCAATTCAAAAACCTGCAGAGTTATTCAGGCCAACTATTTTCCAAAAGTATATTGAGGTAAGGCTATGAAGAGGCACTGACAGCAAGGCAGAATTGCAGGAAACCTATTTCAGGAGGTAGACTGGAATTGCATCGAAAACATACGAAAAGACTCAGAATATCGACAATCATGCACTTGGCCAAAAAGGGCGTATGCGTTTCTTCCTGAATATATTCAGGAAGAAATGCATACGCCCTTTCTGGCCAACCAAGCAAGCTTGCAAAGGAAATCTGCACTACAGTGAAGTCTCACTGCCACCCGGTCAAAAGGGCCATCTGAAAAAAGTGTAAAATCCAGAAAGGCAGGACAGGCCATGGAGAACTGGGAGCTTGTTGTACTGATGGGCAGGACGTAAATTGCCAACAGCCACTCTGGAGAAGTGTATGGTGTTTCCTGAAACATCTAAAAAACAAAGCAACAGAGCCTAGGGCACTTCCACTTATGGTCCTATAGCTTAGGGAAATTAAAATCAAAAAGACACAGCCACCCCAAAGTTTGGGACGGCTCTGTTTACAAAAACCTCGTTTACGGTACAAGTTCAATATCACAGAAAGCGAAAAATGGATAAAGAAGTTGTGGTACTGACGTACAATACATTATCACTCAGCAATGAAATCTATGTCATCAGGCCCGTAGCAGCATAATGAGTGGATTCAGGTACGATGATTCTAAGTGAAATAAGTCACACAGAAAAAGAAACATCATAAGATATCACTACTACACGGAATGTAAACTTGGCTACACAGGAACTGAATTACAAAACAGAACAGGGTCTCAAATGTAGAAAACCAACTTATGCTTGCTTAAGGGGAAAGGTGAGTTGGGGTGCTGCATAAAACCAGAGATTGAAATTAGAACAGATACCGTTCCATAAGCCAAATATGTAATAGACAAGAGCTACTCCTTGCTCAACGAAGTGGACTCAACACCCCATATTAAACGCCTAAGAATATACCTGACTAGTAAGAATCTTAAAACCTATGGATTTATATGTCTCCAAAAGAGAATCAAGCATGTGTACAGCGGCATAAACGCAGCAGTGATAGGATGGATGAGGTTTGGTGAGCAAATGCAGACCCTTTGAAGTCATATTGCATGGTACCCATTCCATGGGTCTCAACTCTCCAGGTTTAAGGTATTCTTCCTTCAGCTAAAACATGCATGTGCAACCCAGAGTATGATCCACCGTGTGATCGGGAAACGTGTTCAAATGTGTCTCAGTTTTCGTCCCCTGGTACTCGGGTGCAACATTCCAGACGCTTCACTAACTCTCCCCACTTGGAGAGTCAGTGCCTTTAACCTCCTGTTTGGCCCAGTTTGCAATTTTTGTGGAAAATGAACAGGAATAGGGAGAACCAATGAGAGACTAGCTGGAGGTGTCTGGACGGGCAAATTTAACTGTCATTTCCCACCAGGAAGAGGAATTAACCAAAGGCTCAGCGTGCCATGCCGGAACTACACTAGGGCCTGAAGCAATCCTGCGGTGTTGCGGCCAGCTCACAAGAAAGCGAGTTGAAGAAAGGAGCTCAGGGGTACTGCAATTCACAAACTTGCAGAGTTATAAATGACAGCTATCGTCCAAAAATGTATTGAAGTAAGGCTGCCAAGAGGACTTGAAAGCGGGGCAGAATTGCAGTAAACCGATTTCAGGAGGTAGACTGGAATTGCATGTAAAGCATAGGAAAAGAGGCAGAACGTCCACAATGATGCACTTGGCCAAAAAGTGCGTATGCGTTTTTTCCTGAATATATTCAGGAAAAAACGCATACTCACTTTTTGGCCAACCAAGCAAGCTTGCAAAGGAAATATGCACTACAATGAAGTCTCACTTCCCCCCAGTCAAAAGGGCCATGTGAAAAAAGTGTAAAATCCAGAAAGGCAGGACAGGCCATGGAGAACTGGGAGCCTTGTTATTCTGATGGGTGGGATGTAAATTGCCAACAGCCACTCTGGAGAAGTGTATGGTGTTTCCTGAAACATCCAAAAAACCAAGCAACAGAGCCTAGGGCACTTCCACTTATGGTCCTATAGCTTAGGGAAATTAAAATCAAAAAGACACAGCCACCCCAAAGTTTGGGACGGCTCTGTTTACAAGAACCTCGTTTACGGTAAAAGTTCAATATCGCAGAAAGCGAAAAATGGATAAAGAATTTGTGGTACTTACATACAATGCAATATCACTCAGCAAAGAAATCTATGTCATCAGGCACGTAGCAGCATAATGAGTGGATTCAGGTACGATGATTCTAAGTGAAATAAGTCACACAGAAAAAGAAACATCATAAGATATCACTAGTACACGGAATGAAAACTTGGCTACACAGGAACTGAATTACAAAACAGAACAGGGTCTCAAATGTAGAAAACCAACTTATGCTTGCTTAAGGGGAAAGGTGAGCTGCGGTGCTGCATAAAACCAGAGATTGAAATTAGCACAGATACCGTTCCATAAGCCAACTATATAATAGACAACAGCTACTCCTTGCTCAATGAAGTGGACTCAACACCCCATATTAAACGCCTAAAAATATACCTGACTAGTAAGAATCTTAAAACCTATGGATTTATATGTCTCCGAAAGAGAATCAAGCGTGTGTACAGCGGCATAAATGCAGCAGTGATAGGATTGGTGAGGTTCGGTGAGCAAATGCAGACCCTTTGAAGTCACATTCCATGGTACCCATTCCATGGGTCTCAACTCTCCAGGTTTAAGGGATTCTTCCTTCAGCTAAAACATGCATGTAGAACCCAGAGTATGATCCACCGTGTGATCGGGAAACGTGTTCAAATGTGTCTCAGTTTTCGTCCCCTGGTACTCAGGTGCAACATTCCAGATGCTTTACTAACACTCTCCCCACTTGGAGAGTCAGTGCCTTTAACCTCCTGTTTGGCCCAGTTTGCAATTTCTGCGCAAAATGAACAGGAATAGGGAGAACAAATGAGAGACTAGCTGGAGGTGTCTGGACGGGCAAATTTAACTCTCATTTCCCACCAGGAAGAGGAATTAACCATAGGCTCAGCATGCCATGCCGGAACCACACAAGGGCCTGAAGCAATCCTGCGGTGTTGTGGCCAGCTCACAAGAAAGCGAGTTGAAGAAAGAAGCTCAGGGGCACTGTAATTCACAAAGCTGCAGAGTTATCAATGACAGCTATCGTCCAAAAATATATTGAAGTAAGGCTGCGAAGAGGACTTGAAAGTGGAGCAGAATTGCAGGAAACCGATTTCAGGAGGTAGAATGGAATTGCATGTAAAGCATAGGAAAAGAGGCAGAACGTCCACAATGATGCACTTGGCCAAAAAGGGCGTATGCGTTTTTTCCTGAATATATTCAGAAAAAACGCATACGCCCTTTTTGGCCAACCAAGCAAGCTTGCAAAGGAAATCTGCAATACAATGAAGTCTCACTGCCCCCTGGTCAAAAGCGCCATCTAAAAAAAGTGTAAAATCCAGAAAGGCAGGACAGGTCATGGAAAACTGGGAGCCTTGTTATGCTGATGGGCGGGATGTAAATTGCCAACAGCCACTCCGGAGAAGTGTATGGTGTTTCCTAAAACATCTAAAAAACAAAGCAACAGAGCCTAGGGCACTTCCACTTATGGTCCTATAGCTTAGGGAAATTAAAATCAAAAAGACACAGCCACCCCAATTTTGGGACGGCTCTGTTTACAAGAACCTCGTTTACGGTACAATTTCAATATCACAGAAAGTGAAAAATGGATAAAGAAGTTGTGGTACTTACGTACAATGCAATATCACTCAGCAATGAAATCCATGTCATCAGGCCCGTAGCAGCATAATGAGTGGATTCAGGTACGATGATTCTAAGTGAAATAAGTCACACAGAAAAAGAAACATCATAAGATATCACTACTACACGGAATGTAAACTTGGCTACACAGGAACTGAATTACAAAACAGAACAGGGTCTCAAATGTAGAAAACCAACTTATGCTTGCTTAAGGGGAAAGGTGAGTTGGGGTGCTGCATAAAACGAGAGATTGAAATTAGCACAGATACCGTTCCATAAGCCAAATATGTAATAGACAAGAGCTACTCCTTGCTCAACGAAGTGGACTCAACACCCCATATTAAACACCTAAGAATATACCTGACTAGTAAGAAACTTAAAACCTATGGATTTATATGTCTCCGAAAGAGAATCAAGTGTGTGTACAGCGGCATAAATGCAGCAGTGATAGGATTGGTGAGGTTCGGTGAGCAAATGCAGACCCTTTGAAGTCATATTGCATGGTACCCTTTCCATGGGTCTCAACTCTCCAGGTTTAAGGGATTCTTCTTTCAGCTAAAACATGCATTTGGATCCCAGAGTATGAAGTCATATTGCATGGTACCCATTCCATGGGTGTCAACTCTCCAGGTTTAAGGGATTCTTCCTTCAGCTAAAACATGCATGTGGAACCCAGAGTATGATCCACCATGTGATCGGGAAACGTGTTCAAATGTGTCTCAGTTTTCGTCCCCTGGTACTCAGGTGCAACATTCCAGACGCTTTACTAACACTCTCCCCACTTGGAGAGTCAGTGCCTTTAACCTCCTGTTTGGGCCAGTTTGCAATTTCTGCAGAAGATGAACAAGAATAGGCAGAACCAATGAGAGACTAGCTGGAGGTGTCTGGACGGGCAAATTTAACTCTCATTTCCCACCAGGAAGAGGAATTAACCAAAGGCTCAGCATGCCGTGCCGGAACCACACTAGGGCCTGAAGCAATCCTGCGGTGTTGCGGCCAGCTCACAAGAAAGCGAGTTGAAGAAAGGAGCTCAGGGGCACTGTCACTCACAAACCTGCAGAGTTATAAATGACAGCTATCGTCCAACAATATATTAAAGTAAGGCTGCCAAGAGGACTTGAAAGTGGAGCAGAATTGCAGGAAACCGATTTCAGGAGGTAGACTGGAATTGCATTTAAAGCAGAGGAAAAGAGGCAGAACGTCCACAATGATGCACTTGGCCAAAAAGGGTGTATGCGTTTTTTCCTGAATATATTGAGGAAAAAACACATACGACCTTTTTGGCCAATGAAGCAAGCTTGCAATGGAAATCTGCACTACAAAGTAGTCTCACTTCCCCCCGGTCAAAAGGGCCATCTGAAAAAAGTGTAAAATCCAGATAGGCAGGACAGGCCATGTAGAACTGGAAGCCTTGTTATACTGATGGGCAGGATGTAAATTGCCAACAGCCACTCTGGAGAAGTGTAGGTGTTTCCTGAAACATCTAAAAAACAAAGCAACAGAGCCTAGGGCACTTCCACTTATGGTCCTATAGCTTAGGGAAATTAAAATCAAAAAGACACAGCCACCCCAAAGTTTGGGACGTCACTGTTTACAAGAACCTCGTTTACGGTACAAGTTCAATATCGCAGAAAGCGAAAAATGGATAAAGAAGTTGTGGTACTTACGTACAATGCAATATCACTCAACAATGAAATCTATGTCATCAGGCTGTTAGCAGCATAATGAGTGGATTCAGGTACGATGATTCTAAGTGAAATAAGTCACACAGAAAAAGAAACATCATAAGATATCACTAATACACAGAATGTAACCTTGGCTACACAGGAACTGATTTACAAAACAGAACAGGGTCTCAAATGTAGAAAACCAACTTATGCTTGCTTAAGGGGAAAGGCGAGTTGGGGTGCTGTATAAAACCAGAGATTGAAATTAGCACAGATACCGTTCCATAAGCCAAGTATGTAATAGACAAGAGCTACTCCTTGCTCAACGAAGTGGACTCAACACCCCATATTAAACGCCTAAGAATATACCTGACTAGTAAGTATCTTAAAACCTATGCATTTATATGTCTCCGTAAGAGAATCAAGCATGTGTACAGCAGGATAAACACAGCAGTGATAGGTTTGGTTAGGTTCGGTGAGCAAATTCAGACCCTTTGAAGTCATATTGCATGGTACCCATTCCATGGGTCTCAACTCTCCATGTTTAAGGGATTCTTCCTTTAGCTAAAACATGCATGTGGAACCCAGAGTATGATCCACCGTGTGATTGGGAAATGTGTTCAAATGTGTCTCAGTTTTTGTCCCATGGTACTCGGGTGCAACATTCCAGACGCTTTACTAACACTCTCCCCACTTGGAGAGTCAGTGCCTTTAACTTCCTGTTTGGCCCAGTTTGCAATTTCTGCGGAAGATGAACAGGAATAGGGAGAACAAATGAGAGACTAGTTGGAGTTGTCTGGACAGGCAAATTTAACTCTCACTTCCCACCAGGAAGAGGAATTAACCAAAGGCTCAGCGTGCCGTGCCGGAACCAGATTAGAGCCTGAAGCAATCCTGAGGTGTTGCGGCCAGCTCACAAGAAAGCGAGTTGAAGAAAGGAGCTCAGGGGCACTGTAATTCACAAACCTGCAGAGTTATAAATGACAGCTATCATCCAAAATTATACTGAAGTAAGTCTGCGAAGAAGACTTGAATGCCGGGCAGAATTGCTGGAAACCGATTTCAGAAGGTACACGGGAGTCACTCTTAAAGCATAGGAAAAGAGATAGAACTTGGAAAATAATGCACTTGGCAAAAAAGGGCATATGTGTTTTATCCAGAGCTCTCATAACCGAGGGGAGGAGGCTCCCAGAAGGCTCCAAGTGCCACCAGAGGGCTCATGTCCACAAGGTGAGGTGAGCAAGCCAGGCAGGAGTTACCTCACAGCAGAGGTCTCACCTCACAGAAGGGTGAGAAACCCAGCCAACATCAGACTCTCCCCAGAGGGCCCACATCACCAAGGGGATGGGAACCAGGCAGGAGTGTCTTCACACCAGTGGGGCCACATCATCGAAAGGTGAGGTACTCAGCACATGTGTCCTCAAACCAGAGGACCCACATCACCAAGGGCCTCGGAGTGAGGCAGGCTGGAGTAGCCTCACAACACTGGGCCCATAGAATAAAAAAGTGAGGAATCCAGCATTTGGAACCTCCCAGCAGGCGGCCCAGAGCACCGAGGCTATGGGATCCAGGCCACAGTGAACTCACAGAAGAGGGCCCATGTCATGAAACTGAGCAACCCAGCCATTGGGACCTCAAAGCAGGAGGCCCATATCCCCATGGGGATATAAATCTGGTAGGAGTGTCCTCGCACAACTGAGAACGTATCAGAAAATTTTGGGAGACCAGCAGTTAGGGCCTGACGCCAGGGGGCCCTCATAACTGAGGGGAGGAGACTCCCAGCAGGTTCCAACTGCCAACAGAGGGCCCACGCCTACAAGGTGGCATGCACCAGTCAGGCAGTAGTGACCTCACAGCAGAGGGCCTATCTTACAGAAGGGTGAGGAACCGAGGCAGGATGAGACTGTCGCCAGAGGGCTCACAACACCAAGGGGCTGGGAACCAGTCAGGACTGTCCTCCCACCAGTGGGGCCACATCATCGAAAGGTGAGGAACCCAGCACATGCGGCCTCATATCAGAGGACATACATCACCAAGGGGCTGGGAGTGAGGCAGGTAGGAGTAGCCTAAAAACAGAGGGCCCAAAGAATAAAAAAGGTGAGGAATCCAGCATTTGGAACCTCCCAGCAGGTGGCCGAGAGCACAGAAGCTATGGGATGCAGGCAGGAGTGAACTAACAGCAGAGAGCCCACATCATGAAACTGTGAGCAACCCAGGCGTTGGGACCTCAGAGCAGAAAGCCCACATCCCCATGGGGATGGGAACCTGACAGGAGTGTCCTGGCATCACTGGGCTCACATCAGAAAACGTGGGGAGCCCAGCAGTTCGGGCCTGATGCTAGAGGGCCATCATCACCGAGGGCAGGAGGCTCCCAGCAGGTTCCATGTGCCAAGAGAGGGCCCACGTCGCCAAGGTGATGTGTGCAAGTCAGGCAGGATTGACCTCACAGCAGAGGGCCTACCTCACAGAAGAGTGAGGAACCCAGCCAGGATAAGACTGTCACCAGAAGGCCCACATCACCAAGGGGATGGGAACCAGGCAGGAGTGTCCTCACACCAGTGGGGCCACATCATTGAAAGGTGAGGAACCCAGCACATGTGGCCTCAAACCAGAGGACCCACATCACGAAGGGGTTGCGAGTGAGGCAGGCAGGAGGAGCATCACAACACAGGACCCATAGAATACAAAAGTTGAGGAACCGAGCAGTTGGAACCTCCCATCAGGCGGTCAAGAGCACAGAGGCTATGGGATCCAGGCCACAGTGAACTAACACCAGAGAGCCCACATCATGAAATTGTGATCAACCCAGCTGTTGGAACCTCAGAGCAGAAGGCCCACATCCCCATGGAGATGGGAACTTAAGAGGAGTGCCCGAGCATCACTGGGCTCACTAAGAAAAGTTGGGGAGCCCAGCACTTAGGGCCTGACGTCAGAGGGCCCTCATCACAGAGGTGAGGAGGCTCCCAGCAGGGTCCAAGTGCCACCAGAGGGCTCATGTCAACAAGGCGAGGTGAGCAAGCCAGGCAAGAGTTACCTGATAGTAGAGGGCCCACCTCACAGATGGGTGAGGAACCCAGCCAGGATCAGACTCTCACCAGAGGACCCACATCACAAAGGGGATGGGAACCAGTCAGGATTATCCTCACACCAGTGGGGCCTCATCATCTTAAGGTGAGGAACCCAGCACATGTGTCCTCAAACCAGAGGACCCACATCACCAAGGGCCTTGGAGTGAGGCAGGCAGGAGTAGCCTCACAACACAGGGCACATAATATAAAAAACGTGAGGATTCCAGCATTTAGAACTTCCAGCAGGCGGCCCAGAACACCGAGGCTATGGGATCCAGGCCACAGTGAACTCACAGCAGAGGGCCCACATCATAAAACTGTGAGCAACCCTGGCGTTGGGACCACAGCACAGAAGGCCCACATCCCCATGGGAATGGGAAGCTGGCTGGAGTGTCCTCGCACCACTGGGCGCACATCAGAAAATGTGGGGAGCCCACCATTTAGGGCCTGACGCCAGAGGGCCGTCATCACCGAGAGGAGGAGGCACCCTGCACGCTCCAACTGCCACCAGAGGGCTCACGTCTCCAAGGTGACGTGTGCCAGCCAGGCAGGAGTGACCTCACAGAAGAGGGCCTACCTCACAGAACGTTGAGGAACCCAGCCAGGATTAGACTCTCGCCAGAGGGCCCACCTCACCAAGGGGATGGGAACCAGGCAGGAGTGTCCTCACACGAGTGGGGCCACATCATCGAAAGGTGAGGAACACAGCACATGTGGCCTCAAGCCATAGGACAGTCATCACCAAGGGGCTGGCAGTGAGGCAGGCAGGAGGAGCCTCACAACAGAGGGCACATAGAATAAAAAAGTTGAGGAATCCAGCAGTTGGAACCTCCCAGCAGGCGGCTCAGAGCACCGATGATAAGGGATCCTTGCTGGAGTGAACTCACAGCAGAGGGCCCACATCATGGTACTGTGAGCAAGCCAGCCGTTTTGACCTCAGAGCAGAAGGCCCATATCCCCATGGGGATGGGAACCTGGCAAGAGTGTCCTCACTCACTTGGCGCACATCAGAAAATGTGGGGAGCCCTGCAGTTATGGCTTAAGGCAAGAGGGCCCTCATCACCGAGGGGAGGAGGATTCCAGCACACTCCAACTGCCACCAGAGGGCCCACGTCGCCAAGGTGACGTGTGCCAGACAGGCATGATTGACCTCACAGCAGAGGGCCCACCTCACAGAAGGGTGAGGAACCCAGCCAGGATCAGACTCTCACCTGAGGGCCCACATCAGCAAGGGGATGGGAACCAGTCAGGACTGTCTTCCCTCCAGTGGGGCCACATCATCAAAAGGTGCGGAACCCAGCACATGTGGCCTCAAATCAGAGGACACATATCACTAAGGGAATGGGAGTGAGGCAGGCAGGAGTAGCCTAAAAACAGAGGGCCCAAAGAATAAGAAAGGTGAGGAATCCAGCAGTTGGAACCTCCCAGCAGGCGGCCGAGAGCACAGAAGTTATGGGATGCAGGCAGGAGTGAACTAAGAGCAGAGAGCCCACATCATGAAACTGTGAGCAACCCAGGCGTTGGGACCTCAGAGCAGAAGGCCCACATCCCAATGGGGATGTGAACCTGGCTGGAGTGTCCTCACACCACTGGGCGCACATCACAAAATGTGGGGAACCCAGCAGTTAGGGCCTGACCCAAGAGGGCCCTCATCACCGGGGGGAGCAGAGTCCCAGCACGCTCCAACTGCCACCACACGGCTGATTTCACCAAGGCAATGTGTGCCAGCCATGCAGGAGTGACCTATCAGCAGAGGGTCTCCCTCACAGGTGGGTGAGGAACACAGCCAGGAACAGACTCTCACCAGCGAGTCCACATAACCACGTGGATGAGAACCAGGCAGGAGTGTCCTCACACTAGTGGGGCCACATCATCGAAAGGTGAGGAACCCAGCAAAGGTGGCCACAAACCAGAGGACACACATCACCAAGGGGTTGAGAGTGAGTTAGGTGTCTGGACGGGCATATTTAACACTCATTTCCCACGAGGAAGAGGAATTAACCAAAGGCTCAGCGTGCCCTGCCAGAAGCAGATTAGGGCCTGAAGCAGTCTTGCGGGTTTGCGGCCAGCTCACAAGAAAGCGAGTTGAAGAAAGGAGCTCAGGGGCCCTGTAATTCACAAACCTGCAGAGTTATAAATGACAGCTATCGTCCAAAAATATATTGAAGTAAGGCTGCCAAGAGGACTTGAAAGCGGGGCAGAATTGCAGGAAACCGATTTCAGGAGGTAGACTGGATTTGCATTTAAAGCATAGGAAAAGAGGCAGAACATCGACAATGATGCACTTGGCAAAAAAGGGCGTATGAGTTTGTTCCTGAATATATTCAGGAAAAAACACATACACCCTTTTTGGCAAACCAAGCAAGCTTGCAATGGAAATCCGAACTACTATGAAGTGTCACTTCCCCCCGGTCTAAAGGGCCATCTGTGAAAAGTGTAAAATCCAGAAAGGCAAGACAGGCCATCGGGAAAAAGGAGCCTTGTTATGCTGATGGGCGGGATGTAAATTGCCAACAGCCACTCTGGAGAAGTGTATGGTGTTTCCTGAAACATCCAAAAAACAAAGCAACAGAGCCTAGGGCACTTCCACTTATGGTCCTATAGCTTAGGGAAATTAAAATCAAAAAGACACAGCCACCCCAAAGTTTGGGACGGCTCTGTTTACAAGAACCTCGTTTACAGGACAAGTTCAATATCACAGAAAGCGAAAAATGGATAAAGAAGTTGTGGTACTTATGTACAATGCAATACCACTCAGCAATGAAATCTATGTCATCAGGCCCATAGTAGCATAAAGAGTGGATTCAGGTATGATGATTCTAAGTGAAATAAGCCACACAGAAAAAGAAACATCATAAGATATCACTAATACACGAAATGTAAACTTGGCTACACAGGAACTGAATTACAAAACAGAACAGGGTCTCAAAAGTAGAAAACCAACTGATGCTTGCTTAAGGGGAAAGGTGAGTTGGGGTGCTGCATAAAACCAGAGATTTAAATGAGCACAGATACCCTTCCATAAGCCAAATATGTAATAGACAAGAACTACTCTTTGCTCAACGATGTGGACTCAACACACCATATTAAACGTCTAAGAATATACCTGAGTAGTAAGAATCTTAATACCTATGGATTTCTATGTCTCCGAAAGAGAATCAAGCATGTGTACAGCGGCATAAACGCAGCAGTGATAGGATTTGTGAGGTTCGGTGAGCAAATGCAGACCCTTTGAAGTGATATTGCATGGTACCCATTCCATGGGTCTCCACTCTCCAGGTTTAAGGGATTCTTCCTTCAGCTAAAACATGCATGTGGAACCCAGAGTATGATCCACCGTGTGATCGGGAAACATGTTCAAATGTGTCTCAGTTTTCGTCCCCTGGTACTCGGGCGCAATATTCCAGACGCTTTACTAACACTCTCCCCACTTGGAGAGTCAGTGCCTTTAACCTCCTGTTTGGCCCAGTTTGCAATTTCTGCGGAAAATGAACAAGAATAGCGAGAACGAATGAGAGACTAGCTGGAGGTGTCTGGACGGGCAAATTTAACTCTCATTTCCCACCAGGAAGAGGAATTAACCAAAGGCTCAGCGTGCCATGCCGGAACCACACTAGGGCCTGAAGCAATCCTGCAGTGTTGCAGCCAGCTCACAAGAAAGCGAGTTGAAGAAAGCAGCTCAGGGGCACTGTCATTCACAAACCTGCAGAGTTATAAATGACAGCTATCGTCCAAAAATATATTGAAGTAAGGCTGCCAAGAGGACTTGAAAGCGGGGCAGAATTGCAGGAAACCGATTTCAGGAGGTAGACTGGAATTGCATGTAAAGCATAGGAAAAGAGGCAGAACGTCCACAATGATGCACTTGGCCAAAAAGGGCGTATGCGTTTTTTCCTGAATATATTCAGGAAAAAACGCATACGCCCTTTTTGGCCAACCAAGCAAGCTTGCAAAGGAAAGCTGCACTACAATGAAGTCTCACTGCCCCCCGGTCAAAAGGGCCATCTGAAAAAAGTGTAAAATCCAGAAAGGCAGGACAGGCCATGGAGAACTGGGAGCCTTGTTATGCTGATGGGCCGGATGTAAATTGCCAACAGCCACACTGCAGAAGTGTATGGTGTTTCCTGAAACATCTAAAAAACAAAGCAACATAGCCTAGGGCACTTCCACTTATGGTCCTATAGCTTAGGGAAATTAAAATAAAAAAGACACAGCCACCCCAAAATTTGGGACGGCTCTGTTTACAGGAACCTCGTCTACAGTACAAGTTAAATATCCCAGAGAACAAATAATTCATAAAGAAGTTGCGGTACTTACGTACAACAGAATACCACTCAGCAATGAAATCTGTGTCACCAGGCCTGTACCAGCATAATGAGTGGATTGAGGCACGATGATTCTAAGTGAAATAAGTCACACAGAAAAAGAAACATCATAAGGTATCACTAATGCACAGAATGTAAACTTGGCTACACAGGAACTGAATTACAAAACAGAACAGGGTCTCAAGTTTAGAAAACCAACTTATGCTTGCTTAAGGGGAAAGGTGAGTTGGGGTGCTGCATAAAACCAGAGTTTGAAATTAGCACAGATACTGTTCCATAAGCCAAATATGTAATAGACAAGACCTACCCCTTGCTCAATGAAATGGACTCTACAATGAGGTATCACCTCACACCTGTTAGAATGGGCATCATCTGAAAATCTACAAACAACAAATGCTGGAAAGGGTGTGGAGAAAAGGAAGCCTCTTCCACTATTGTTGGGAATATAAATTGATACAGTCACTATGGAGAACAATATGGAGTTTCTTAAGAAACTAATAATAGAATTACCATATGATACAGCAATCCCAGTACTGGACATATACCCAGACAAAACCATAAATCAAAAAGAGACATTCACCGCAATGTTCAATGCATCACTATTTACAATATCGAGGTAATGGAAGCAACCTAAAGGCCCACAGACAGACGAATGCATAAAGATGTGGTACATATATAAAATGGAATATTACTAAGCCATGAAAGGAATGAAATTGGGTCATTTGTAGAGACGTCGATGGATCTAGAGACTGTCATACAGACTGAAGTAAGTCAGAAAGAGAAAAACAAACCTTGTATATTCATGCATATATGTGGAACCTAGAAAAACTGTACAGATTAACCGTTTTGCAAGGCATAAATAGAGCAACAGATGTAGACAACAATCGTATGGACAACAAGGGGGGAAAGCTCTTGGGGGGGGTGGTGGTGGGAGGAGTTGAGAGATTGGGATTGGCATGTAAACATTTATATGTATAAAATAGATAACCAATAAGAACCTGCTGTATAAAAATATAAAATAAAATTCAAAATTAAAAAGAAATAAAATTTAAAAAATAAAACAGAAAAAACAATTATTCCCTTCACATACATGTATTTATATGAATAAATTATTTCCATGCTTATATCTGTAAATACAAAAAAGAGGAATAAAATCTACCTTGAACCAAAAACGAAAAAGAGAAAAAAAAAAACAGAACCCACCAGTTACTCAGAGGAAAACCGTATCAGGGCACTTGCTCCAGTTGTAAACAATTCTGAAGTTGGTCAGTGGTGGGGAATCATCTCCCATTCAGCCAGCAGCCCCCACAGAACAAGCGTCCTCATTGCAAAGCTGGGGCACCGTGCCGAGGCATCTGTGAGTAAACGTGAGCTGAGCCCCAGGCCAGTTGCTGCTGAACTGTTCCCACCCTTCCCAGGTAAAACACCTGAATATATACAAGGACTTGAAAGCCTAGAGGAAGGGCCATGGAGCCACATGAGTGACAGCATGCCAGCTGACTTGGTGCCTGCAGGCCAGCCAGGATGGTCCTGGCCCTGGGTGCTCTTCTGGAAGATTTCCATTTCCCTGCCTGAGATACCCGTCCTGTCCCTGCCCCCACTGTTTTTTTCCTTCCTCACCTCTGCCCAGGGAGAAATTCCAGCAGCAGGTATGGGTGACACATCCTCTTCTTTAGCAGGTGGCATCCTGGCAACTGCTGCAGAAAGTCCAGCAGAGCCCCACTCACACTGGGCCACCCACAAAGCCGTGGCCTCTCACTCCCTCCCACCAGCCCAGCCCCGAGACTGCTGACAGGGCAGAGAAAATGGCGTCAGGCACAGCTGCAGGGGCTCTTGCTGCCTGGAGTGGTATTTATATTGATCTCAACCCAGGCACACCTGGGGAGGGCTGGCCGGCACGGTAAGGCTGCCCACGTCAGCCAATCATCACCCCTCAGGGGCTCACAGTTGCAGAAAATGGAACTTGCTGAACCGGCCAGGTCCAAGGAACAGGTGTGGGCTCCTGAGAGTCAGGATAGACAAGGGGCTGCAGCTTTGGCTTGTTTTCTAATCATTTTATCTGGCCCATGAGTGGGAGACAACTTCAAGAAAACCCTCTCCTAATGAGAGGAACCCAGGAGTCAGGGAGAGGAGGGGGTGGGTGGTGGTTGGAGACAGAGGCCTGGTGCCCTGGGTGCAGTGGAAGTCTCTGGAAGACCAGGTGGAGGGAGGCCACACAGAGTGATGCCCAGGGTCACAGACCTGTCGGAGATGCTGTTTGTTAGTTCAAGTCCTGCTCTGAGGTGCTCTGTGTCAGCTCTGAGCGACAGGTGAGCTGGGGGTGCTCTTCAATGAGGGCTATGTGCACGGTTCCTGTGTGCCCAGCCCTGCCACGGTACCTGCAAGGGTAGCTCTGTATCCTGGGAGGGGCCTGACCATGAGAGCCCCGTGGGCTGGGTTGGGGGTGGGGTACCTGCCCAGGAGAGCTCCATATCCTGGGATTGGCCTGACCACGAGAGCCCCATGGGCTGCTGGGGACCTGGTAAAGGATGTCAGGACAGTCAGTGAAGCCACCGAGGATATACCTCCAGTTGCTCCTGATTCCTACACCCTGCTGGTCATTCTACCAACCACCAGGACATGGTATTCTGTATTAGTCTTCAATGATGCCTTCTTTTGTATTCCATTAGTCCCAGAGTCACAAGAAATTTTGGCTTGTGAGTGGCAGGACTCAACATACAACTAAAACAATACTTCCGGGCCGTCTTGCCCCAAGGGTTCAAAAATTCCCACACCATCTTTGGGGAAAGCTTAGCTAAAGACCGAAAAGTTCTACCTCTGGAAAAGGAAACCCTCCTTCAATATGCAGATGACATTCTGATCGCCAGCCCTACTAAGGAGGCCTCTGAACTACCAAGCCAATAAAGGATAGAAGTTGTCCAAGAAAAAGCTCAAATATCACAGACTGCGGTGACCTGCCTGGGCTTCATTCTCACACAGGGTCAGAGAAGCCCATCCCAGGAAAGGGAAGAAACCATTTGCAGCCTTACCCCTTTCTAAAACTAGAAGACAGCTTAGGGGTTCCTGGGGAGGCCAGGGTTTGCTGCTTCTGGATCCCTAACTACAGTCTACTAGCTGGGCCTCTATATGAAACACTGAAAGGAAAAGATGATGATCCTTTTGAACAGAATCCAGAAGTGGCCTTTCAAGAATGGAAAGAGCAGTCAATTCAGACTTTCCCTGGAACTCCCTAATTGAGCTAAACCCTTTGACCTTTCCATTCCCAGTGAAAGGTGAATCGCCATTGGAGAATTAGTGCAAAAACTGGGACCACTTGAAATGGAACAACGCAAGAATGCCATCCAGGTAGGATAAACTACAGTCACCAAGGGGCTTGGCCCACTGCCACATCTGGCCAAGATACTGGCGGTATCTAAAAACCTGGAAATCAGCAGCCCAAAAGGCCACCTCCCTCCTAAGGGAAAAGGACCCCACGTGGTGATCCTAATCACCAACCATGCCCTGAAGTTGCAGGGTTCGCTCCGTGGGCACACCGACCTCGAGTGAGGAGGCCCTCCAACTCCAACATCCAGAGAGATAACCGGGGGCAACAGGGCACCATGACGACTCGTGTGAACATCACTTGACCTGGAGTTTCTCTCATAAAACAACAATAGTGTGTCCCGAAGGAGTAGACTACTGCTTGCAGGACTTACTGCACCCGGAGGGGAGCTAATAATCTTGGCGGGGGAACCGTATATCACACTGTCACCATAGAAAAGCCTACAGACACCGTGATGATGGTGGCCAATAAGACCGGCTGGACTCCTGTTTACTTCAAAAGGCTGTTGACTCAGTGGCCATCACGGTCCTTGATCACCACTGACCCTGGACTGTCTGGGAGTTGAGCGGGCAGGGCTCTGACACTTGGTGCTGTTTTTACGTTAATTCAGGGGCCTAATTGAAGAAAGAGCAGACTAGTGGTCAGAGCATCTAGGCTGGCAGAAACGGTCAGCCTAAGGTGGCCGAACAAATGTGGGGCGGGGTGAAATCGGCCCCCACAGCGTCTCTGCACATCTCTTTCCTGGACCCTTAAAGGTCATTAGAATCTATAACACTTCCAATGCTGGTGCTCAGGCGGACGAGCAGGGAGGCAGGGGTCCTGGGGCCAATCAACGTCACCTGGAGGCTGTTGGGGAGAAGTTCTGACCCTCGTCCCCTGGTATGAGGGCTCCCAACTCAGCACTCAGCAGTTACAGAAGAAGGGTCTGCACCCTCAGCACTCCAAGAATGAGGAATGGGACAAAAGGCAGAGGAAGGGTTTGTCCCCAGCAAAGCCCATTAAAAATCCCTGGGAGATAAAAATAGAATCTGAGCAATAAAGTCAAGTCTGACCATTTTTATCCTTTGTGCTTTGTCTAATTTCACGTGCTCCTAGGGTCCCGCATGCAGAGGTTCCACACCCGGCACTTCAGACCAGATTTCCTAGTGCAGAATGGCTGGGTCGACACCTCAGCTCCTGGGGCCCAGTGCAGACTCCGAAATATAGAGCCTGAGCTGCAGCCAACCCGGCCCTCGAGAGCTCCGCCCCCTTCCTCCCACTGACTCTGACAGGATCTCTACACAGCAGCCCAGCCCACAGCCCACGGGGTAGTGCATGCTCTCACCTCTCCATTCTCTGATCAAAATATAAAGTTTCCTTTGCTTGTGAACCAAACTCAGTCTCGATCTGTTGGCCCCAATGACACTGGGCAGGGGGACACTTGTTGGGGTCCACTCTGGAGGATCAGTAACAGAAATTGAGACTATTGTAACTTCAATGAACAGATGTGTGAGCCAAACTGTAGTTAACATAGAACAGTTTATAAGGCTCGGGTAAAATAAGATGTTTCTAACACTTCCGTTTGATATTTCCATCACTTTATTATAAGCAAGTTCAGTGAAAAGGTTTGTCTTATTTGTCAGGTCAATATCAGAGAAACGAAGTGATTTCTTTCCAAGGATGTACATCTAATAATCTTGGTTAAAGCTTCAATCTTGTTTTAAATGCTTTTCCATTGAAAATGATACCTCTCTTTCAGCTCCCCCATTTCTGAGAAGTATAAAATCTTATAATTTATTATTACCAAAGGGGAAAGGTGGGAGGAGGGATAAATTAACAGTTTGGAATTAACACATACACACTGCTATGTATAAAATAGATCATCAACAAGGAACTACTGTATAGCACAGGGAACTACACTCAATATTTTGCAATAACCTATAAGGGGAAATAATAGGAAAAAGAATAGATATTTTTATTGACATCATCTATCAATGACAGTTAAAGTGTAACCTAAGGGAAGCTGGTGGTGAGTGCTTCTGACCCTGAAGACTTCAATCATCTAAAGTTTGGACTCTGCTTACTTCCCAAGGCCCTTAATGAACATATGTGTAGCCGTAGCTTAAAAAATTCCCCAGTTTGGGTTTCGGGGAGACACTGATTTTGAAAAAGCCCTGGTGTTCTCCTTACATGAATGGGACTCTTCCTACTGCTAAAACATGTCTGTCACACCCAGAGGATGGTATACCGTCTGATCGGGAAGAGTTTGGAAAAGGCATCTCATCTCCTCATCTCCTGGTGCTCGGGTTCACCCGTCCAGCGTCTTTACTAACAGTCTCCCCACTTGGAGATGTCAGCACTGTCAACATCCTGTTGCGTACAGTTTGGAATTTGTCCAGAGGATGAAGTGGAAGGATGAGGAACAATGAGAGACAAGTCCTAGGTGTTCAGACAGGCACATGTCACTCTAATTTCCAATCAGGAAGACGAATTGACCAAAGGCTAGGGTTGCCCATGGAAACAGTATAGGGCTTGAGGAAATCCCACTGCTTTGTGGCCAGTTCCCATAAACACAAGTTGAACAATGGAACTCAGGGGCAGTAAAATTCACGAAACTGCAGAGTTGAAAATATCTATCACTGAAAAATGTCTTGAGGAAAGTCAGAGAAAAGGATTGGTAAGCAAGGGAGAATGGCAGGAAAGGGATTTGAGGAGGTAGAAAGGACTCGCCATTAAGCACAAGAAAAGGGGCTGAACATTGCCAACATTGCAGTTGACCAAAAAGGCTGTATGCGTTTTTTTCTGTATATATTCAAGAAAAGGGCATATACTTTTTTAGCCAACCAAACAGGTGGGCACTGGAAATCAATACTACAAAAGATATCACTTCGCATCAGTCAGAAGAGCCATCCTCATAAAGTGTAAACACCAGAAATGCAGGACAGGGCAAGTAGAAGAGGGAGCCCTGTGAGGCTTATAGTAGAAATGTATATTGCCAACGGCCATTCTGGAGAAGTGTATTGTGTTTACTAAAGCATCTAAAAAATGAGCTACAGAGCATAGGGCACTTGCACTCATGGGCGTATATCTTGGGAAAAACAAAAATTGAGAGGACACAGGCACCCTAATGTTTACTGCCTCTCTGTTTAAAAGATCCTTGACTAGGATATAACTTAAATGTCTCTGGAGGGAAAAAATGGATAGAGATGTGGTACTTATGTAGAGTGGAATATTACTCAGCCTGGAAATCAATGAAATATGGCCAGTTGTAACAACTCCGGAGGAGTTACATATGATCATTCTAAGTGACATAATTCAAAAAGAAAAAGACACATATCATAAGATATCACTTAAAGGTGGAATCCAAAATGGCTACACATGCAATAAATTACAAAACAAAAACATAGTCAAATATGTAGAAAACACACGTAAGGCTGCTAAACGGGAAAGGTGGGGAGGGGTGAGGCATCATCCAGGAGGTTGAAATTAGCAAAGATACCATTCCAAATACCAAACTGATAATCAACAAGGCCTACACGGTAGCTAAAAGAACTGCACTCAGCACACTCAAGTCACCGGAAAAGAATATCTATGACTGGTAAGAATCTGAAAAAGAATTTATTGATGTCTCTCTGTACGTGAATCAAGTGGATGTACAGCAGCAAGAAACAGAGCTTTGAAAATCAGCTGTAACCAATATAGTAATAAATTGAAAAAAATAAACGACAGAGAGACAGAGAAAACCTCTTACAACTTTTCCTCAGGGACGGTGATGCAACATGGATTGAACACATCTAGACCCACAGCAGGATGAGACATAAGGCTGGAAACTGTTCGCGCTAAGAGAAATGTGAGCTTGGGTGAGGAAATGCACACGCTTTAAAGTAATACTACCTGGTACCCATTCAATGGGTCCCAAATCTGCAGGTTCAAGGAATCTTCCTACAGCTAAAACATGCATGGAAAACCCAGAGGACTGTACACCATGTGATCGGGAGATGTGCCTAAAATGCACCTCATTTATCCTCTCCTGGTGCTCCTGTTCATCATTCCAGCCACGTTACTTAGAATCTCCCCACTTAGAGAATCAGCACATTTAAACTTCTGTTTCACACATTTTGCAAATTGTGAGGAGGATGAACGGGAAGAGGGGGAACCAATGAGAGAATAGTTGTAGGGGTTTGGACGGGCACATGTCACTCTAATTTCCCATTAAGAATAAGAATTAAAAAAAGGCTCAGCCCGCCTCGGCGGAGCCAAAATAGGGCCTGAAGCAATCCTGCGGCTTTGAGGCCAGCTCACAAAAGAGCAACTTAAAAAATGGAGCTCAGGGTCACTGCAATTCACAAACCTGCAGAGTTATAAATGAAAACTAACGTCCAAAAATATGTTGAGGTAAGGCAAAGAAGAGGATCTGAATGCAAGACAGAATTGCAAGAAACAGATTTCAAGAGATAGATTGGACTCGTCTTTAAAGCACATGAAAAGTGGCAGAATTTCGACAATGATGCAGTTGGCCCAAAAGGGAGTATGCGTTTTTTCCTGAATATATCCAGGAAAAAACGCATACGCACTTTATGGGCAACCAAGCAAGCAAGCAATGCAAATGTGCACAACAAAGAAGTCTCATTTCCCACCGGTCAAAAGGGCCATCCGAAAAAATTGTAAAAACCAGAAATGCAGGACAGGCCATGGAGAACAGGGAGCCTTTATACGCTGATGGACAGTGTGTGAACTGCCGAGAGCCACTCCGGAGAAGTGTATGGTGGTTCCTAAATCATCTAAAAAACAGAGCTACAGAGCATAGGGCACTTCCAATCACGGGAGTATATCTAGGGAAGTCTAAAAATCAACAAGACACAAGCACACCACAGTTTAGGGCTACTCTGTTTACAAGAACCTCAACTTCAGTACACCTTAAATATCCCAGGAAAGAGAACAATGGATAAAGAAAATGTGGTACTTATGTACAATGGAATATCTCTTCACCATGAAATCAATGTAATAAGGCTAGTAGAAGGATAAAGAGTGGATTTAGGTCCGATAATACTACTTGAAATAAGTCAAACAGAAAAAGAAACATATCATAAGATATCACTTATAGAGGGAGGATAAATATGGCTGCACAAAAAATGAATTACAAAACACAACAGTGTCTCACATTTAGAAAACACACTTATGTCAGATTAAGGGGAAAGGAGAGATGGGGTGATGCATAAAACCAGAGTTTGAAATTAGCACAGATACTGTTCAATAAACCAAATAGGTATTAGACAAGATCTACACCTTGCTCAATGAACTGGCCTCAACACACCCTATACACCGCAGAGAAATATATCTGAGTAATAAGAATCTTAAAACCCATGTATTGATATATCTCCATAAGGGAATCAAGTGTGTGCAGAGCGGCACAAACACAGCAGTGAAAATGAGCTAAACCCCATTATAGAAATAAATTTTAAAACCAAAACACAGAAACAATGAAAGAGAGAAAAATTCTTACAAAATTCGCTCAGGGGCTGTGATGCAACCTGGAATGACCACATATAAACCCACAGCTGGATAAGACATAAGGCTGGACACTTGGAGCTGAGAAGATTGGTGAGCTTTGGTGAGCAACTGCCGAAAGTTTAATGCAATACTTCATGCTACTCATTCCAAGGGTCCCAACACTCCAGGTTGAAGGGAATCTTCCTACAGCTAAACCATGCATGGGAAATCCAGCAGATGGTATACCATATGATCGGGAAAGGTTTCTAAAACGCACCTCATTTTCCTCTCCTGGGGCTCCGGATCAACATTCCAGCCACTTTACTAACAACATCCCCACATGGAGAGTCAATGCCTTTAAGTTCCGGTATGGCACAGTCTGCAGTTAGTGCGGAGGATGAATGGGAATAGGGGGAACCAGTGAGAAAATAGCTGTAGTGGTTTCAAGGGCCACATGTCACTCTAATTTCATATAGGAAGAAGAATTAACCAAAGGCACAGCAAGGTGCCCCAGAAGAAGAATAGGGCCTGAAGAAATCCTGTGGATATGAGGCAAGATCACAAAAATAAGAGCTGAAAAATGGAACTAAGGGCAACTTCAATTCAAAAACCTGCAGAGTTATACAGGCCAACTATTTTCCAAAAGTATATTGAGGTAAGGCTATGAAGAGGCACTGACAGCAAGGCAGAATTGCAGGAAACCTATTTCAGGAGGTAGACTGGAATTGCATCGAAAACATACGAAAAGACTAAGAATATCGACAATCATGCACTTGGCCAAAAAGGGCGTATGCGTTTCTTCCTGAATATATTCAGGAAGAAATGCATACGCCCTTTCTGGCCAACCAAGCAAGCTTGCAAAGGAAATCTGCACTACAGTGAAGTCTCACTGCCACCCGGTCAAAAGGGCCATCTGAAAAAAGTGTAAAATCCAGAAAGGCAGGACAGGCCATGGAGAACTGGGAGCTTGTTGTACTGATGGGCAGGACGTAAATTGCCAACAGCCACTCTGGAGAAGTGTATGGTGTTTCCTGAAACATCTAAAAAACAAAGCAACAGAGCCTAGGGCACTTCCACTTATGGTCCTATAGCTTAGGGAAATTAAAATCAAAAAGACACAGCCACCCCAAAGTTTGGGACGGCTCTGTTTACAAAAACCTCGTTTACGGTACAAGTTCAATATCACAGAAAGCGAAAAATGGATAAAGAAGTTGTGGTACTGACGTACAATACATTATCACTCAGCAATGAAATCTATGTCATCAGGCCCGTAGCAGCATAATGAGTGGATTCAGGTACGATGATTCTAAGTGAAATAAGTCACACAGAAAAAGAAACATCATAAGATATCACTACTACACGGAATGTAAACTTGGCTACACAGGAACTGAATTACAAAACAGAACAGGGTCTCAAATGTAGAAAACCAACTTATGCTTGCTTAAGGGGAAAGGTGAGTTGGGGTGCTGCATAAAACCAGAGATTGAAATTAGAACAGATACCGTTCCATAAGCCAAATATGTAATAGACAAGAGCTACTCCTTGCTCAACGAAGTGGACTCAACACCCCATATTAAACGCCTAAGAATATACCTGACTAGTAAGAATCTTAAAACCTATGGATTTATATGTCTCCAAAAGAGAATCAAGCATGTGTACAGCGGCATAAACGCAGCAGTGATAGGATGGATGAGGTTTGGTGAGCAAATGCAGACCCTTTGAAGTCATATTGCATGGTACCCATTCCATGGGTCTCAACTCTCCAGGTTTAAGGGATTCTTCCTTCAGCTAAGACATGCATGTGGAACCCAGAGTATGATCCACCGTGTGTTCGGGAAACGTGTTCAAATGTGTCTCATTTGTCGTCCCCTGGTACTCGGGTGCAACATTCCAGACGCTTTACTAACACTCTCGCCACTTGGAGAGTCAGTGCCTTTAACCTCCTGTTTGGCCCAGTTTGCAATTTCTGCGGAAAATGAACAGGAATAGAGAGAACCAATGAGAGACTAGCTGGAGGTGTCTGGACGGGCAAATTTAACTCTCATTTCTCACCAGGAAGAGGAATTAACCAAAGGCTCAGCGTGCTGTGCCGGAACCACACTAGGGCCTGAAGCAATCCTGCGGTGTTGCGGCCAGCTCACAAGAAAGCGAGATGAAGAAAGGAGCTCAGGGGCACTGTAATTCACAAACCTGCAGAGTTATAAATGACAGCTATTGTCCAAAAATATATTGAAGTAAGGCTGCCAAGAGGACTTGAAAGCGTGGCAGAATTGCAGGAAACCGATTTCAGGAGGTAGACTGGAATTGCATGTAAAGCATAGGAAAAGAGGCAGTACGTCCACAATGATGCACTTGGCCAAAAAGGGCGTATGCGTTTTTTCCTGAATATATTCAGGAAAAAACGCATATGCACTTTTTGGCCACCAAGCAAGCTTGCAAAGAAATCTGCACTACAATGAAGTCTCACTGCCCCCCGGTCAAAAGGGCCATCTGAACAAAGTGTAAAATCCAGAAAGGCAGGACAGGACATGGAAAACTGGGAGCCTTGTTATGCTGATGGGCGGGATGTAAATTGCCAACAGCCACTCTGGAGAAGTGTATGGTGTTTCCTGAAACATCCAAAAAACAAAGCAACAGAGCCTAGGGCACTTCCACTTATGGTCCTATAGCTTAGGGAAATTAAAATCAAAAAGACACAGCCACCCCAAAGTTTGGGACGGCTCTGTTTACAAGAACCTCGTTTACAGGACAAGTTCAATATCATAGAAAGCGAAAAATGGATAAAGAAGTTGTGGTACTTATGTACAATGCAATACCACTCAGCAATGAAATCTATGTCATCAGGCCCATAGTAGCATAAAGAGTGGATTCAGGTATGATGATTCTAAGTGAAATAAGCCACACAGAAAAAGAAACATCATAAGATATCACTAATACACGAAATGTAAACTTGGCTACACAGGAACTGAATTACAAAACAGAACAGGGTCTCAAAAGTAGAAAACCAACTGATGCTTGCTTAAGGGGAAAGGTGAGTTGGGGTGCTGCATAAAACCAGAGATTTAAATGAGCACAGATACCCTTCCATAAGCCAAATATGTAATAGACAAGAACTACTCTTTGCTCAACGATGTGGACTCAACACACCATATTAAACGTCTAAGAATATACCTGAGTAGTAAGAATCTTAATACCTATGGATTTCTATGTCTCTGAAAGAGAATCAAGCATGTGTACAGCGGCATAAACGCAGCAGTGATAGGATTTGTGAGGTTCGGTGAGCAAATGCAGACCCTTTGAAGTGATATTGCATGGTACCCATTCCATGGGTCTCCACTCTCCAGGTTTAAGGGATTCTTCCTTCAGCTAAAACATGCATGTGGAACCCAGAGTATGATCCACCGTGTGATCGGGAAACATGTTCAAATGTGTCTCAGTTTTCGTCCCCTGGTACTCGGGCGCAATATTCCAGACGCTTTACTAACACTCTCCCCACTTGGAGAGTCAGTGCCTTTAACCTCCTGTTTGGCCCAGTTTGCAATTTCTGCGGAAAATGAACAAGAATAGCGAGAACGAATGAGAGACTAGCTGGAGGTGTCTGGACGGGCAAATTTAACTCTCATTTCCCACCAGGAAGAGGAATTAACCAAAGGCTCAGCGTGCCATGCCGGAACCACACTAGGGCCTGAAGCAATCCTGCAGTGTTGCAGCCAGCTCACAAGAAAGCGAGTTGAAGAAAGGAGCTCAGGGGCACTGTCATTCACAAACCTGCAGAGTTATAAATGACAGCTATCGTCCAAAAATATATTGAAGTAAGGCTGCCAAGAGGACTTGAAAGCGGGGCAGAATTGCAGGAAACCGATTTCAGGAGGTAGACTGGAATTGCATGTAAAGCATAGGAAAAGAGGCAGAACGTCCACAATGATGCACTTGGCCAAAAAGGGCGTATGCGTTTTTTCCTGAATATATTCAGGAAAAAACGCATACGCCCTTTTTGGCCAACCAAGCAAGCTTGCAAAGGAAAGCTGCACTACAATGAAGTCTCACTGCCCCCCGGTCAAAAGGGCCATCTGAAAAAAGTGTAAAATCCAGAAAGGCAGGACAGGCAATGCAGAACTGGGAGCCTTGTTATGCTGATGGGCCGGATGTAAATTGCCAACAGCCACACTGCAGAAGTGTATGGTGTTTCCTGAAACATCTAAAAAACAAAGCAACATAGCCTAGGGCACTTCCACTTATGGTCCTATAGCTTAGGGATATTAAAATCAAAAAGACACAGCCACCCCAAAGTTTGGGACGGCTCTGTTTACAAGAACCTCGTTTACGGTACAAGTTCAATATCGCAGAACGCGAAAAATGGATAAGGAAGTTGTGGTAGTTACGTACAATGCAATATCACTCAGCAATGAAATCTATGTCACCAGGCCCGTAGCAGCATAATGAGTGGATTCAGGTACGATGATTCTAAGTGAAATAAGTCACAGAGAAAAAGAAACATCATAAGATATCACTACTACACCGAATGTAAACTTGGCTACACAGGAACTAAATTACAAAACAGAACAGGGTTTAAAATGTAGAAAAGCAACTTATGCTTGCTTAAGGGGAAACGTGAGTTGGGGTGCTGCATAAAACCAGAGATTGAAATTAGCACAGATACCGTTCCATAAGCCAAATATGTAATAGACAAGAGCTACTCCTTGCTCAACGAAGTGGACTCAACACCGCATATTAAACGCCTAAGAATATACCTGACTAGCAAGAATCTTAAAACCTATGGATTTATATGTCTACGAAAGAGAATCAAGCGTGTGTACAGCGGCATAAACGCAGCAGTGATAGGATTGGTGAGGTTCGGTGAGCAAACGCAGACCCTTTGAAGTCATATTGTATGGTACCCATTCCATGGGTCTCAACTCTCCACGTTTAAGGGATTCTTCCTTCAGCTAAAACATGCATGTGGAACCCAGAGTATGATCCACCGTGTGATCGGGAAACGTGTTCAAATGTGTCTCAGTTTTCGTCCCCGGGTACTCGGGTGCAACATTCCAGACGCTTTACTAACCCTCTCCCCACTTGGAGAGTCAGTGCCTTTAACCTCCTGTTTGGCCCAGTTTGCAATTTCTGTGGAAAATGAACAGGAATACGGAGAACCAATGAGAGACTAGCTGGAGCTGTCTGGACGGGCAAATTTAACTCTCATTTCCCACCAGGAAGAGGAATTAACCAAAGGCTCAGCGTGCCATGCCGGAACCACAGTACGGACTGAAGCAATCCTGCAGTGTTGCGGCCAGCTCACAAGAAAGCGAGTTGAAGAAAGGAGCTCAGGGGCACTGTCATTCACAAACCTGCAGAGTTATAAATGACAGCTATCGTCCAAAATATATTGAAGTAAGGCTGCCAAGAGGACTTCAAATTGGGGCAGAATTGCAAGAAACCCATTTCAGGAGGTAGACTGGAATTGCATATAAAGCATAGGAAACGAGGCAGATCGTCCACAATGCTGCACTTGGCCAAAAATGTCATAGGCGTTTTTTCCTGAATATATTCAGCAAAAAACGCATACGCCCTTTTTGGCCAACCAAGCAAGCTTGCAAAGGAAATCTGCACTACAATGAAGTCTCACTGCCACACGGTCAAAAGGGCCATCTGAAAAAAGTGTAAAATCCAGAAAGGCAGGACAGGCCATGGAGAACTGGGAGCCTTGTTATGCTGATGGGCGGGATGTAAATTGCCAACAGCCACTCTGGAGAAGTGTATGGTGTTTCCTGAAACATCTAAAAAACAAAGCAACAGAGCCTAGGGCACTTCCACTTATGGTCCTATAGCTTAGGGAAATTAAAATCAAAAAGACACAGCCACCCCAAAGTTTGGGACGGCTCTGTTTACAAAAACCTCGTTTACGGTACAAGTTCAATATCACAGAAAGCGAAAAATGGATAAAGAAGTTGTGGTACTGACGTACAATACATTATCACTCAGCAATGAAATCTATGTCATCAGGCCCGTAGCAGCATAATGAGTGGATTCAGGTACGATGATTCTAAGTGAAATAAGTCACACAGAAAAAGAAACATCATAAGATATCACTACTACACGGAATGTAAACTTGGCTACACAGGAACTGAATTACAAAACAGAACAGGGTCTCAAATGTAGAAAACCAACTTATGCTTGCTTAAGGGGAAAGGTGAGTTGGGGTGCTGCATAAAACCAGAGATTGAAATTAGAACAGATACCGTTCCATAAGCCAAATATGTAATAGACAAGAGCTACTCCTTGCTCAACGAAGTGGACTCAACACCCCATATTAAACGCCTAAGAATATACCTGACTAGTAAGAATCTTAAAACCTATGGATTTATATGTCTCCAAAAGAGAATCAAGCATGTGTACAGCGGCATAAACGCAGCAGTGATAGGATGGATGAGGTTTGGTGAGCAAATGCAGACCCTTTGAAGTCATATTGCATGGTACCCATTCCATGGGTCTCAACTCTCCAGGTTTAAGGGATTCTTCCTTCAGCTAAGACATGCATGTGGAACCCAGAGTATGATCCACCGTGTGTTCGGGAAACGTGTTCAAATGTGTCTCATTTGTCGTCCCCTGGTACTCGGGTGCAACATTCCAGACGCTTTACTAACACTCTCGCCACTTGGAGAGTCAGTGCCTTTAACCTCCTGTTTGGCCCAGTTTGCAATTTCTGCGGAAAATGAACAGGAATAGAGAGAACCAATGAGAGACTAGCTGGAGGTGTCTGGACGGGCAAATTTAACTCTCATTTCCCACCAGGAAGAGGAATTAACCAAAGGCTCAGCGTGCTGTGCCGGAACCACACTAGGGCCTGAAGCAATCCTGCGGTGTTGCGGCCAGCTCACAAGAAAGCGAGATGAAGAAAGGAGCTCAGGGGCACTGTAATTCACAAACCTGCAGAGTTATAAATGACAGCTATTGTCCAAAAATATATTGAAGTAAGGCTGCCAAGAGGACTTGAAAGCGTGGCAGAATTGCAGGAAACCGATTTCAGGAGGTAGACTGGAATTGCATGTAAAGCATAGGAAAAGAGGCAGTACGTCCACAATGATGCACTTGGCCAAAAAGGGCGTATGCGTTTTTTCCTGAATATATTCAGGAAAAAACGCATATGCACTTTTTGGCCACCAAGCAAGCTTGCAAAGAAATCTGCACTACAATGAAGTCTCACTGCCCCCCGGTCAAAAGGGCCATCTGAACAAAGTGTAAAATCCAGAAAGGCAGGACAGGACATGGAAAACTGGGAGCCTTGTTATGCTGATGGGCGGGATGTAAATTGCCAACAGCCACTCTGGAGAAGTGTATGGTGTTTCCTGAAACATCCAAAAAACAAAGCAACAGAGCCTAGGGCACTTCCACTTATGGTCCTATAGCTTAGGGAAATTAAAATCAAAAAGACACAGCCACCCCAAAGTTTGGGACGGCTCTGTTTACAAGAACCTCGTTTACAGGACAAGTTCAATATCATAGAAAGCGAAAAATGGATAAAGAAGTTGTGGTACTTATGTACAATGCAATACCACTCAGCAATGAAATCTATGTCATCAGGCCCATAGTAGCATAAAGAGTGGATTCAGGTATGATGATTCTAAGTGAAATAAGCCACACAGAAAAAGAAACATCATAAGATATCACTAATACACGAAATGTAAACTTGGCTACACAGGAACTGAATTACAAAACAGAACAGGGTCTCAAAAGTAGAAAACCAACTGATGCTTGCTTAAGGGGAAAGGTGAGTTGGGGTGCTGCATAAAACCAGAGATTTAAATGAGCACAGATACCCTTCCATAAGCCAAATATGTAATAGACAAGAACTACTCTTTGCTCAACGATGTGGACTCAACACACCATATTAAACGTCTAAGAATATACCTGAGTAGTAAGAATCTTAATACCTATGGATTTCTATGTCTCTGAAAGAGAATCAAGCATGTGTACAGCGGCATAAACGCAGCAGTGATAGGATTTGTGAGGTTCGGTGAGCAAATGCAGACCCTTTGAAGTGATATTGCATGGTACCCATTCCATGGGTCTCCACTCTCCAGGTTTAAGGGATTCTTCCTTCAGCTAAAACATGCATGTGGAACCCAGAGTATGATCCACCGTGTGATCGGGAAACATGTTCAAATGTGTCTCAGTTTTCGTCCCCTGGTACTCGGGCGCAATATTCCAGACGCTTTACTAACACTCTCCCCACTTGGAGAGTCAGTGCCTTTAACCTCCTGTTTGGCCCAGTTTGCAATTTCTGCGGAAAATGAACAAGAATAGCGAGAACGAATGAGAGACTAGCTGGAGGTGTCTGGACGGGCAAATTTAACTCTCATTTCCCACCAGGAAGAGGAATTAACCAAAGGCTCAGCGTGCCATGCCGGAACCACACTAGGGCCTGAAGCAATCCTGCAGTGTTGCAGCCAGCTCACAAGAAAGCGAGTTGAAGAAAGGAGCTCAGGGGCACTGTCATTCACAAACCTGCAGAGTTATAAATGACAGCTATCGTCCAAAAATATATTGAAGTAAGGCTGCCAAGAGGACTTGAAAGCGGGGCAGAATTGCAGGAAACCGATTTCAGGAGGTAGACTGGAATTGCATGTAAAGCATAGGAAAAGAGGCAGAACGTCCACAATGATGCACTTGGCCAAAAAGGGCGTATGCGTTTTTTCCTGAATATATTCAGGAAAAAACGCATACGCCCTTTTTGGCCAACCAAGCAAGCTTGCAAAGGAAATCTGCACTACAATGAAGTCTCACTGCCCCCCTGTCAAAAGGGCCATCTGAAAAAAGTGTAAAATCCAGAAAGACAGGACAGGCAATGCAGAACTGGGAGCCTTGTTATGCTGATGGGCCGGATGTAAATTGCCAACAGCCACACTGCAGAAGTGTATGGTGTTTCCTGAAACATCTAAAAAACAAAGCAACATAGCCTAGGGCACTTCCACTTATGGTCCTATAGCTTAGGGATATTAAAATCAAAAAGACACAGCCACCCCAAAGTTTGGGACGGCTCTGTTTACAAGAACCTCGTTTACGGTACAAGTTCAATATCGCAGAACGCGAAAAATGGATAAGGAAGTTGTGGTAGTTACGTACAATGCAATATCACTCAGCAATGAAATCTATGTCACCAGGCCCGTAGCAGCATAATGAGTGGATTCAGGTACGATGATTCTAAGTGAAATAAGTCACACAGAAAAAGAAACATCATAAGATATCACTACTACACCGAATGTAAACTTGGCTACACAGGAACTGAATTACAAAACAGAACAGGGTCTCAAATGTAGAAAACCAACTTATGCTTGCTAAAGGGGAAAGGAGAGTTGGGGTGCTGCACAAAACCAGAGATTGAAATGAGCACAGATACCATTCCATAAGCCAAATATGTAATAGAGAAGAGCTACTCCTTGCTCTACGAAGTGGACTCAACACCCCATATTAAACGCCTAAGAATATACCTGACTAGTAAGAATCTTAAAACCTATGGATTTATATGTCTCGGAAAGAGAATCAACCATGTGTACAGTGGCATAAATGCAGCAGTGACAGGATTGGTGAGGATTGGTGAACAAATGTGGAGTCTTTGAAGTCATATTGCATGATACCCATTCCATGGTTCTCAACTCTCCAAGTTTAAGGGATTCTTCCTTCGGATAAAACATGCATGTGGAACCCAGAGTATGATCCACGGTGTGATCGGGAAACGTGTTCAAATGTGTCTCAGTTTTCATCCCCTGGTACTCGGGTGCAACATTCCAGACGCTTTACTAACACTCTCCCCACTTGGAGAGTCAGTGCCTTTAAACTCCTTTTTGGCCCAGTTTGCAATTTCTGCGGAAAATGAACAGGAATAGGGAGAACCAATGAGAGACTAGCTGGAGGTGTCTGGATGGGCAAATTTAACTCTCATTTCCCACCAGGAAGAGGAATTAACCAAGGGCTCAGCATGCCATGCTGGAACCACACTAGGGCCTGAAGCAATCCTGCGGTGTTGTGGCCAGCTCACAAGAAAGCGAGTTGAAGAAAGGAGCTCAGGGGCACTGTCATTCACAAACCTGCAGAGTTATAAATGACAGCTATCGTCCAAAAATATTTTGAAGTAAGGCTGCCAAGATGACTTGAAAACGGGGCAGAATTGCAGGAATCCGATTTCAGGAGGTAGACTGGAATTGCATGTAAAGCATTGGAAAAGAGGCAGAACGTCCACAATGATGCACTTGGCCAAAAAGTGCGTATGCGTTTTTTCCTGAATATATTCAGGAAAAAACGCATACGCCCTTTTTGTCCAACCAAGCAAGCTTGCAAAGAAAATCTGCACTACAGTGAAGTCTCACTGCCCCCCAGTCAAAAGGGCCATCTGAAAAGAGTGTAAAATCCAGAAAGGCAGGACAGGCCATGGAGAACTGGGAGCCTTGTTATGCTGATGAGTGGGATGGAAATTGCCAACAGCTACTCTGGAGAAGTGTATGGTGTTTCCTGAAACATCTAAAAAACAAAGCAAAAGAGCCTAGGGCACTTCCACTTATGGTCCTATAGCTTAGGGAAATTAAAATCAAAAACACACAGCCACACCAAAGTTTGGGACGGCTCTGTTGACAAGAACCTCGTTTACGGTACAAGTTCAATATCACAGAAAGCGAAAAATGGATAAAGAAATTGTGGTACTTACGTACAATGCAATATCACTCAGCAATGAAATCTATGTCATCAGGCCCGTAGCAACATAATAAGTGGATTCAGGTACGATGATTCTAAGTGAAATAAGTCACAGAGAAAAAGAAACATCATAAGATATCACTACTACACCGAATGTAAACTTGGCTACACAGGAACTAAATTACAAAACAGAACAGGGTTTAAAATGTAGAAAAGCAACTTATGCTTGCTTAAGGGGAAACGTGAGTTGGGGTGCTGCATAAAACCAGAGATTGAAATTAGCACAGATACCGTTCCATAAGCCAAATATGTAATAGACAAGAGCTACTCCTTGCTCAACGAAGTGGACTCAACACCGCATATTAAACGCCTAAGAATATACCTGACTAGCAAGAATCTTAAAACCTATGGATTTATATGTCTACGAAAGTGAATCAAGCGTGTGTACAGCGGCATAAACGCAGCAGTGATAGGATTGGTGAGGTTCGGTGAGCAAACGCAGACCCTTTGAAGTCATATTGTATGGTACCCATTCCATGGGTCTCAACTCTCCACGTTTAAGGGATTCTTCCTTCAGCTAAAACATGCATGTGGAACCCAGAGTATGATCCACCGTGTGATCGGGAAACGTGTTCAAATGTGTCTCAGTTTTCGTCCCCGGGTACTCGGGTGCAACATTCCAGACGCTTTACTAACCCTCTCCCCACTTGGAGAGTCAGTGCCTTTAACCTCCTGTTTGGCCCAGTTTGCAATTTCTGTGGAAAATGAACAGGAATACGGAGAACCAATGAGAGACTAGCTGGAGCTGTCTGGACGGGCAAATTTAACTCTCATTTCCCACCAGGAAGAGGAATTAACCAAAGGCTCAGCGTGCCATGCCGGAACCACAGTACGGACTGAAGCAATCCTGCAGTGTTGCGGCCAGCTCACAAGAAAGCGAGTTGAAGAAAGGAGCTCAGGGGCACTGTAATTCACAAACCTGCAGAGTTATAAATGACAGCTATCGTCCAAAATATATTGAAGTAAGGCTGCCAAGAGGACTTCAAATTGGGGCAGAATTGCAAGAAACCCATTTCAGGAGGTAGACTGGAATTGCATATAAAGCATAGGAAACGAGGCAGAACGTCCACAATGCTGCACTTGGCCAAAAATGTCATAGGCGTTTTTTCCTGAATATATTCAGCAAAAAACGCATACGCCCTTTTTGGCCAACCAAGCAAGCTTGCAAAGGAAATCTGCACTACAATGAAGTCTCACTGCCACACGGTCAAAAGGGCCATCTGAAAAAAGTGTAAAATCCAGAAAGGCAGGACAGGCCATGGAGAACTGGGAGCCTTGTTATGCTGATGGGCGGGATGTAAATTGCCAACAGCCACTCTGGAGAAGTGTATGGTGTTTCCTGAAACATCTACAAAACAAAGCAACAGAGCCTAGGGCACTTCCACTTATGGTCCTAAAGATAAGGGAAATTAAAATCAAAAAGACACAGCCACCCCAAAATTTAGGATGGCATTGTTTACAAGAACCTCGTTTATGGTACAAGTTCAATATCACAGAAAGCGAAAAATGGATAGCGAAGTTGTGGTACTTACGTACAATGCAATATCACTCAGCAATGAAATCTATGTCATCAGGCCCATAGCAACATAATGAGTGGATTCAGGTACGATGATTCTAAGTGAAATAAGTCACACAGAAAAAGAAACATCATAAGATATCACTAATACACGGAATGTAAACCTGGCTACACAGGAACTGAATTACAAAACAGAACAGGGTCTCAAATGTAGAAAACCAACTTATGCTTGCTTAAGGGGAAAGGTGAGTTGGGGTGCTGCATAAAACCAGAGATTGAAATTACCCCAGATACCGTTCCATAAGCCAAATATGTAATAGACAAGAGCTACCCCTTGCTCAACGAAGTGGACTCAACACCCCATATTAAACGCCTAAGAATATACCAGACTAGTAAGTATCTAAAAACCTATGGATTGCTATGTCTGTGAAAGAGAATCAAGCGTGTGTACAGGGGCATAAACACAGCAGTGATAACATAGAAGAGGTTCGGTGAGCAAATGCAGACCCTTTAAAGTCATATTGCATGGTACCCATTCCATGGGTCTCAACTCTACAGGTCTAAGGGATTCTACCTTCAGATAAAACATGCATGTGGAACCCAGAGTATGATCCACCGTGTGATCGGGAAACGTGTTCAAATGTGTCTCAGTTTTCATCCCCTGGTACTCGGGTGCAACATTCCAGATGCTTTACTAACACTCTCCCCACTTGGAGAGTCAGTGCCTTTAACCTCCTGTTTGGCCCAGTTTGCAATTTCTGCGGAAAATAAACAGGAATAGGGAGAACCAATGAGAGACTAGCTGGAGGTGTCTGGACGAGCAAATTTAATTCTCATTTCCCACCAGGAAGAGGAATTAACCAAAGGCTCAACATGCCATGCCAGAACCAAACTAGGGCCTGAAGCAATCCTGCGGTGTTGCGGCCAGCTCACAAGAAAGCGAGTTGAAGAAAGGAGCTCAGGGGCACTGTAATTCACAAACCTGCAGAGTTATAAATGACAGCTATCGTCCAAAAATATATTGAAGTACGGCTGCCAAGAGGACTTGAAATCGGGGCAGACTTGCAGGAAACTGATTTCAGGAGGTAGAGTGGAATTGCATGTAAAGCATAGGATAAGAAGCAGAACGTCCACAATGATGCACCTGGCCAAAAAGGGCGTATGCGTTTTTTCCTGAAAATATTCAGGAAAAAACGCATACGCCCTTTTTGGACAACCAAGCAAGCTTGCAAAGGAAATCTGCACTACAATGAAGTCTCACTGCCCCCCAGTCAAAAGGGCCATCTGAAAAAAGTGTAAAATCCAGAAAGGCAGGACAGGCCATGGAGAACTGGGACCCTAGTTATGCTGATGGGCGGGATGTAAATTGCCAACAGCCACTCTGGAGAAGTGTATGGTGTTTCCTGAAACATCTACAAAACAAACCAACAGAGCCTAGGACAATTCCACTTATGGTCCTATAGCTTAGGGAAATTAAAATCAAAAAGACACAGCCACCCCAAACTTTGGGATGGCTGTGTTTACCAGAACCTCGTTTACGGTACAAGTTCAATATCACAGAAAGCGAAAAATGGATAGCGAAGTTGTGGTACTTACGTACAATGCAATATCACTCAGCAATGAAATCTATGTCATCATGCCCATAGCAGCATAATGAGTGGATTCAGGTACGAAGATTCTAAGTGAAATAAGTCATAGAGAAAAACAAACATCATAAGATATCACTAATGCACGGAATGTAAACTTGGCTACACAGGAACTGAATTACAAAACAGAACAGGGTCTCAAATGTAGAAAACCAACTTATGCTTGCTTAAGGGGAAAGGTGAGTTGGGGTGCTGCACAAAACCAGAGATTGAAATTAGCACAGATACCGTTCCATAAGCCAAATATGTAATAGACAAGAGCTACTCCTTGCTAAACGAAGTGGACTCAACACCCCGTATTAAACGCCTAAGAATATACCTGACTAGTAAGAATCTTAAAACCTATGGATTTATATGTCTCTGACAGAGAATCAACCGTGTGTATAGCGGCATAAATGCAGCAGTGATAGGATTGTTGAGGTTCGGTGAGCAAATGCAGACCCTTTGAAGTCATATTGCATGGCACCCATTCCATGGGTCTCAACTCTCCAGGTTTAAGGGATTCTTCCTTCAGCTAAAACATGCATGTGTAACCCAGAGTATGATCCACCGTGTGATTGGGAAACGTGTTCAAATGTGTCTCAGTTTTCATCCCCTGGTACTCGGGTGCAACATTCCAGACGCTTTACTAACACTCTCCCCACTTGGAGAGTCATTGCCTTTAACCTCCTGTGTGGCCCAGTTTGCAATTTCTGCGGAAGATGAACAGGTATAGGGTGAACCCATGAGAGACTAGCTGGAGGTGACTGGACGGGCAAATTTAACTCTCATTTCCCACCAGGAAGAGGAATTAAGCAAAGGCTCATTGTGCCATGCCAGAACCACACTAGGGCCTGAAGCAATCCTGCGGTGTTGCGGCCAGCTCACAAGAAAGCGAGTTGAAGAAAGGAGCTCAGGGGCACTGTCATTCACAAACCTGCAGAGTTATAAATGACAGCTATCGTCCAAAAATATATTGAAGTAAGGCTGCCAAGAGGACTTGAAAGCGGGGCAGAATTGCAGGAAACCGATTTCAGGAGGTAGACTGGAGTTGAATGTAAAGCATAGGAAAAGAGGCAGAACGTCCACAATGATGCACTTGGCCAAAAAGGGCGTATGCATTTTTTCCTGAATATATTCAGGAAAAAACGCATACGCCCTTTTTGGCCAAACAAACAAGCTTGCCAAGGAAATCTGCACTACAATGAAGTCTCACTGCCCCCCGGTCAAAAGGGCCATCTGAAAAAAGTGTAAAATCCAGAAAGGCAGGACAGGCCATGGAGAACTGGGAGCCTTGTTATGCTGATGGGTGGGATGTAAATTGCCAACAGCCACTCTGGAGAAGTGTATGGTGTTTCCTGAAACATCCAAAAAACAAAGAAACAGAGCTTAGGTAACTTCCACTTATGGTCCTATAGCTTAAGGAAATTAAAATCAAAAAGACACAGCCAACCAAAGTTTTGGATGGCTCTGTTTACAAGAACCTCGTTTACGGTACAAGTTCAATATCACAGAAAGCGAAAAATGGATTACGAAGTTGTGGTACTTACGTACAATGCAATATCACTCAGCAAGGAAATCTATGTCATCAGGTCATTCACAGCTTAATGAGTGGATTCACGTACGATGATTCTAAGTGAAATTAGTCACACAGAAAAAGAAACATCATAAGATATCACTAATACATGGAATGTAAACTTGGCTACACAGGAACTGAATTACAAAACAGAACAGGGTCTGAAATGTAGAAAACAAAGTTATGCTTGCTTAAGGGGAAAGGTGAGTTGGGGTGCTGCATAAAACCAGAGATTAAAAGTAGCACAGATACCGTTCCATAAGCCAAATATGTAATAGACAAGAGCTACTCCTTGCTCAACGAAGTGGACTCAACACCCCATATTAAACGCCTAAGAATATACCTGACTAGTAAGAATCTTAAAACCTATGGAGTGATATGTCTCCGAAAGAGAATCAAGCGTGTGTACAGCGGCATTAACGCAGCAGTGATAGGATTGGTGAGGTTCGGTGAGCAAATGCAGACCCTTTGAAGTCATATTGCATGGTACCCATTCCATGGATCTCAACTGTCCAGGTTTAAGGGATTCTTCTTTCAGCTAAAACATGCATGTGGAAGCCAGAGTATGAGCCACCGTGTGATCGGGAAACGTGTTCAAATGTGCCTCAGTTTTCGTCCCCTGGTACTCGGGTGCAACATTCCAGATGCTTTACTAACACTCTCCCCACTTGGAGAGTCAGTGCCTTTAACCTCCTGTTTGGCCCAGTTTGCAATTTCTGCGGAAAATGAACAGGAATAGGGAGAACTAATGAGAGACTAGCTGGAGGTGTCTGGACGGGCAAATTTAACTCTCATTTCCCACCAGGAAGAGGAATTAACCAAAGGCTCAGCATGCCGTGCCGGAACCACACTAGGGCCTGAAGCAATCCTGCGGTGTTGCGGCCAGCTCACAAGAAAGCGAGTTGAAGAAAGGAGCTCAGGGGCACTGTCATTCACAAACCTGCAGAGTTATAAATGACAGCTATCGTCCAAAAATATATTGAAGTAAGGCTGCCAAGAGGACTTGAAAGCGGGGCAGAATTGCAGGAAACCGATTTCAGTAGGTAGACTGGAATTGCATGTAAAGCATAGGAAAAGAGGCAGAACGTCCACAATGATGCACTTGGCCAAAAAGGGCGTATGCGTTTTTTCCTGAATATATTCAGGAAAAAACGCATACGCCCTTTTTGGCCAACCAAGCAAGCTTGCAAATGAAATCTGCACTACAATGAAGTCTCACTGCCCCCCGGTCAAAAGGGCAATCTGAAAAAACTGTAAAATCCAGAAAGGCAGGACAGGCCATGGAGAACTGGGAGCCTGTTATGCTGATGGGCGGGATGTAAATTGCCAACAGCCACTCTGGAGAAGTGTATGGTGTTTCCTGAAACATCTACAAAACAAAGCAACAGAGCCTAGGGCACTTCCACTTATGGTCCTATAGCTTAGGGAAATTCAAATCAAAAAGACACAGCCACCCCAAAGTTTGGGACGGCTCTGTTTACAAGAACCTGGTTTACGGTACAAGTTCAATATCACAGAAAGCGAAAAATGGATAAAGAAGTTGTGGTACTTACGTACAATGCAATATCACTCAGCAATGAAATCTATGTCATCAGGCCCGTAGCAGCATAATGAGTGGATTCAGGTACGATGATTCTAAGTGGAATAAGTCACAGAGAAAAAGAAACATCATAAGATATCACTACTACACGGAATGTAAACGAGGCTACACAGGAACTGAATTACAAAACAGAACAGAGTCTCAAATGTAGAACACCAACTTATGTTTGCTTACGGGGAAAGGTGAGTTGGGGTGCTGCATAAAACCAGAGATTGAAATGAGCACAGATACCATTCCATAAGCCAAATATGTAATAGACAAGAGCTACTCCTTGCTCAAGGAAGTGGACTCAACACCCCATATTAAACGTCTAAGAATATACCTGTCTAGTAAGTATCTTAAAACCTATGGATTTATATGGCTCCGAAAGAGAATCAAGCGTGTGTACAGTGGCATAAACGCAGCAGTGATAGGATTGGTGAGGTTCGGTGAGCAACTACAGACCCTTTGAAATCATATTGCATGGTACCCATTCCATGGGTCTCAACTCTCCAGGTTTAAGGGATTCTTCCTTCAGCTAAAACATGCATGTGGAACCCAGAGTATGATCCACCGTGTGATCGGGAAACGTGTTCAAATGTGCCTCAGTTTTCGTCCCCTGGTACTCGGATGCAACATTCCAGACGCTTTACTAACACTCTCCCCACTTGGAGAGTCAGTGCCTTTAACCTCCTGTTTGGCCCAGTTTGCAAATTCTGCGGAAAATGAACAGGAATAGGGAGAACCAATGAGAGACTAGATGGAGGTGTCTGGACGGGCAAATTTAACTCTCATTTCCCACCAGGAAGAGGAATTAACCAAAGGCTCAGCGTGCCGTGCCGTAAACACACTAGGGCCTGAAGCGATCCTGCGGTGTTGCGGCCAGCTCACAAGAAAGCGAGTTGAAGAAAGGAGCTGAGGGGCACTGTAATTCACAAACCTGCGGAGTTATAAATGACAGCTATCATCCAAAATTTTACTGAAGTAAGGCTGCGAAGAGGACTTGAATGCGGGGCAGAATTTCTGGAAACCGATTTCAGAAGGTACACGGGAGTCGCTCTTAAAGCATAGGAAAAGAGACAGAACTTGGAAAATAATGCACTTGGCAAAAAAGGGCATATGTGTTTTATCCAGAGCTCTCATAACTGAGGGGAGGAGATTCCCAGCAGGCTCTAACTGCCACCTGAGGGCTCACATTGCCAAGGCAACGTGAGCAAGCCAGGCAGGAGTTACCTCACAGCAGAGGTCCCACCTCACAGAAGGGTGAGAAACCCAGCCAACATCAGACTCTCACCAGAGGGCCCACATCACCAAGGGGATGGGAACCAGGCAGGAGTGTCTTCACACCAGTGGGGCCACATCATCGAAAGGTGAGGTACTCAGCACATGTGTCCTCAAACCAGAGGACCCACATCACCAAGGGCCTCGGAGTGAGGCAGGCTGGAGTAGCCTCACAACACTGGGCCCATAGAATAAGAAAGTGAGGAATCCAGCAGTTGGAACCTCCCAGCAGGCGGCCCAGAGCACCGAGGCTATGGGATCCAGGCCACAGTGAACTCACCGAAGAGGGCCCATGTCATGAAACTGAGCAACCCAGACATTGGGACCTCAGAGCAGGAGGCCCACATCCCCATGGGGATATAAATCTGGTAGGAGTGTCCTTGCACCACTGAGAACGTATCAGAAACTTTTGGGCGACCAGAAGTTAGGGCCTGACGCCAGAGGACCCTCATCACCAAGGGAAGGAGGCTCCCAGCAGGCTCCAACTGCCACCAGAGGGCTGATGTCACCAAGGCGATGTGTGCCAACCAGGCACGAATGACCTCACAGCAGAGGGCCCACCTCAGAGAAGTGTGACGAACCCAGTCAGGATCAGACTCGCACCAGAGGGCCCACATCACCAAATGGATTGGAACCAGGCAGGAGTGTCCTCACATGAGTAGGGCCACATCATCTAAAGGTGAGGAACCCAGAACATGTGGCTTCAAACCATAGGACACCCATCACCAAGGGGCTGGGAGTGAGGCAGGCAGGAGGAGCATCATAACAGAGGGCCCAAAAATAAGAAAGGTGAGGAATCCAGCATTTGGAACCTCCCAGCAGGCGGCCCAGAGCACAGAGGCTAGGGGATCCAGGCCGGAGTGAACTAACACCAGACAGCCCACATCATGAAACTGTGAGCAACCCAGACATTGGGACCTCAGAGCAGAAGGCCCACATCCCCATGGTGATGGGAACATGACAGGAGTGTCCTGGCATCACTGGGCTCACATCAGAAAACGTGGGGTGCTCAGAAGTTAGGGCCTGACGCTAGAGGGCACTCATCACCGAGGGGAGGAGGCTCCCAGCAGGCTCCAGCTGCCACCAGAGGGCCAACGTCACAAAGGCGATGTGTGCCAGCCCGGCAGGAGTGACCTCACAGCAGAGGGCCCACCTCACAGAAGGGTGAGGAACACAGCCAGGATCAGACTCTCACCAGAGGGCCCACATCACCAAGGGGATGGGAACCAGGCAGGAGTGTCCCCACACCAGTGGGACAACATCATCGAAAGGTGAGGATCCCAGAACATGTAGCCTCAAACCAGAGGAACCACATCAACAAGGGGTTCGGAATGAGGCTGGCAGGACCGGCCTCACAACACAGGGTCCATGGAATATAAAACTTGAGGAATCCAGCAGTTGGAACCTCCCAGCAAGTGGCCCAGAGCACCGACGCTATGGGATCCAGGCCGCAGTGAACTCACAGCAGAGGGCCCACATCATGAACCTGTGAGCAGCCCAGCCGTTGGGACCTCAGAACAGAAGGCCCACATCCCCATTGGGATGGGAACCTGGCAGGAGTGGCTTCGCACCACTTAGCACATATCAGAAAATGTTAGGAGCCCAGCAGTTAGGGCCTGACGCCAGGAGGCCCTCATAAATGAGGGGAGGAGACTCCCAGCAGGTTCCTACTGCCAACAGAGGGCCCACGTCTACAAGGTGGCATGCGCCAGCCAGGCAGTAGTGACCTCACAGCAGAGGGCCTATCTCACAGAAGGGTGAGGAACCGAGGCAGGATGAGACTCTCGCCAGAGGGCCCACAACACCAAGGGGATGGGAACCAGTCAGGACTGTCCTCCCACCAGTGGGGCCACATCATCGAAAGGTAAGGAACCCAGCACATGTGGCCTCATATCAGAGGACATACATCACAAAGGGGATGGGAGTGAGGCAGGTAGGAGTAGCCTAAAAACAGAGGGCCCAAAGAATAAAAAAGGTGAGGAATCCAGCATTTGGAACCTCCCAGCAGGCGGCCGAGAGCACAGAAGCTATGGGATGCAGGCAGGAGTGAACTAACACCAGAGAGCCCACATCATGAAACTGTGAGGCAACCCAGGCGTTGGGACCTCAGAGCAGAAAGCCCACATCCCCATGGGGATGGGAACCTGACAGGAGTGTCCTGGCATCACTGGGCTCACATCAGAAAACGTGGGGAGCCCAGCAGTTAGGGCCTGATGCTAGAGGGCCGTCATCACCGAGGGCAGGAGGCTCCCAGCAGGTTCCATGTGCCAAGAGAGGGCCCACGTCGCCAAGGTGATGTGTGCAAGTCAGGCAGGATTGACCTCACAGCAGAGGGCCTACCTCACAGAAGAGTGAGGAACCCAGCCAGGATAAGACTGTCACCAGAAGGCCCACATTACTAAGGGGATGGGAACCAGGCAGGAGTGTCCTCACACCAGTGGGGCCACATCATTGAAAGTTGCGGAACCCAGCACATGTGGCCTCAAACCAGAAGACCCATATCACGAAGGGGTTGCGAGTGAGACAGGCAGGAGGAGCATCACAACACAGGACCCATAGAATACAAAAGTTGAGGAATCGAGCAGTTGGAACCTCCCATCAGGCGGCCAAGAGCACAGAGGCTATGGGAACCAGGCCACAGTGAACTAATACCAGAGAGCCCACATCATGAAATTGTGATCAACCCAGCCGTTGGAACCTCAGAGCAGAAGGCCCACATCCCCATGGAGATGGGAACCTAAGAGGAGTGTCGAGCGTCACTGGGCTCACTAAGAAAAGTTGGGGAGCCCAGCAGTTAGGGCCTGACGTCAGAGGGCCCTCATCACAGATGTGAGGAGGCTCCCAGCAGGGTTCAAGTGCCACCAGAGGGCTCATGTCAGCAAGGCGAGGTGAGCAAGCCAGGCAAGAGTTACCTGATAGTAGAGGGCCCACCTCACAGATGGGTGAGGAACCCAGCCAGGATCAGACTCTCACCAGAGGACCCACATCACAAAGGGGATGGGAACCAGTCAGGATTATCCTCACACCAGTGGGGCCTCATCATCTTAAGGTGAGGAACCCAGCACATGTGTCCTCAAACCAGAGGACCCACATCACCAAGGGCCTTGGAGTGAGGCAGGCAGGAGTAGCCTCACAACACAGGGCACATAATATAAAAAACGTGAGGATTTCAGCATTTAGACCTTCCAGCAGGCGGCTCAGAACACTGAGGCTATGGGATCCAGGCCACAGTGAACTCACAGCAGAGGGCCCACATCATAAAACTGTGAGCAACCCTGGCGTTGGGACCTCAGCACAGAAGGCCCACATCCCCATGGGAATGGGAACGTTGCTGGAGTGTCCTCGCACCACTGGGCGCACATCAGAAAATGTGGGGAGCCCACCATTTAGAGCCTGACGCCAGAGGGCCGTCATCACCGAGAGGAGGAGTCACCCTGCACGCTCCAACTGCCACCAGAGGGCTCACGTCTCCAAGGTGACGTGTGCCAGCCAGGCAGGAGTGACCTCACAGCAGAGGGCCTACCTCACAGAACGTTGAGGAACCCAGCCAGGATTAGATTCTCGCCAGAGGGCCCACCTCACCAAGGGGATGGGAACCAGGCAGGAGTGTCCTCACACGAGTGGGGCCACATCATCGAAAGGTGAGGAATGCAGCACATGTGGCCTCAAGCCATAGGACATTCATCACCAAGGGGCTGGCAGTGAGGCAGGCAGGAGGAGCCTCACAACAGAGGGCACATAGAATAAAAAAGTTGAGGAATCCAGCAGTTGGAACCTCCCAGCAGGCGGCTCAGAGCACCGATGATAAGGGATCCTTGCCGGAGTGAACTCACAGCAGAGGGCCCACGTCATGGTACTGTGAGCAAGCCAGCCGTTTTGACCTCAGAGCAGAAGGCCCATATCCCCATGGGGATGGGAACATGGCAAGAGTGTCCTCACTCACTTGGCGCACATCAGAAAATGTGGGGAGCCCAGCAGTTATGGCCTAAGGGAAGAGGGCCCTCATCACCGAGGGGAGGAGGGTCCCAGCACACTCCAACTGCCACCAGAGGGCACACATCACCAAGGTGACGTGTGCCAGACAGGCATGATTGACCTCACAGCAGAGGGCCCACCTCACAGAAGGGTGAGGAACCCAGCCAGGATCAGACTCTCACCTGTGGGCCCACTTCAGAAAGGGGATGGGAACCAGTCAGGACTGTCTTCCCTCCAGTGGGGCCACATCATCGAAAGGTGCAGAACCCAGCACATGTGGCCTCAAATCAGAGGACACATATCACAAAGGGAATGGGAGTGAGGCAGGCAGGAGTAGCCTAAAAACAGAGGGCCCAAAGAATAAGAAAGGTGAGGAATCCAGCAGTTGGAACCTCTCAGCAGGCGGCTGAGAGCACAGAAGCTATGGGATGCAGGCAGGAGTGAACTAACAGCAGAGAGCCCACATCATGAAACTGTGAGCAACCCAGGCGTTGGGACCTCAGAGCAGAAGGCCCACATCCCAATGGGTATGTGAACCTGGCTGGAGTGTCCTCGCACCACTGGGCGCACATCACAAAATGTGGGGAGCCCAGCAGTTAGGGCCTGACGCCAGAGGGCCCTCATCACCGAGGGGAGGAGGCTCCCAGCAGGCTCCAAGTGCCACCAGAGGGCTCATGTCCACAAGGCGAGGTGAGCAAGCAAGGCAGGAGTGACCTCACAGCAGACAGCCCACCTCACAGATGGGTGAGGAACCCAGCCAGGATCAGACTCTCAACAGAGGGCCCACAACACCAAGGGGATGTGAACCAGGCAGGAGTCTCCTAAGACCATTGGTCCCACATCATCAAGAGGTGAGGAACCCAGCACATGTGGCCTCAAACCAGACGACACACATCACAAAGGGGCTGGGAGTGAGGCAGGCAGGAGGATCCTCACAACAGAGGGCCCAAAAAATTAAAAAAGTGAGGAATCCAGCAGTTGGAACCTCCCAGCAGGCGGCCAAGAGCACAGAGGCTATGGGATCCAGGCCTCTGTGAACTAACACCAGAGAGCCCACATCATGAAAATGTGAACAACCCAGCCGTTGGGACCTCAGAGCAGAAGGCCCACATCCCCATGGAGATGGGATCCTAAGAGGAGTGCCAAAGCATCACTGGGCTCACTAAGAAAAGTTGGTGAGCCCAGCAGTTAGGGCCTGACCCAAGAGGGCCCTCATCACCGGGGGCAGCAGATTCCCAGCACGCTCCAACTGCCACCACACGGCTGACTTCACCAAGGAAATGTGTGCCAGCCATGCAAGACTGACCTATCAGCAGAGGGTCTCCCTCACAGAAGGGTGAGGAACACAGCCAGGAACAGACTCTCACCAGGGGGTCCACAGAACCACGTGGATGAGAACCAGGCAGGAGTGTCCTCACACTAGTGGGGCCACATCATTGAAAGGTGAGGAACACAGCAAAGGTGGCCACAAACCAGAGGACCCACATCACCAAGGGGTTGAGAGTGAGGTAGGTGTCTGGACGGGCATATTAAACACTCATTTCCCACGAGGAAGAGGAATTAACCAAAGGCTCAGCATGCCCTGCCAAAAGCAGATTAGGGCCTGAAGCAGTCTTGCGGGTTTGCGGCCAGCTCACAAGAAAGCGAGTTGAAGAAAGGAGCTCAGGGACCCTGTAATTCACAAACCTGCAGAGTTATAAATGACAGCTATCGTCCAAAAATATATTGAAGTAAGGCTGCGAAGAGGACTTGAAAGCGGGGCAGAATTTCAGGAAACCGATTTCAGGAGGTAGACTGGAATTGAATGTAAAGCATAGGAAAAGAGGCAGAACGTCCACAATGATGCACTTGGCCAAAAAGGGCGTATAAGTTTTTTCCTGAATATATTCAGGAAAAAACGCATACGCGCTTTTTGGCCAACCAAGCAAGCTTGCAAAGGAAATCTGCACTACAATGAAGTCTCACTTCCCCCCGGTTAAAAGGGCCATCTGAAAAAAGTGTAAAATCCAGAAAGGCAGGACAGGCCATGGAGAACTGGGAGCCTTGTTATGCTGATGGGCGGGATGTAAATTGCCAAGAGCCACTCTGGAGAAATGTATGGTGTTTCCTGAAACATCCAAAAAACAAAGCAACAGAGCCTAGGGCAATTCCACTTATGGTCCTATAGCTTAGGGAAATTAAAATCAAAAAGACACAGCCACCCCAAAGTTTGGGACGGCTCTGTTTACAAGAACCTCGTTTACGGTACAAGTTCAATATCACAGAAAGCGAAAAATGGATAAAGAAGTTGTGGTACTTACGTACAATGCAATATCACTCAGCAATGAAATCTATGTCATCAGGCCCGGAGCAGCATAAAGAGTGCATTCACGTACGATGATTCTAAGTGAAATAAGTCACACAGAAAAAGAAAAATCATAAGATATCACTAATACACGGAATGTAAACTTGGCTACACAGGAACTGAATTACAAAACAGAACAGGGTGTCAAATGTAGAAAACCAACTTATGCTTGCTTAAGGGGAAAGGTGAGTTGGGGTGCTGCATAAAACTAGAGATTGAAATTAGCACAGATACCGTTCCATAAGCCAAATATGTAATAGACAAGAGCTACTCCTTGCTCAACGAAGTGGACTCAACACCCCATATTAAACGCCTAAGAATATACCTGACTAGTAAGAATCTTAAAACCTATGGATTTATATGTCTCCGAAAGAGAATCAAGCATGTGTACAGAGGCATAAGCGCAGCAGTGATAGGATTGGTGAGGTTCGGTGAGCAAATGCAGACCCTTTGGAGTCATATTGCATGGTACCCATTCCATGGGTCTCAACTCTCCAGGTTTAAGGGATTCTTCCTTCAGCTAAAACATGCATGTGGAACCCAGAGTATGATCCACCGTGTGATCGGAAAACATGTTCAAATGTGTCTCATTTTTTGTCCCCTGGTACTCGGGTGCAACATTCCAGACGCTTTACTAACACTCTCCCCACTTGGAGAGTCAGTGCCTTTAACCTCCTGTTTGGCCCAGTTTGCAATTTCTGCGGAAAATGAACAGGAATTGGGAGAACCAATGAGAGACTAGCTGGAGGTGTCTGGACGGGCAAATTTAACTCTCATTTCCCAACAGGAAGAGGAATTAACCAAAGGCTCAGCATGCCAGGCCAGAACCACACTAGGGCCTGAAGCAATCCTGTGCTGTTGCGGCCAGCTCCAAGAAAGCGAGTTGAAGAAAGGAACTCACGGGCACTGTAATTCACAAACCTGCAGAGTTATAACTGACAGCTATCCTCCAAAAATATATTGAAGTAAGGCTGCCAAGAGGACTTGAAAGTGGGGCAGAATTGCAGGAAACCGATTTCAGTAGGTAGACTGGAATTGCATGTAAAGCATAGGAAAATAGGCAGAACGTCCACAATGATGCACTTGGCCAAAAAGGGCGTATGCGTTTTTTCCTGAATATATTCAGGAAAAAACCCATACGCCCTTTTTGGCCAACCAAGCAAGCTTGCAAAGGAAATCTGCACTACAATGAAGTCTCACTGCCCCCCGGTCAAAAGGGCCATCTGAAAAAAGTGTAAAATCCAGAAAGGTAGGACAGGTCATGGAGAACTGGGAGCCTTGTTATGCTGATGGGTGGGATGTCAATTGCCAACAGCCACTCTGGAGAAGTGTATGGTGTTTCCTGAAACATCGAAAAAACAAAGCAACAGAGCCTAGGGCAATACCACTTATGGTCCTATAGCTTAGGGAAATTAAAATCAAAAAGACACAGCCACCCTAAAATTTGGGAAGGCTCTGCTTACAAGAACCTCGTTTACGGTACAAGTTCAATATCGCAGAAAGTGAAAAATGGATAAAGAAGTTGTGGTACTTACGTACAATGCAATATCACTCAGCAATGAAATCTATGTCATCAGGCCCGGAGCAGCATAATGAGTGGATTCAGGTACGATGATTCTAAGTGAAATAAGTCACACAGAAAAAGAAACATCATAAGATATCACTACTACCCGGAATGTAAACTTGGCTACACAGGAACTGAATTACAAAACAGAAAAGGGTCTCAAATGTAGAAAACTAACTTATGCTTGCTTAAGGGGAAAGGTGAGTTGGGGTGCTGCATAAAACCAGAGATTGAAATTAGCACAGATACAATTCCATAAGCCAAATATGTAATAGACCAGAGCTACTCCTTGCTCAACGAAGTGCACTCAACACCCCATATTAAACGCCTAAGAATATACCAGACTAGTAAGAATCTTAAAACCTATGGATTTATATGTCTCCGAAAGAGAATCAAACGTGTGTACAGCAGCATAAACGCAGCAGTGATAGGATTGGTGAGGCTCGGTGAGCAAATGCAGACCCTTTGAAGTCATAACGCATGGTACCCATTCCATGGGTCTCAACTCTCCAGGTTTAAGGGATTCTTCCTTCAGTAAAACATGCATGTGAAACCCAGAGTATGATCCACCGTGTGATCGGGAACGGTGTTCAAATGTGTCTCAGTTTTCATCCCCTGGTACTCAGGTGCAACATTCCAGATGCTTTACTAACACTCGCTCCACTTGGAGAGTCAGTGCCTTTAACCTCCTGTTTGGCCCAGTTTGCAATTTCTGCGGAAAATGAACACGAATAGGGGAACCAATGAGAGACTAGCTGGAGGTGTCTGGACGGGCAAATTTAACTCTCATTTCCCACCAGGAAGAGGAATTAACCAAAGGCTCAGCGTGCCGTGCCGGAAACACACTAGGGCCTGAAGCAATCCTGCGGTGTTGCGGCCAGCTCACAAGAAAGTGAGTTGAAGAAAGGAGCTCAGGGGCACTGTCATTCACAAACCTGCAGAGTTATAAATGACAGCTATCGTCCAAAAATATATTGAAGTAAGGCTGCCAAGAGGAGTTGAAAGCGGTGTAGAATTGCAGGAAACCGATTTCAGGAGGTAGACTGGAATTGCATGTAAAGCATAGGAAAAGAGACAGAACGTCCACAATGATGCAGTTTGCCAAGAAGGGCGTATGCGTTTTTTCCCGAATATATTCAGGAAAAAACAGATACGCCCTTTTTGGCCAACCAAGCAAGCTTGCAAAAGAAATCTGAACATCAATGAAGTCTCACTTCCCCCAATCAAAAGGGACATCTGAAAAAAGTGTAAAACCCAGAAAGGCAGGACAGGTCATGGAGAACTGGGAGCCTTGTTATGCTGATGGGCGGGATGTAAATTGCCAACAGCCACTCTGGAGAAGTGTATGGTGTTTCCTGAAACATCTAAAAAACAAAGCAACAGAGCCTAGGGCACTTCAACTTATAGTCCTATAGCTTAGGGAAATGAAAATCAAATAGACACAGCCACCCTAAAGTTTGGGACGGCTCTGTTAACAAGAACCTCGTTTACGGTACAAGTTCAATATCACAGAAAGCGAAAAATGGATAAAGAAGTTGTGGTACTTATGTACAATGCAATATCACTCAGCAATGAAATCTATGTCATCAGGCCCGTAGCAGCATAATGAGTGGATTCAGGTACGATGATTCTAAGTGAAATAAGTCACAGAGAAAAAGAAACATCATAAGATATCACTACTACACGGAATGTAAACTTGGCTACACAGGAACTGAATTACAAAACAGAACAGGGTCTCAAATGTAGAAAACCAACTTATGCTTGCTAAAGGGGAAAGGTGAGTGGGGTGCTGCATAAAACCAGAGATTGAAATTAGCACAGATACAATTCCATAAGCCAAATATGTAATAGACAAGAGCTACTCCTTGCTCAACGACGTGCACTCAACATCCCATATTAAACGCCTAAGAATATACCAGACTAGTAAGAATCTTAAAACCTATGGATTTATATATCTCCGAAAGAGAATCAAACGTGTGTACAGTGGCATAAACGCAGCAGTAATAGGATTGGTGAGGTTCGGTGAGCAAATGCAGACCCTTTGAAGTCATGTTGCATGGTACCCATTCCATGGGTCTCAACTCTCCAGGTTTAAGGGATTCTTCCTTCAGCTATAACATGCATGTGGAACCCAGAATATGATCCACCGCGTGATCAGGAAACGTGTTCAAATGTGTCTCAGTTTTCGTCCGCTGGTACTCGGGTGCAACATTCCAGACGCTTTACTAACACTCTCCCCACTTGGAGAGTCAGTGCCTTTAACCTCCTGTTTGGCCCAGTTTGCAATTTCTGTGGAAAATGAACAGGAATAGGGAGAACCAATGAGAGACTAGCTGGAGGTGTTTGGACGGGCAAATTTAACTCTCATTTCCCACGAGGAAGAGGAATTAACCAAAGGCTCAGCGTGCCATGCTGGAACCACACTAGGGCCTGAAGCAATCCTGCAGTGTTGCGGCCAGCTCACAAGAAAGCGAGTTGAGGAAAGGAGCTCAGGGACACTGTAATTCACAAACCTGCAGAGTTATAAATGACAGCTATCGTCCAAAAATATATTGAAGTAAGGCTGCCAAGAGGACTTGAAAGCGGGGCAGAATTGCAGGAAACCGATTTCAGGAGGTAGACTGGAATTGCATGTAAAGCATAGGAAAAGAGGCAGGACGTCCACAATGATGCACTTGGCCAAAAAGGGCGTATGCGTTTTTTCCTGAATATATTCAGGAAAAAACGCATACGCCCTTTTTGGCCAACCAAGCAAGCTTGCAAAGGAAATCTGCACTACAATGAAGTCTCACTGCCCCCCGGTCAAAAGGGCCATCTGAAAAAAGTGTAAAATCCAGAAAGGCAGGACAGGCCATGGAGAACTGGGAGCCTTGTTATGCTGATGGGCGGGATGTAAATTGCTAACAGCCACTGTGGAGAAGTGTATGGTGTTTCCTGAAACATCTAAAAAACAAAGCAACAGAGCCTAGGGCACTTCCACTTATGGTCCTATAGCTTAGGGAAATTAAAATCAACAAGACACAGCCACCCCAAAGTTTGGGACGGCTCTGTTTACAAGAACCCCGGTTATGGTACAAGTTCAATATCACAGAAATCGAAAAATGGATAAAGACGTTGTGGTACTTACGTACAATGCAATATCACTCAGCAATGAAATCTATGTCATCAGGCCCGTAGCAGCATAATGAGTGGATTCAGGTACGATGATTCTAAGTGAAATAAGTCACAGAGAAAGAAACATCACAAGATATCACTACTGCACGAAATGTAAACTTGGCTACCCAGGAACTGAATTACAAAACAGAACAGGGTCTCAAATGTAGAAAACCAACTTATGCTTGCTTAAGGGGAAAGGTGAGTTGGGGTGCTGCATAAAACCAGAGATTGAAATTAGCACATATACCGTTCCATAATCCAAATATGTAATAGACAAGAGCTACTCCTTGCTCAACGAAGTGGACTCAACACCCCATATTAAACGCCTAAGAATATACCTGACTAGTAATAATCTTAAAACCTATGGATTTATATGTCTCCGAAAGAGAATCAAGCGTGTGTACAGCGGCATAAATGCAGCAGTGATAGGATTGGTGAGGTTCGGTGAGCAAATGCAGACCCTTTGAAGTCATATTGCATGGCACCCATTCCATGGGTCTCAACTCTCCAGGTTAGAGGGATTCTTCCTTCAGCTAAAACATGCATGTGGAACCCAGAGTATGATCCACCGTGTGATCGGAATCGTGTTCAAATGTGTCTCAGTTTTCCTCCCCTGGTACTCGGGTGCAACATTCCAGACGCTTTACTAACACTCTCCCCACTTGGAGAGTCAGTGCCTTTAACCTCCTGTTTAGCCCAGTTTGCAATTTCTGCGGAAAATGAACAGGAATAGGGAGAAGCAATGAGAGACTAGCTGGAGGTGTCTGGACGGGCAAATTTAACTCTCATTTCCCACCAGGAAGAGGAATTAACCAAAGGCTCAGCATGCCATGTCGGAACCACACTAGGGCCTGAAGCAATCCTGCGGTGTAGCGGCCAGCTCACAATAAAGAGAGTTGAAGAAAGGAGCTCAGGGGCACTGTAATTCACAAACCTGCAGAGTTATAAATGACAGATATCATCCAAAAATATATTGAAGTAAGGCTGTCAAGAGGACTTGAAAGTGGGGCAGAATTGCAGGAAACCGATTTCAGGAGGTAGACTGGAATTGCATATAAAGCATAGGAAAAGAGGCAGAACGTCCACAATGATGCACTTGGCCAAAAATTGCGTATGCGTTTTTTCCTGAATATATTCAGGAAAAAACTCATAAGCACTTTTTGGCCAACCAAGCAAGCTTGCAAAGGAAATCTGCACTACAATGAAGTCTCACTGCCCCCCTGTCAAAAGGGCCATCTGAAAAAATTGTAAAATCCAGAAAGGCAGGACAGGCCATGGAGAACTGGGAGCCTTGTTATGCTGATGGGCGGGATGTAAATTGCCAACAGCCACTCTGGAGAAGTGTATGGTGTTTCCTGAAACATCTAAAAAACAAAGCAACAGAGCCTAGGGCACTTCCACTTATGGTCCTATAGCTTAGGGAAATTAAAATCAGAAAGAGTCAGCCACCCCAAAGTTTGGGACAGCTCTGTTTACAAGAACCTCGTTTACGGTACAAGTTCAATATCACAGAAAACGAAAAATGGATAAAGAAGTTGTGGTACTTACGTACAATGCAATATCACTCAGCAATGAAATCTCTGTCATCAGGCCCATAGCAGCATAATGAGTGGATTCAGGTATGATGATTCTAAGTGAAATAAATCACAGAGAAAAAGTAACATCATAAGATATCACTACTACACGGAATGTAAACTTGGCTACACAGGAACTGAATTACAAAACAGAACAGGGTCTCAAATGTAGAAAACCAACTTATGCTTGCTTAAGGGGAAAGGTGAGTTGGGGTGCTGCATAAAACCAGAGATTGAAATGAGCACAGATACCGTTCCATACGCCAAATATGTAATAGACAAGAGCTACTCCTTGCTCAACGAAGTGGACTCAACACCTCATATTAAACGCCTAAGAATATACCTGACTAGTAAGAATCTTAAAACCTATGGATTTATATGTCTCCGAAAGAGAATCAAGCGTGTGTACAGCGGCATAAACGCAGCAGTGATAGGATTGGTGAGGTTTGGTGAGCAAATGCAGACCCTTTGAAGTCATATTCCATGGTACCCATTCCATGGGTCTCAACTCTCCACGTTTATGGGATTCTTCGTTCTGCTAAAACATGCATGTGGAACCCAGAGTATGATCCACCGTGTGATCGGAAACGTGTTCAAATGTGTCTCAGTTTTAGTCCCCTGGTACTCGGGTGCAACATTCCAGACACTTTACTAACACTCTCCCCACTTGGAGAGTCAGTGCCTTTAACCTCCTGTTTGGCCCAGTTTGCAAATTCCGCGGAAAATGAACAGGAATAGGGAGAACCAATGAGAGACTAGCTGGAGGTGTGTGGACGGGCAAATTTAACTCTCATTTCCCACCAGGAAGAGGAATTAACCAAAGGCTCAGCGTGCCGTGCCGGAACAACACTAGGGCCTGAAGCAATCCTGCGGTGTTGCGGCCAGCTCACAAGAAACGAGTGAAGAAAGGAGCTCAGGGGCACTGTAATTCACAAACCTGCAGAGTTATAAATGACAGCTATCGTCCAAAAATATATTGAAGTAAGGCTGCCAAGAGGACTTGAAAGTGGGGCAGAATTGCAGGAATCCGATTTCAAGAGGTAGACTGGAATTGCATGTAAAGCATAGGAAAAGAGGCAGAACGTCCACAATGATGCACTTGGCCAAAAAGGGCGTATGCGTTTTTTCCTGAATATATTCAGGAAAAAACGCATACGCCCTTTTTGGCCAACCAAGCAAGCTTGCAAAGGAAATCTGCACTACAATGAAGTCTCACTGCCCCCCGGTCAAAAGGGCCATCTGAAAAAAGTGTAAAATCCAGAAAGGCAGGACAGGCCATGCAGGACTGGGAACCTTGTTATGCTGATGGGCGGGATGTAAATTACCAACAGCCACTCTGGAGAAGTGTATGGTGTTTCCTGAAACATCTAAAAAACAAAGCAACAGAGCCTAGGGCACTTCCACTTATGGTCCTATAGCTTAGGGAAATTAAAATCGAAAAGACACAGCCACCCCAAAGTTTGGGACGGCTCTGTTTACAAGAACCTCGTTTACGGTACAAGTTCAATATCGCAGAAAGCGAAAAATGGATAAAGAATTTGTGGTACTTACGTACAATGCAATATCACTCAGTAATGAAATCTATGTCATCAGGCCAATAGAAGCATAATGAGTGGATTCAGGTACGATGATTCTAAGTGAAATAAGTCACACAGAAAAGGAAACATCATAAGATACAACTAATACACGGAATGTAAACTTGGCTACACAGGAACTGAATTACAAAACAGAACACGGTCTCAAATGTAGAACACCAACTTATGCTTGCTTAAGGTGAAAGGTGAGTTGGGATTCTGCATAAAACCAGAGATAGAAATTAGCACAGATACCGTTCCATAATCCAAATATGTAATAGAGAAGAGATACTCCTTGCTCAACGATGTGGACTCAACACCCCATATTAAACGCCTAAGAATATACCTGACTAGTAAAAATCTTAACACCTATGGATTTATATGTCTCCGAAAGAGAATCAAGCGTGTGTACAGCGGCATAAATGCAGCAGTGATAGGATTGGTGAGGTTCGGTGACCAAATGCAGACCCTTTGAAGTCATATTGCATGGTACCCATTCCATGGGTCTCAATTCTCCAGGTTTAAGGGGTTCTTCCTTCAGCTAAAACGTGCATGTGGAACCCAGAGTATGATCCACCGTGTGATCGGGAAACGTGTTCAAATGTGTCTCAGTTTTCGTCCCCTGGTAGAGATAGAGACTTGGAAAGAGATAGAACTTGGAAAATAATGCACTTGGCAAAAAAGGGCATATGTGTTTTATCCAGAACTCTCATAACCGAGGGGAGGAGGCTCCCAGCAGGCTCCAAGTGCCACCAGAGGGCTCATGTCCACAAGGTTAGGTGAGCAAGCCACGCAGGAGTTACCTCACAGCAGAGGTCCCACCTCACAGAAGGGTGAGAAACCCAGCCAACATCAGACTCTCCCCAGAGGGCCCACATCACCAAGGGGATGGGAACCAGGCAGGAGTGTCTTCACACCAGTGGGGCCACATCATCAAAAGGTGAGGTACTCAGCACATGTGTCCTCAAACCAGAGGACCCACATCACCAAGGGCCTCGGAGTGAGGCAGGCTGGAGTAGCCTCACAACACTGGGCCCATAAAATAAAAAAGTGAGGAATCCAGCATTTGGAACCTCCCAGCAGGCGGCCCAGAGCACCGAGGCTATGGGATCCAGGCCACAGTGAACTCACAGAAGAGGGCCCATGTCATGAAACTGAGCAACACAGCCATTGGGACCTCAGAGCAGGAGGCCCACATACCCATGGGGATATAAATCTGGTAGGAGTGTCCTCGCACCACTGAGAAGGTATCAGAAAATTTTGGGAGACCAGCAGTTAGGGCCTGACGCTAGGGGGCCCTCATAACTGAGGGGAGGAGACTCCCAGCAGGTTCCAACTGCCAACAGAGGGCCCACGTCTACAAGCTGGCATGCGCCAGCCAGGCAGTAGTGACCTCACAGCAGAGGCCCTATCGTACAGAAGGGTGAGGAACCGAGGCAGGATGAGACTCTCGCCAGAGGGCTCACAACACCAAGGGGATGGGAACCAGTCAGGACTGTCCTCCCACCAGTGGGGCCACATCATCGAAAGGTGAGGAACCCAGCACATGCGGCCTCATATCAGAGGACATACATCACAAAGGGGATGGGAGTGAGGCAGGTAGGAGTAACCTAAAAACAGAGGTCCCAAAGAATAAAAAAGGTGAGGAATCCAGCATTTGGAACCTCCCAGCAGGCGGCCGAGAGCACAGAAGCTATGGGATGCAGGCAGGAGTGAACTAACACCAGAGAGCCCACATCATGAAACTGTGAGCAACCCAGGCGTTGGGACCTCAGAGCAGAAAGCCCACATCCCCATGGGGATGGGAACCTGACAGGAGTGTCCTGGCATCGCTGGGCTCACATCAGAAAACGTGGGGAGCCCAGCAGTTAGGGCCTGATGCTAGAGGGCCAACATCACCGAGGGCAGGAGGCTCTCAGCAGGTTCCATGTGCCAACAGAGGGCCCACGTCGCCAAGGTGATGTGTGCAAGTCAGGCAGGATTGACCTCACAGCAGAGGACCTACCTCACAGAAGAGTGAGGAACCCAGCCAGGATAAGACTGTCACCTGAAGGCCCACATCACCAAGGGGATGGGAACCAGGCAGGAGTGTCCTCACACCAGTGGGGCCACATCATTGAAAGGTGAGGAACCCAGCACATGTGGCCTCAAACCAGAGGACCCACATCACGAAGGGGTTGCGAGTGAGGCAGGCAGGAGGAGCATCACAACACAGGACCCATAGAATACAAAAGTTGAGGAATCGAGCAGTTGGAACCTCCCAGCAGGCGGCCAAGAGCACAGAGGCTATGGGATCCAGGCCACAGTAAACTAACACCAGAGAGCCCACATCATGAAATTGTGATCAACCCAGCTGTTGGAACCTCAGAGCAGAAGGCCCACATCCCCATGGAGATGGGAACCTAAGAGGAGTGCCCAAGCATCACTGGGCTCACTAAGAAAAGTTGGGGAGCCCAGCAGTTAGGGCCTGACGTCAGAGGGCCTTCATCACAGAGGTGAGGAGGCTCCCAGCAGGGTCCAAGTGCCACCAGAAGGCTCATGTCAACAAGGCGAGGTGAGCAAGCCAGGCAAGAGTTACCTGATAGTAGAGGGCCCACCTCACAGATGGGTGAGGAACCCAGCCAGGATCAGACTCTCACCAGAGGGCCCACATCACAAAGGGGATGGGAACCAGTCAGGATTATCCTCACACCAGTGGGGCCTCATCATCTTAAGGTGAGGAACCCAGCACATGTGTCCTCAAACCAGAGGACCCACATCACCAAGGGCCTTGGAGTGAGGCAGGCAGGAGTAGCCTCACAACACAGGGCACATAATATAAAAAACGTGAGGATTCCAGCATTTAGACCTTCCAGCAGGCGGCTCAGAACACCGTGGCTATGGGATCCAGGCTGCAGTGAACTCACAGCAGAGGGCCCACATCATAAAACTGTGAGCAACCCAGGCGTTGGGACCTCAGCGCAGAAGGCCCACATCCCCATGGGAATGGGAACCTGGCTGGAGTGTCCTCGCACCACTGGGCGCACATCAGAAAATGTGGGGAGCCCACCATTTAGGGCCTGACGCCAGAGGGCCGTCATCACCGAGAGGAGGAGGCACCCTGCACGCTCCACTGCCACCAGAGGGCTCACGTCTCCAAGGTGACGTGTGCCAGCCAGGCAGGAGTGACCTCACAGCAGAGGGCCTACCTCACAGAACATTGAGGAACCCAGCCAGGATTAGACTCTCGCCAGAGGGCCCACCTCACCAAGGGGATGGGAACCAGGCAGGAGTGTCCTCACACAAGTGGGGCCACATCATCGAAAGGTGAGGAACGCAGTACATGTGGCCTCAAGCCATAGGACAGTCATCACCAAGGGGCTGGCAGTGAGGCAGGCAGGAGGAGCCTCACAACAGAGGGCACATAGAATAAAAAAGTTGAGGAATGCAGCAGTTGGAACCTCCCAGCAGGCAGCTCAGAGCACCGATGATAAGGGATCCTTGCCGGAGTGAACTCACAGCAGAGGTCCCACATCATGGTACTGTGAGCAAGCCAGCCGTTTTGACCTCAGAGCAGAAGGCCCATATCCCCATGGGGATGGGAACATGGCAAGAGTGTCCTCACTCACTTGGCGCACATCAGAAAATGTGTGGAGTCCAGCAGTTATGGCCTAAGGCAAGAGGGCCCTCATCACCGAGGGGAGGAGGATCCCAGCACACTCCAACTGCCACCAGAGGGCCCACGTCGCCAAGGTGACGTGTGCCAGACAGGCATGATTGACCTCACAGCAGAGGGCCCACCTCACAGAAGGGTGAGGAACCCAGCCAGGATCAGACTCTCACCTGAGGGCCCACATCAGCAAGGGGATGGGAACCAGTCAGGACTGTCTTCCCTCCAGTGGGGCCACATCATCGAAAGGTGCGGAACCCAGCACATGTGGCCTCAAATCAGAGGACACATATCACAAAGGGAATGGGAGTGAGGCAGGCAGGAGTAGCCTAAAAACAGAGGGCCCAAAGAATAAGAAAGGTGAGGAATCCAGCAGTTGGAACCTCCCAGCAGGCGGCCGAGAGCACAGAAGCTATGGGATGCAGGCAGGAGTGAACTAACAGCAGAGAGCCCACATCATGAAACTGTGAGCAACCCAGGCGTTGGGACCTCAGAGCAGAAGGCCCACATCCCAATGGGGATGTGAACCTGGCTGGAGTGTCCTCGCACCACTGGGCACACATCACAAAATGTGGGGAGCTCAGCAGTTAGGGCCTGACGCCAGAGGGCCCTCATCACCAAGGGGAGGAGGCTCCCAGCAGGCTCCAAGTGCCACCAGAGGGCTCATGTCCACAAGGCGAGGTGAGCAAGCCAGGAAGGAGTGACCACACAGCAGACGGCCCACCTCACAGATGGTTGAGGAACCCAGCCAGGATCAGACTCTCAACAGAGGGCCCACATCACCAAGGGGATGTGAACCAGGCAGGAGTCTCCTAAGACCATTGGTCCCACATCATCGAAAGGTGAGGAACCCAGTACATGTGGCCTCAAACCAGATGACACACATCACGAAGGGGCTGGGAGTGAGGCAGGCAGGAGGATCCTCACAACAGAGGGCCCAAAAAATTAAAAAAGTGAGGAATCCAGCACTTGGAACATCTCAGCAGGCGGCGAAGAGCACAGAGGCTATGGGATCCAGACCTCTGTGAACTAACACCAGAGAGCCCACATCATGAAAATGTGAACAACCCAGCCGTTCGGACCTCAGAGCAGAAGGCCCACATCCCCATGGAGATGGGATCCTAAGAGGCGTGCCCAAGCATCATTGGGCTCACTAAGAAAAGTTGGTGAGCCCAGCAGTTAGGGCCTGACGCAAGAGGGCCCTCATCACCGGGGGGAGGAGATTCCCAGCACGTTCCAACTGCCACCACATGGCTGACTTCACCAAGGCAATGTGTGCCAGCCATGCAGGAGTGACCTATCAGCAGAGGGGCTCCCTCACAGAAGGTGAGGAACACAGCCAGGAACAGACTCTCACCAGGGGGTCCACATAACCACGTGGATGAGAACCAGGCAGGAGTGTCCTCAACTAGTGGGGCCACATCATCGAAAGGTGAGGAACCCAGCAAAGGTGGCCACAAACCAGAGGACCCACATCACCAAGGGGTTGAGAGTGAGGTAGGTGTCTGGACGGGCATATTTAACTCTCATTTCCCACCAGGAAGAGGAATTAACCAAAGGCTCACCGTGCCGTGCGAGAACCACACTAGGGCCTGAAGCAATCCTCCGGTGTTGAGGCCAGCTCACAAGAAAGCGAGTTGAAGAAAGAAGCTCAGGGGCACTGTCATTCAAAACCTGCAGAGTTATAAATGACAGCTATCGTCCAAAAATATATTGAAGTAAGGCTGCCAAGAGGACTTGAAAGCGGGGCGGAATTGCAGGAAACCGATTTCAGGAGGTAAACTGGAATTGCATTTAAAGCATAGGAAATGAGGCAGAACGTCCACAATGATGCACTTGGCCAAAAAGGGCGTATGCGTTTTTTTCCGGAATATATTCAGGAAAAAACGCATACGCACTTTTTGGCCAACCAAGCAAGCTTGCAAAGGAAATCTGCACTACAATGAAGTCTCACTTCCCCCTGGTCAAAAGGGCCATCTGAAAAAAGTGTAAAATCCAGAAAGGCAGGACAGGCCATGGAGAACTGGGAGCCTTGTTATGTTGATGGGCGGGATGTAAATTGCCAACAGCCACTCTGGAGAAGTGTATGGTGTTTCCTGAAACATCTAAAAAACAAAGCAACAGAGCCTAGGGCACTTCCACTTATGGTCCTATAGCTTAGAGAAATTAAAATCAAAAAGACACAGCCACCCTAATATTTGGGACGGCTCTGTTTACAAGAACCTCGTTTACGGTACAAGTTCAATATCGCAGAAAGCGAAAAATGGATAAAGAAGTTGTGATACTTACGTACAATGCAATATCACTCAGCAATGAAATCTATGTCATCAGGCCCATAGCAACATAATTAGTGGATTCAGCTACTATGATTCTAAGTGAAATAAGTCACACAGAAAAAGAAACATCATAAGATATCACTAATACACGGAATGTAAACTTGGCTACACAGGAACTGAATTACAAAACAGAACAGGTTCTCAAATGTAGAAAACCAAATTATGCTTGCTTAAGGGGAAAGGTGAGTTGGGGTGCTGCATAAAACCAGAAATTGAAATTAGCACAGATACCGTTCCATAAGCCAAATATGTAATAGACAAGAGCTACCCCTTGCTCAAAGAAGTGGACACAACACCCCATATTAAACGCCTAAGAATTACCTGACTAGTAAGAATCTTAACACCTATGGATTTATATGTCTCCGAAAGAGAATCAAGCGTGTGTACAGTGGCAGAAACACAGCAGTGATAGGATTGGTGAGGTTCGGTGAGCAAATGCAGACCCTTTGAAGTCATATTGCATGGTACCCATTCCATGGGTCTCAACTCTCCAGTTTTAAGGGATTCTTCCTTCAGCTAAAACATGCATGTGGAACCCAGAGTATGATCCACCGTGTGATCGGGAAACGTGTTCAAATGTGTCTCAGTTTTCATCCCCTGGTACTCGGGTGCAACATTCCAGACGCTTTACTAACACTCTCCCCACTTGGAGAGTCAGTGCCTTTAACCTCCTGTTTGGCCCAGTTTGCAATTTCTGTGGAAGATGAACAGCAATAGGGAGAACTAATGAGAGACTAGCTGGAGGTGTCTGGACGGGCAAATTTAACTCTCATTTCCCACCAGGAAGAGGAATTAACCAAAGGTTCAGCATGCCGTGCCAGAACCACACTAGGGCCTGAAGCAATCCTGCGGTGTTGCGGCCAGCTCACAAGAAAGCGAGTTGAAGAAAGAAGCTCAGGGGCACTGTCATTCACAAACCTGCAGAGTTATAAATGACAGCTATCGTCCAAAAACATATTGAAGTAAGGCTGCCAAGAGGACTTGAAAGCGGGGCAGAATTGCAGGAAACCGACTTCAGGAGGTAGACTGGAATTGCATTTAAAGCATAGGAAAAGAGGCAGAACGTCCCCAATGATGCACTTGGCCAAAAAGGGCGTATGCGTTTTTTCCTGAATATATTCAGGAAAAAACGCATACGCACTTTTTGGCCAACCAAGCAAGCTTGCAAAGGAAATCTGCACTACAATGAAGTCTCACTTCCCCCCGGTCAAAAGGGCCATCTGAAAAAAGTGTAAAATCCAGAAAGGCAGGACAGGCCATGGAGAACTGGGAGCCTTGTTATGCTGATGGGCGGGATGTAAATTGCCAACAGCCACTCTGGAGAAGTGTATGGTGTTTCCTGAAACATCTAAAAAACAAAGCAACAGAGCCTAGGGCACTTCCACTTATGGTCCTATAGCTTAGGGAAATTAAAATCAAAAAGACAAAGCGACCCCAATATTTCGGACGGCTCTGTTTACAAGAACCTCGTTTACGGTACAAGTTCAATATCGCAGAAAGCGAAAAATGGATAAAGAAGTTGTGATACTAACGTACAATGCAATATCACTCAGCAATGAAATCTATGTCATCAGGCCCATAGCAACATAATTAGTGGATTCAGCTACGATGATTCTAAGTGAAATAAGTCACACAGAAAAAGAAACGTCATTAGATATCACTAATATACGGAATGTAAACTTGGCTACACAGGAACTGAATTACAAAACAGAACAGGTTGTCAAATGTAGAAAACCAACTTATGCTTGCTTAAGGGGAAAGGTGAGTTGGGGTGCTGCATAAAACCAGAGACTGAAATTAGAACAGATACCGTTCCATAAGCCAAATAAGTAATAGACAAGAGCTACCCCTTGCTCAAAGAAGTGGACACAACACCCCATATTAAACGCCTAAGAATATACCTGACTAGTAAGAATCTTAACACCTATGGATTTATATGTCTCCGAAAGAGAATCAAGCGTGTGTACAGTGGCATAAATGCAGCAGTGATAGGATTGGTGAGGTTCGGTGAGCAAATGCAGACCCGTTGAAGTCATATTGCATGGTACCCATTCCATGTGTCTCAACTCTCCAGTTTTAAGGGATTCTTCCTTCAGCTAAAACATGCATGTGGAACCCAGAGTATGATCCACCGTGTGATCGGGAAACGTGTTCGAATGTGTCTCAGTTTTCGTCCCCTGGTACTCGGGTGCAACATTCCAGATGCTTCACTAACACTCTCCCCACTTGGACAGTCAGTGCCTTTAACCTCCTTTTTGGCCCAGTTTGCAATTTCTGTGGAAGATGAACAGCAATAGGGAGAACCAATGAGAGACTAGCTGGAGGTGTCTGGACGGGCAAATTTAACTCTCATTTCCCACCAGGAAGAGGAATTAACCAAAGGTTCAGCGTGCCGTGCTTGAACCACACTAGGGCCTGAAGCAATCCTGCGGTGTTGCGGCCAGCTCACAAGAAAGCACGTTGAAAAAAGAAGCTCAGGGACACTGTCATTCACAAACTTGCAGAGTTATAAATGACAGCTATCGTCCAAAAATATATTGAAGTAAGTCTGCCAAGAGGACTTGAAAGCGGGGCAGAATTGCAGGAAACTGATTTCAGGAGGTAGACTGGAATTGCATTTAAAGCATAGGAAAAGAAGCAGAACATCCACAATGATGCACTTGGCCAAAAAGGGCGTATGCGTTTTTTCCTGAATATATTCAGGAAAAAACGCATACGTACATTTTGGCCAACCAAGCAAGCTTGCAAAGGAAATCTGCACTACAATGAAGTCTCACTTCCCCTCGGTCAAAAGGGCCATCTGAGAAAAGTGTAAAATCCAGAAAGGCAGGACAGGCCATGGAGAACTCGGAGCCTTGTTATGCTGATGGGCGGGATGTAAACTGCCAACAGCCACTCTGGAGAAGTGTATGGTGTTTCCTGAAACATCTAAAAAACAAAGCCACAAAGCCTAGGGCACTTCCACTTATGGTCCTATAGCTTAGGGAAATTAAAATCAAAAAGACACAGCCACCCCAAAGTTTGGGACGGCTCTCTTTACAAGAACCTCGTTTACGGTACAAGTTCAATATCGCAGAAAGCGAAAAATGGATAAAGAAGTTGTGGTACTTACGTACAATGCAATATCACTCAGCAATGAAATGTATGTCATCAGGCCCATAGCAGCATAATGATTGGATTCAGCTACAATGATTCTTAATGAAATAAGTCACACAGAAAAAGAAACATCATAAGATATCACTAATATACAGAATGTAACGTTGGCTACACAGGAACTGAATTACAAAACAGAACAGGGTCTCAAATGTAGAAAACCAACTTATGCTTGCTTAAGGGGAAAGGTGAGTTTTGGT